>NC_057861.1:261283129-261627296 GCF_019393635.1 Dromiciops gliroides
TCTCAAATATTTATCTTGTCTCCTTAACTTTATTGTAAATGCCTTGAGGTCAGTGGCCATTTTTTTTTCTATATTCCAAGCAGTACATATAACACAGTACTAAGCACAGAGTAGATAGATAGGAAATAATTAATTAATTAATTAATAATGATTAATGATTTATCAACCTAAAATATGAAAAATAACTTACGTTAGGAGTAAAGATATTCCCTTATGTGGCTCATTTAAACTATGATAATCTTATCCAAATTTCTCTTACAGATGATTCTCAAGCCTTAGAGCAAGGGTATATATACCTCATCTCCCTCCCTCCCCAGTGCTCTAAGCCTATAACAATGGAGTCAGAAGTGATTCTATAATGTCATCATCTCAAGACCCTGCCTGTATATTCTCCCTTCACCCTCTCTCCCCAAGATTATGAGTTGAAAATAGATTTACCCACCTAACCTTAAGTAGTTCTTATAAAGTGGTATTTCTTCAGCTAAATTGGTACAATAAGAAGTTTTGGTATAAACATCCAGGCAGAGATCTGTGACAGACACTCCTACAAGTACATGCATGGACCAGGGGAAAGTGGGCTCAAGCTTAAAGAGTATGTGCTCCTAATTGCTGAAAGTCCTTTTTTTTCCTCATCTGTGGGTTGTATAAGCATGGTGTAGTTTATTTTCTGGGTTCTTTATAGAGCTATGAATTTATGTCCAATCTTTCTTTGGATCCAAGTGCTGACACAACCAACAACTGCTGCTGTTATCAGGGATGATGAGGGAATATAGGTATTGTTCTCAGAAGCTAGACTGTGAACTCAACTTGAGAACACCTTCAAAATCAATGGATTTGGATGCCGCCAACCAATCAGCTTGAAGCAGTGTGTAAGGACTGCCTCTGTTCCAGACTTATAAAAAGCTTCCACAATCAGCTTGCTGGAGAGTTCCTGATTAAAGCAGGCTCTTGGAGGAGGACTTCAGGAAGAACCCAACCAGGCTGGAACTCTAGGCTAGGTAGGACTTTTTTTTTCTTCTGAACTCCTTGTGAATACCTCTATGTTTTAATAAATGTTTAATGCCCAAAGACTGGTGCTGAAGCTACTAATTTAAGGTGACCACAATTTAGATTTTAAACATCACAATCTAAACAGGATTCTTGACCAACAGTATAATGCAAAGGGTTTTTTAGCACTTAGTCTAAGGTCCATGAATAATTAATTGATTGAGATGAATTCTCCCCAAAGTATCAAGGCTAAAATGTGGTGGAGTAATTTTAGCCCTACCCTTACACATACTTGTAAAATAATGATAGTAACAAGAATGGGTTTAAGTACTGTGACTTCTAGAAAAATATGTCTACAAATATTAGGTACTTGTTATCCGTGGTATTAGTAATATTCATTGTGTTAAAATTAAATTACTAGAATAAGATATCATTGAAATTTAATTTTAAATAGTCAACTAGCAAGAAAATTCCAATTCATTTGAGTAATAGTTACCATGGCAATTTTCAAAGAAATAAAAGAAAGTTGATCTACTAAAATCCATTTTGCAGATGAAGAAATTGAGGTCTAACAGGATGTAATGAATCAGCCAGTGTCACATAGGTCATAAATAGAAGAGCTGGAATTCAAATTCAGACTTTCTAACTCTAACTGGAAATTTTTCCAGTCCCTCATATATTGGGTAGTTAGGTAACTGAGTGAATAATTGTGTGCAATTTAAATACACAAGTTTTAATTGTGTTAATATATTGCCTTGCTAAAAAACCTTTAGTGACTTTGTATTGCCACTAGGATGAGATCTTAACTCCTCCGCTTGTTATTTAAAACCTTTCACAATCTGGCTTCTTACATTATAGACATTACTCCTCTTCACACACTGCATTCCAGTTTAACTAATCAATTAGACTCCATTTTAAGAGCATAGACTTTTATTTTTCTTTCTTTGTACTGCACACTGCCTGGAACATAGTAGTTGCTTAAGAAATACTTTTGATTTGACTCACCTTGACTACATGTTTTGCAAACTTGATATTCTGTTTTCTACCTCTGTATAGGCTGTGCTCCATGTTCAGAAATGCATAATTTCTCCTCACTTGTTTCTCCTATATTCCTAGCTTCCTTCAAGATCCATGTCTCAGTCCCATTTCTTTTGTTAAGATTTCCTTGATTTCCCTACTTTTTAGTATCCTTTTCCTTTTCAATTATCTTGATTTACAAATTACTGAGCTGTGTCCATGTGATATGTCACAACCCACTGTAAGATCCTTGAGGACAAGGACTGACTGTTTTTATTTTTGTCTTTACGCCATTAGCTCCTAGCATAGTATCTTTTACAGAGCAGGTACTTAATAGATCTTTGTAATTGTTACTAGAAGGGAGGTTTGCCACTCCTAGTAACATCTATATCAATTTAATCAAAAATGGGTTATATTATATGTGATAAAATGAATTTACCCTTAGAAAATGTTCAAGTTCAGAATCATCAGTTACTACTTTGCAAATCTGTAAACAGGTAAAATTGGATATTTACTCTCTATACAAGGTTTTCCACATCACAGTAGTTCAAGAAACAATTATTGAATAATTTATTAATTCATCAGAAGTGATATACAGGAAATGAAAGTTAAAACCAACACTATGGCATGCCTTTTGTAGTACCAGGTCTTTATTTAAAGAAAGAGAAAATAATTAGAACTATCCAAAAGAATGTACCACCTCAGAAGCAAATGGGTTTCCTTTTGTTAAAGATATTGTAGGGGGAATTATTATTCAGATACAGGTTGAATGAGATGTTCAGTGAGGTCCCTTCAACCTCTGAAATTCAGTGATTCTGGGAAATTTCAGAGACAAATTTAGGCTTGATGTAAGGGAAAATTTTGTAACAATTGGAATTATCCCAAAGTGAAAATGAACTCTCTCCAGACAAAGTGGTAGAAGGGGAAACCACATTAGCTTACAAGCAAAGGCTGAATTCAAACTTCTAAAGTGTGATACATAAATGATTCTTATTCTTATGGAGCTGGAGGTCCCTTCAAACTCTGAGGCTCTATGGCTATGTGAAAACAAAGTTCTACATGTCATTCCTGTCTCTCTTCAATAAGATAGAAATAGTTATAGAGATAGTGTAGTATCTTGTAAAGAACATTCATTATACTAAGTAGGAGGCCTTAGGCCTAGCCTCTTTAACTAGCTATGTAATTTTAGTTGTTAGTTTCTTTTACTAGCTAATATTTATATAAAACTTACTATGTTGGGAGAGCTAGGTGGTATAGTGGATAAAGCACTGGCCTTGGATTCAGGGGGACCTGAGTTCAAATCTGGCCTCAGACACTTGACACTTAGTAGCTGTGTGATCCTGGGCAAGTAACTTAACCCTTATTGCCCCACAAAAACAAAACAAAATAAAACAAAATAAAACAAAACAAAACAAAAACCCACAACTTACTATGTGCTAGACACTGTGCTAAGTGCTCTACAATTATCTCAGTTGATCCTCACCACAATCCTGTGAGGGAGATGCTATTATTATCCTGATGTTACAGATAAGGAAAATTAGGCTTATAAAGTTTAAGTGAATTGCCCAGGGTCACATAATTAGGAAATGTTTAGCCTCAATTTCCTCACCTATAAAAGTAAGATAATTACTTGCCTCATAATACAGACTTATTGTGTGGCTCTGTATAAAATGTGCAGTGTTATACAAATGTGAACTGTTATTATTTTTGAATGAGGGTACTCAATCTAATGTTATTTTTTCCAACATACTGCAATTCACCAAGGCTAAGCTGCAAATATGATATTATGCTATATAGTAAACCTCCTTCAGAATAGCTTTTGAATTACTTGAGTTTTTATAATTTTTACTTTCACAAACTTAATGAATGTTATTCTGCTCTGTCATTCCATGAGAGAGTATTCAAACTTCAAGTAGTCAGAGAAGAGCTATAAAAAATACAGAGGTTTCCAGTTAAAGAGAATTCAACTAGAACTCTATTTGAAGCTATTTTCCCTCTTTAAAAAGAGGAAAACAATTCTTTGGAAGTTTTGGAAGACCACTAAATTGGTTGTTACATACTCTTCCAATGTTTACACATTAGGGACTTTGAGCTTTCTGAAATGAACAACGTATACAGCAAGTATCCATGTTGACTGACATTTGACACAATATTTCAAAGTAAGGAAGGAGATATAACTTAGTATAATCAGTAGCAATAATCTGATTTTATGCTTTTATAAGAAAATTGAGCTGAGGGATTTCTTTCCTTTTTGTAAAGGAATATGAATTTTCATCAGAATTCTTAAAGGCTGAAAATATTTCAGAAATCTGCTATTGAACATATCTTTGCGTATACCAATTTAGAGTAATCTTCCCAATGGCTTAGACTGGAACATTATTCTTGACCTTGCCATTCTGCTTTTAATAATGGTTTTATACTCTCAGATATCATATACTTTTATCTTTTGGGAGGAGCATAAATGGAGCCTGACCCCCCCATCCTAAGTTATAACAGTAGCACAATTATTGGGCCTACTGAAAGATTTAGGAAATTTGAAAAACAATTAGAAATAGGAATTAACTTGATACCAATGTCCCATAAAGGTGTCAAATATGTCAAACAATAATCAGTGGTGGGTGAATTATTTAATTAAAACCTTTTTATTTGATTCTATTTCAGACCTTTGTACCCAAGTAGAATAATATAACAATTTAGGCGACATTCAGTCTGAAAGAAAACATAAAAATAAAATTACCCAATCATTATAAATTGATCTGGGGAGGCCAAACACACATGTACATAAAACAATTAGAGAAAATTTGCTAAGCAGCACAAAATAAGTAAAGGAAACCCCCAGCTTACAAGTGGCTATTCTTTCAAATAATAGTGTCAATTATAGAGAGTAGATCTGTGAGTCAGAAGACCAAGACATAAATCCCATTTCTGGCTTTTATTCTCAGTGTAGTTCTAGGTAAATCATTTAACCTTTCTGAGCCTCGGTTTCATCATCTGTCAAATGGGGGAAAGATTAACTAGCATTCCCATTTTTGAAGTTATGAGATTCATATGAGATAGTCAATGTAAAGCACTTCGAAGTCCTTTACAGAAATATCAACTATTATTATTTATTAATCAGTTAAGTGGAACTCAAGGGGGATCATAGATTTAGACCTGGAAGAGATGTCAGAGGTTAAATATTCCAACCACCAAATTTGATCTCAAACTCACGCCCAGGAAGTTAAGTGACTGACCCAAATATAGCAGAGCTAAGATTCTAATCCATGTTCCATAGAAAAAAACAACAACAAGATGTCATAAGTAGATCCCCGGATGGCTCACAGAATATATTTGAAAGATAATGTTGCATTTTCTTATAAATGAGTGAATGAATGTGAAAATTTATTAAGTTATTGCTACATGACAAGCCCTGTTTTCAGGTATGAAGATACAAATGCAAAATTAAAAATAGTCCCTGCCCTCCCAAAGCTAATATTCTATTACGGGAAGATAACATACTGTGGGAAAATGCAACATGAGTTCAAATAGGGAAACAGTCACTTTGCTGCAGCCTCACCTCTTCTGTCTTTCTCCCTGTGGGATGTGGACACTGATTGTTGATTCATATTCTGACCTATTCAAGAGGTTATAGTATGGTGAGTAGCAAGAAGACTCTTCTATCAGATAGTCATTTGCAGATAAAGTTGGCTAGTAAGCCACATGTTCTTCTCTTAGGAACTACCTTATTTAATAATATGATACAATTTAGATACTTTATGTTGTATGAAACAGAGAGAAAGGGAGTGGCCATAGGGGGAAAAGGTCTCTTACCACAACTTTTCTGCTCACTGGCTTAATAATAAATAGTGGGGGCAGCTAGGTGGTGCAGTGGATAGAGCACCGGCCCTGGAGTCAGGAGTACCTGAGTTCAGATTCAGCCTCAGACACTTGACACTTACTAGCTGTGTGACCCTGGGCAAGTCACCTAACCCCAATTGCCTCACTAAAAATAATAATAATAATAATAATAATAATAATAATAATAATAATAATAATAATAATAATAATAAAAAATTGTGATATGAATTTGAGAGATAGCCATAGAGTTGTGGCATCTCAGTGGGAGTGGATAGTCTTGAGCTCAAATCCAAACTGATACCTCCTGGCTGTGGGACCATGAGCAAGTCATTTAAACCTTATCTGTTTCAGTTTCCTCATTTTGTAAAATGCTGATGATAATAATAACATCCACCTCCCAGGATAGCTATGAGGAGAAAATAAGATGACATTTATAAAAGGCTGGACTCATAATAGGCATTTAATAGATGCTTATTTCCTGCCTTCTTTACAGAGCCAAAATTAGAGCCAGGAAAACCTGGGTTCAAGATTGTCTTCAGGCACAAATTGGCTCTATCACTTAATCTCTTAGTGCCTCCTGCAGTTTTCTATATCTATACAATGAAGAACAGGGAATGACCTGCTGTGATAAAACTAGTTGCAGGTCCAGCTTTAAGTCTAATATATGGAATACCTTAAAATCTACAATTTCCTATAAAAATAACCCTGTGTGGCAAGTTAACATAAACCTTATCTCCATTTTCTCAAGGAAGCATTCTCAGATCACCAGAGGGCTATAGTTTCTTTAGATCTTGATACTTATGGAAGTTACTGATCAAAGTAGCGTTTTTTATTTAAAAAGCCATTCTTAAGATCTGAAATTAAAAACATAGGTACATGCTTAGTGTGAACTTGTCACCAAATGAAGCAACCTAAAGAAGACTGGATTTGGAGTCAGAGGACACTGTCTATCGTGTCTTAATTATTTCCTGCATGTTCTTTATTAAGCTACTTAGCCCCTTTGGGTCTCAGTTTCTTATTGTTAAATGAAGGAGTTGGATGTGGTTTGTTTCTAAGCTCTTTCTCAGCTCTAAATTTATGACACTATAAACGTTTAAAAGAAAATACCATAGCAACTTAAAAAATATAGGACTTCAAAGCCAACTGAAGAGAATTTTAAAGGAGATGAAGTTTGTCTTGTTTCTCTTATGTGCCTTTTTTCCCTCTTTCCTAATGTTTAAGTTTCTCCAAACAAATCTCTTATTTCCTTTAGTCAATAACACTTTAAATTTCATTTGCATTTTAAAATAGACTGGAGAGAGAGGATAGGATTATTAATACCACTAAAGTCCTATTTCAGGTGATGTATGGGGGGGCTTCTTTTGAGGTAAATGAATACCCCTCAAATTACATCATGTAGCTGACTGCTTATTCTGCTTATTTGCAAAAGTAGCCCTATAAGGCCTATTTAATAAGTGCTTTATTAATGCATTTTTATTTTATATACATTTACTTCCATTTTTACCCTCTACCCCCAACATATTCTCTTTTTTAAAAAAGCTTTTAGAAATTTTTACTGACGTCTTTTGTTTTTTTATATCATTGCAGCTTTCCCTAGTGACTTTCTCTTTCCCCCTTCAATAAAGACATCCCATATAACAAATGGTATTTTAAAGACAAAAAGAAAAAAATCAACACAACCAGTCAATGAATTGAAAAAGTTGGAAAATAAAATATGTGCAACACGCAATGACTGTGGACCTCTAATCTCTTCTTTAAATATCTGTCTGTCTGTCTATCATCTATGTGTATATATTTTAACATAAAACATATGTAAAATATAAAATATATACAAATAGCCAAGATTTCCTTCTGTATCCATATACTGTCCTGCGTCCTAGAGAGTAATTCCATATAACCAAGAATTATTTAAAAATAGAAGAGAAAAGAGGCAGCTGGGTGGCACAGTGGATAGAGCACTGGCTCTGGATTCAGGAGGACCTGAGTTCAAATTTGATCACAGACACTTGACACTTACTAGTATGACTCTGGGCAAGTCACTTAACCCCAAATGCCTCTCAAAAAAATAGAAAAGAAAAAATCTACAAACTCATTAATATATTAAAAAATCTAATAATATATCCAATGTTCAACACCTGTAGACTTATATCCCTCAAATCTTACAAAGTAGGTGGGAGAGATGTTTTCTCAGTTCTTTTCTTTGGAGCTGTTTGTTCTTTATAATTTTGCAACATTCATTTTCAGTTGTTTTCTGCTTGTTCTTTCATTCCCATTGTTGTAGAGATTTGGGGGTTGTTGAGTTTTGGGTTTTTCAATCTGCTTCTCTGCTTTCTTCACTGGATTATTTCATGTAAGTCTTTCCATGCTTCTTTACATTCACCATATTCATCAATTTATTTTACAGCACAGTAATCTTTGATTACTTTCCATTATATTTCCATTACATTATTTTATGCCTCAGAAACTAGCCATGCTATCTTGAGTAAGTCACTTAAATGATTTCTGCCTCAATTTGCCCATCTGCAAAATGGAGATAATAATACTTCTGTTGTGATGATCAAATGAGATCAAATGAGAAAAATATTTTGTAAATACTATAACACTGTATAAATAGTTATTATTACTTTGCTATAAGTAATTTATTTCTGATTTCTCCAACTATTTGTTCAACTCTTTATTTTACCTTTAATTCATCTTTTTGCCAAATTTGTCTAAAATTGAGAGAGGAATATTGAAGTCTCATACTTTTATTGTATTACTATGTTTTCTTATAATTCAGTTAATTTTTCCTTTATGAATTTAGATCTTAAGCTATACATTTAATATTGATGTTGATTATCTGTACTTCTTTTCAGTTATTTGTATTTATATCGTGAGGGTTTTTTAAATAACCTGTTTACATTTCTTATTTTGGGAAGATTTACCTGATGCATAGTAAATTTTGTTTCACCTTCTCATTTTTCTACTCTGTTTTTTTTTTTTTTGCTATTTAGATGTATATCTTGTGAGTAGCAGATTTTGAGGGGTTGTTTTCTTATCTATTCTATCATTCTCTTTTGTGTATTGGTTTATTCAATCCATTCACACTATAGTTATGAGTACTAGGCTTATATTTTCTTCCATTTGTCTTTAATATTTCTTTTTCCTGAATCATGAAATTTTTTCATCATCCCTCTTTAAAGAAATTACTTTTCTACTTCAGTTATTTTTACTTAATCTAATTTGAGGCAAACCAATTCCCACTGGCCCTCTTCCCTTCACCCTCAAGCCTTCCTTTCCATTTGTCACCCCTTTTCCTAAATTGAAGTTTTACTTATTAATTCCTTTTTTCTTTATCTTATCTGGTTATCCAATTAACATTCCCCTTCTCAAGTAAGTAGTTATTTATGAATTTTCCCCCTCCCTTCCCCCCCTGTTTTAAGTAGTTACTTACAATCCCCCTTCAACTTCATTTGTTAGTTTTAAAAATTTTCTGTACCTTTTTCTAAAAAGGTTTTCTTTACCTCACTCTTTTTATTAATATTCTTAATCTCTCTATTTTAAACTTGTATTCTTTAATATATTTCCCTTAGTCTCTGTTTTCCTCATGGAATTAAAGCTTCTAAAATACCTATTTTGATTTTCCTCTTCTAAACAAGTTGTTTATTGCCCTGTAGATTGCATTCTTTTCCCTCTTCTTTTATTTCTTTTTCCTGTTAAAAGCATTAGGTACTGTAGGAGATAGAAAAGATAGAATCATTGCCCCTTGGAGAAATTTTCCTGAATCCTTGATTTTGCAGGCCACCTCCCCCCATGATATCCGTGACATTTTTTCCCTATTTGCTGTGAAACTCCATTTTGGGACCATGCCCTCCTATCCTTATGGATTCTTGTTGCCTCCAAGAGCTCTGATTCCCTTTCTGCTGTCCATGGAGACACAACATTCTCTCTGAGTTGGTGGGCTCTCTGAGCATGAATGTCTACATTGGAATGCTGTTTTCATTAGGATCCTCACCCACTGACAAATCTAGATTTCCCCTTTTCTTCATTTTGTTTTAATCTGCCCCTTTGCTATCCCTCTCATAGTCCCTCTTCAGCATGAGGAAGTACAGAGGTTGTTTTTTTTCTATTTTTCACTTCATTTTCTAACAATGACTTGATTGGGCTACATAACATTTTCCCTTCTATCTTCTACCTCCCTCTCCATTTTTGCACCTGCTCATTCTGCAGCTTAGTCTACACTAAAAACATAATTCATCTGCAAAGGGAACATTATAGCTTTAGTCTATGTTGTTTTAGACATGTTCCTCTGCATTACTTATATAGGGCACTATATTTTAATCAGTTCACTGTTTAGAATGTGTTACATATACATAGTCTGAGCTATTCAGTGGCAGCCTACCTCAAAGCCAAAAAGTCATCTGGTTATGTGGTAGCTTCTAAGTCCCCTATTGATGAATGAAATTAGTTTCTAGTGACCATATGTCTCGTAGAACAGGACATCTTCCATGCTGGTGTCCAAGTGCAGGACAAAAGTGCAGGAGAAATCAGAAATAAATTACTTATAGCAAAATAAGAATAACTATTTATACAGTGTTATAGTGTTTACAAAATATTTTTCACACATAAGGACATAGATTTCTACAGGTAAAATCCCATGGATACAAGTGTGAAACAGTTGACCTAGTCTTTGAAAGTTTGTTCACATTTGACTTTCTCTCCACTGATTTCTCTGAGGCCTTTCCTGGGCCTTCCTGATGAAAAAATAAATTAATAAAGCATTTCTGAAGTGCTTAAGCACTGTGCTGTTTGAGATATAAACAGAATACAAATGTAGCTGTTAGTGTCTCTCCTTTAAATTTCCTTGTATGTATTTCGCATATATTTTGTATATATACTTATATGTGCACATTACCTCCCCCAGTGGAAAATATAAGCTTCTTAATGCCAAGTCCTGCTTCATATTTGGATTTGGACTCAGAACCTAGGATATGACCTGCTACCTATTAGGTACTTAGCAAATGTTTGTCCTTTGATTATCAGGCATATACTACTGATCCTCACATCCACCATGAGGAAATCTGTCCTGGAGTCAATAATCTTTTTTTTTTTTTTTTTTTTTTGCGGGGCAATGGGGCTTAAGTGACTTGCCCAGGGTCACACAGCTAGTAAGTGTCAAGTGTCTGAGGCCGGATTTGAACTCAGGTACTCCTGAATCCAGGGCCGGTGCTTTATCCACTGCGCCACCTAGCTGCCCCTGGAGTCAATAATCTTAAAAGCACTACATCTTTATTTTAAGAGAAATTTGAGAGGGAAATAATAGAATAATTGTGGATGACATTATCCTCTAAATGACAATCAAATAATTAACACATAAAGATGCTTTCTTGTCTTAAAAGAAGGTATTTATGTAAATCAATCACATGGAGAGTAATGAATACATGAAGAAGGAATCACTAGGCTTTCACAATGATTATTTATAGTAGAATGCATTGTTACAAGCACAAAACTGATGGAAGGGGGGACAGATGCTGCAAAATTCTGTTGGATTTATTGCTTGTTGATTGCAAAAAGGTATTTAGCTTTATGAAACAAAATGAGGTATTCAAATAAGATTTCTCGATAAATGAAATAACTGAGATAACTATTTGATAATCCTCTAGTTATGAAAATAAAGTGAGCCACAAAATAGTTGTGTCTATTCACCAATGGTTTTGCCACTATCATGAAGGTCATATTACATAGGGTTGACATGGAAGAGGCATGCTGTAAGGGATACTGAGGTCCTCTAGATATTCATATTTGTGTTTACCATTGTGCTACTTGCATCAAGCCTCAGAACATTGCTGGGTTTCTAAAATGTTGTGTCAGTTGCCCCCAATTTCAGGATCTGTACAACTCATGCTTGCTTAAAAGAGAGAGAGATTAGGCCAGTCATCCATGTAGGAAAGGCAAAAAGAAAGAAAATGCACATTGCTCAGACTATGAAATACACTTGGATGGTCCATCCATTGTGATAGTACATCATTATATATCTGGAACAAATACTTCGAATGGATAATGAGTTGGGCCCAGCAATGAATAACAGGAAGAAAGAATGTTGTATTAGATTTGAGAAATTTTCTGTACTTTCAAAGATACTAAAGTGTTAATTAGATTAAAATTCCTTCTTTTTAAATCAAATCTATTCCAAGTGATGGTGTATGGATGAACATTTTGGAAAATTACCATTTCTGAAAAATTAGATAAAACACCATAGCTTTATCCTAAATTTGAATATTTTTTCAACCTTAATATTATTAATAAGTGGATGGTCATTTTGCTGTCTTTCTCAGATCAAAGACCCCTAATGGCAGTGGGGTCAGAGCTCACATGCCCTTAGAAAAGGAGGTATTCCTGAGAGATGCCTAATCATCTCTGATTGCCCAAATTAATTTGGAGATAGGCTTTATTAAAATGAAGGGCTGATAGCAGACTACCCGCCAACCTTGGGCTATTAATCTTCACCCAAGACAAAATTTTTATTGCACTAATAAGAATTTAGATGGGTCAGTCTTATCTAATTAAGATTCTTAGAAGTTTATAGCTGTGACCAGGGCCAAGGAGAGTTGATTTAATTTTATCAAAGACTTTGGAATGGGACAAAGTCAGGATTGATCTCCAAGATACTGTTTTCTCATAATAACTAAATCTCTGAGCCATTGATTACAAATAATCATTTCTCACAATATAGAAAAATTCCATGAGAGTAGATGATATGAATAGGTTGTGATGTGCACTGAGTAAGGAATTCACATATAGATGGGATCTCATACCATTGATTAATAATATCTTTCACAGTCTTCAAGTTACCTAGAAAAGTTCCAAATCCCCATTTTGAATTGCATCACTAAAATAGAAATCATGCTCAGATACTGATTGTAAAGAAAGAATCCAAGTTTAAAACATAATGAAGTTGTGATACAATTCTACAATGCTATATATTAGGTTTTGATAAAGCTACTAAGATAAAAATAAAATAAAGCCAGTATCTGCCTTTAAGAACCTTGTAATCTAAGCATGTGATGAATTGATTATTTTTTTACATTCTTCCTTTCAAACTTAGATTTCACAATTGGGTCAAAAATAAAGATTACCCCTAATAAAAAGTACATTAGGATATGGAGTCCACTGGATTCAATTGAATAGGAGCACAAACTTACTTTTAATTAGGAAATTACAGAATGCTTACAAATTTCTAAGAATATTTTCCTAATTGTAATATAGTTGTGGATTATGGACTACTAGAGTCTCAGAAGACTTTAAATATAAATATATAGGCCACAAAAATAAAAGTGAGTGCCACAAAGCTAAAGCATGTCATTGAAAATGACTTACACACAGGGAATGACATAAAAACAAAACATAAAGGACACATGTGATCAGAAAAAACTAAACGGATCATATGGCAGGAATAAGGGGCAACAGAGAGACAAGTGGAAGAGCTACATTGATAACCCTCCCTCCCCAGTCCCATCCCCAAATCCTGAAAGAATAAACACATTGAGTAGATCTTCAGAAGTTTTATGGGAACACGTGGAACAGAATTTTATAACTGAAAACATATTGGAAAGATTCATTGAAGGGAATAAAATCATAGATATAACAAAGTATGTTGGGATATGTAGCAGGTGCCCTGGCAGTACTGTGCCACAAACTATTTATGTATCTTTGAGCATGTCACTTAAATCTCACCTTGCTTCAGTTTCCTCATTTGTAAAAAGAAGGAATTTGGACTGGATAATTCTAAGGTCACTTAAAGCTAAACCCTAACTTCTGAGTTGAGTATAAGTAGGATAGGTTTCGAACCCAAGGGTCATGTTTTCCTTGAATGTTGTAAACAGACATAATTATTTAAATTTAAAAAATACTTTTCAGACATTGATAATGCTATCTTTTCATAACACCATTTCCTTTACAATGCTGTAATTAAATGAGCTGACTACTGAACACAAAGATAAGCACCAAAACATTTAGGTTATAATGAACTAGCCCTTTGCACTGTCCAATGATATTATACTTTTATGGAAGCCAATGCGTTCAACCTAAATACTCAGGCAGGTTGCCAAGGCAATTTCTCATTAGTAAACACATGAGAACAACTGGTGGCTCATAGGAACAAAGAAAGGTATTTGAAATGATGTGTCTACTTAGCAACTTGCTAAAAGTTTACAATAGAGAAAACACAGGGTATCCATACCTAGGTTCCTCAGTGAGTAAGACATGTGATAAACACCCAGAAGGTCACTTGGGGCTTTTGTGCTACAAAATGTCACTGCCAGCATGTCTCTAGTTTAGAATCATATTTTTGTCATGGACTGGATATGATAAGCATATGTAAGTTAAGTCAAAAGGGGGATAGTTAAACTCTGTGCTGAATATTAGAAAGAATAGAAATGGGAGTAAAATGGATAAAAGTCTATTTAAAAATAAGACAAAGAGAAGAAATGTTAAAAAAAATAGAAAAAAAATTTAGAATACAACTTCCAACATGTTAAGTAGATTCATCATGGAGTATCTATGTGAGAAAAAATAGAAGAGTTACATGAGAGTAAATGATGTTGATAGAAGAAAATCACAGGTGCTAAAATAGAATCTTTTTATTACATTGGGCAAAATTGTTGTTCCAAAGATAAAAAACAAAACTAAATTGGAGGAAAAAAATTTTGTAACAATTTTCTCTGATTAGGTCTAATATTAGATATATATTTAAAATTAACAAAATTTTGTAGGACCAAGGGCAACTTCCTAATAAAACATATGTTGAGAGAAAATGAACCATCCCCAAAGAAAGAATTATAAACTATTGATAACTATGGATTGTTACAAACCTCTGGAATAATGGGACAATATTATAATAAGAAAAATTCAAATTAATAAAACTTTGAAGTTTTACCTCACGTCAAAAAAAATGGCAAAGATTACAAAAGATAGAAATGATTATTGTTAGAGTAGCTGTGTAAAGATAGATACAGGAATATGTTTGGTGGATTTGTGAATGGGCCAATCCATTCTAGAAAACAATTTAGATTTGTGTAAAATAAGTGACTAAAGTGATGATACTTATTGTTTCAGAGATCTCACTGCTAGATCTGTAAGTGAAGGAAATAAAAGACAGAAAGAGATGTTCTATATACTAAAATATTGATCTTAAAGCTTTATGTGTTAGCCAGGAATGGGGCATAAAGGAGATGGCCTTCAACTGAGTAATGGCTAAACAAATTGTGGTACATCAGTATAATGGAATATAATTGTACCATAAAAACAACAAATATTGACAACTTAGAGAAACATGAAAAATTATATGAACTAATTCAGAACTAATTACCTAGCAGAATTAGGGAAATAATATACATGATGGCTATAACAATGTAAACAGAATTACCAATACAGAAAAGCTGGATGGTAGGTCATTATAATAATTAAGCTTAGTCATGGAGAAGAGGGAAGTGGGTTGTTTTGTATTATTGAATATTCTTTATGATGTGGTCCATGTAACAATTTTGGGGAGGTGGCTGGATTTTTAGAAAATTCTTTGTTATAAGAAGGAGATAGGTAGTGCAGTGAATACTGTGCAGGTCCGGAGTCAGGTATACCTGAGTTCAAATCTGACCTCAGACACTTACTAGCTGTATGACCTTGGACAGATCAATTAACCTCTTTTTGCCTGAGTTTCCTCTTCTGTAAAATGGGGGTAACAATAGCCTGTGTTTTAATCTAAGGAATATGTTTCTTTTAGGCAGCATTATGCAATGGAGAGTGTGAAGGAGTTAAAGTGAGAGGACCTGGGCTCAAATCCTGGCTGTGCAGCTTATCCTCTGTGTACCTTGGAAAAGTTAGTTCATTTATGTGATTTGAATTAGATTACCTATAAAATCCATTTTAGTTTTGAATCTATTGTCTATTATCTAGTGACTACAATCCTCATTTCATAAAGGGTAATATATTGAGCCTGACAAGAGTATTTCTGTTTCTGGTGAAATGTTTACTTTAATAATCTTCACCATTGTTAAGATTTTGCACCCTTATGTAATGATTGGAATGACGCCACCTACTGGAGACTTGCTGTGGAGAGCTCCACCATGAGGAAAATGCCTCAGAGGCATTGTGGCTTTTCCTTGGCGTCAGGAAATGACGCTTGCTCATGGGTGCTGTCTATCAAGTCTACCAGCCAATCAACTGGAGGAGCCTCCTATGGTCTGGGAGGAGACAGGAAGGAGGAAAGGGAGCCTGCGCAGAGAGCGCGGGCCTTTTTTGGCTTCCGGACTTGATGGTGGTGGCGGCAGAGGACTTCACAGGAGATTTGAGGAAAGATAGGAATGCCAGACTGTTAGAATTCTGTTCTCAATCTTTTTCTTTCTATTTTCCAATAAACCCTTAAAAACCTAAACTCGTTTTATCAGTGATTTTTAGTCAGTTTCCCCCAAACTGGGGGAACACATTAGAATCCACATTTAGAATCTTAAATTACACAGTTTGGCTGACCACGAAGAGGAAAACCGAACGTTCATCTTCTGATCTTCTGATTGGGTAAGATTTCCCCTCCCTTGTCCCCTTAAATTGGAAAGAACTACCAAGTATAGGCTATTTTAAATTTCAAATGGATCTTTTAAACACCCTAAGTACCCCTTTTCTAGCTTTACCTTCACTAATCAAAGATGTTGGCCAGCTTGAACTTGAATATATTTTTATTACTCTTTGTGGTTTTGTGGGGCTTTTTGGTGTGGTATGGAGAATTTGGCATGTCCTAGATAATGTTAGAATAAAGATGATTCCCTGGGATTCCCCATTAGGAAAGCTACTTATGGATTGGAATGAGGGAAAACTTAGACTAAATACAACCATGACCAGAGGAGAGCTTATCAGACTGTGTTTTATGTGGCATGAGGAATTACAGGAAGAATGGCCCAAATATGGGTCATTTGATCCCCAAACATTGAGGCATTTGCAAAGAACCCTAAGTAGATGTCCCCCTGAACATTTACGTTATTGGAAAATCTGGGCCAGAGCAAGTGAAAATTATCATACTAAAAATATAAAACGAGGAAAATCCAGGCCCCAGTTTACATCTGAGTCTGCCACCCAAACTGAAATGATAGACTGGCAGACAGACATGGCCTGCCTAACCGAAATGCCCAACAGAACAACTAAATCCAAGGCCATTCAGACTGAAATTCCAAATGACCCAACTCTTATTCCCTCACCCTCTACTTCCTCCATGCCAAACAAACAAATAAAGAAAGAAAGAAATGATTCCCCTGTAGAGGAGACAGAGAAAGTAAAAATTTTTCCCCTTCAAGAGATCCTCGCCCATGGTCAAAAAGGTACTATACGTAAGCTCAGACAATACACACCTTTTACACCCAAGGATTTGGCTTTATGGGGACAAAGCACTCCTAAATTTGATGAAGATCCCACAGCAGTTATCAGGCAGTTTAGAGCAATTTTTAGAGCATATCAGCCCACTTGGAATGATGTTACTGACCTTATGGAAATAATATTGTCCCCAGGAGAAAGAGCAGATATAGTAGCTGCAGCAAACAGCCTGGAAGCCACGGGAAAGGTTGATATTGGGTGGCCTATTCAAGACCCTGACTGGGACCCCAATAACCCTGAGCATTTTGATATGTTGAAAGATGCAAGGGAAACATTGCTGAAGGCAATGGAATCCTGTATTAGAAAGACTGATAACTGGCAAAAATTTATAGATATAGTTCAGGGACCTGATGAGAGACCTAATAGATTTTATGACAGGCTGTGTAAGTATGCCAGGCAATATGCTAGACTAGACCCATTAGACAGTAGAGACGCCCATATTATCTGCTCTCATTTTGTAAACCAGTCATTACCAGAAATTCGGAAATATTTTAAAAAGCAATGTCCTGGGTGGAATAGTTTGAGTCCTGACAGACTTAAAGAAATAGCAACATATATTTACGAAGGAAATGAGAGAGAAGAAAGGAACAGACAGGACATTTTAGCTCCAGTACAGGAAACAACAGGGCAGAGAAACTGGAAAATTGAAAATCGTTATCAACCCCCTAAATTTTGTGAGTACTGCAAAAAACAAGGACACTTCTTGAGGGAATGTAGAACTAGAAAACAAGACCTTAAGAGGACAATGACCGAGAGCCTTGAGGAATTCTTTGGGGGAAATCGAAATAATTTTGGAAACTTTTATCAGAAAGGAAACAACCAGAGTAATTATAACCCTTATTACAGGCAGAATCAAAATGGATATAAATCTTTTCAGGGGGATACAAAGAGACAGTATCAGGATAACCGTACACCCTATCAGGGAGGAACAGAAGGACAGAACCAGAATCAGGGTAACCATGGACTCCCTCAAAGGGGGGCACAGGATTGACAAGAGGAAGGGGAGGAATGGAACAAAGATAATGAAAGCAACATATTCCCAGATCTGGATTTTTTGAATGCGCTTGTGCCAGTTCATTCACCTCCACAGAGTAATGAACCTCATGTGACCCTCAAAGTAGGGGACACGTATTATGACTGTTTACTAGACACAGGAGCTTCTAAATCAGTATTAATAAGCAAACCAGATGCTGGGTGTAGACCTGTAGGATTTTTAAATGTAGTAGGAGTCTCAGGAAAGAGCCAGAGAGTGGCAAAATTGAATCCTCGCATGGTATCTATGGGGCCCTTAACAGTAGAACATTCATTTTTACTCATGCCTGATGCCCCTGTAAATTTATTAGGTCGTGATCTCCTTTGTAAGCTTAGAGCAACCATATCTTGTGCTCCAGATGGGGCTGTCTCCCTACAATTGCCAGAGGATACTGTTCATTTATTACCAATTTTACTTACAGAAGCTCAAAGAACAGCAGGGGAGGTATCCAAAATCCCCTCTGACATTCCTGAGTCTTTATGGGCCTCATCCCCTAATGAGGTGGGGCTCCTTAAGTCTGCCATACCTGTTACCTTTAAAGTTAAGGGGGGACCACCCCCCTCCATTCCACAGTATCCATTGTCTAGGGAAGCAATAGAAGGGATCACACCTATAATTGAGGCTTTGAAAAGCCAGGGTATTATTATTCCATGTCATCACTCTCCATGCAATACTCCCATTTTGCCAGTTAAAAAACCCAAGCCTGGGCCAGATGGTAAACCTGTTTATCATTTTGTGCAAGATCTTAGAGCAATTAATAATTATGTTATCCCTAGACATGCTATATTGGCTTCCCCTTCTACCATACTTTCTTCCATTCCCTATGAATCTACATGTTTCACAGTGGTAGACCTCTGCTCTGCCTTTTTCTCCATACCAGTACATGAGGACTTCCAATATTTATTTGCTTTTACCTGGAAAAATAGACAGTGGACCTGGACTAGACTCCCACAGGGATTTGTAGACAGTCCTACATTATTTTCCCAAATTTTACAGCAGGATCTGGCCTCTATTACCTTTAAAAGCTCCACACTAGTACAATATGTAGATGACTTACTTTTGGCCTCTCCTAATGCTGAAATTTGTCAGGAAGATAGCCGTCACTTACTGCTGGAGCTGCACAAGAGAGGACACAAGGTTTCCAAGACAAAGGTACAATGGTGTTTGCCCCAGGTAGAATATTTAGGATTTATTTTGGCTGCTGGAACTCGCTCTGTCTCTTCTAAGAGAGTCCAGGCCATTCAACAACTTTCTGCCCCCTCTACTAAGAAGCAATTAAGAGCCATTCTGGGAGCAGCTGGGTACTGTAGACAATGGATACCCTCTTTTGGTGAAATTACTAAACCTCTCATAGCTCTTACAAAAAGTTCTGTTCCAGACATTTTACAGTTGGATCCCCAGCATCTCTCAGCCATAAAAGAATTAAAACGGGCCTTGTTATCAGCACCTGCCCTGGGACTACCAGATTATAGTAAGCCTTTCACTCTCTTTGTGCATGAACAAAGGGGGGTGGCTTCTGGAGTCCTGACTCAGTCACTGGGGCCTAACCAACGCCCTATAGCCTACTATTCAATTCAGCTGGACCCTGTAGCGGCTAGAGTGCCACCTTGCCTTAGAGCAGTGGCGGCCACAGCCCTTTTGGTAGAAAAAGCCTCTGATTTGGTCCTAGGTAACCCTCTAACTGTGCAATGCCCTCATGAAGTGGAGGCTCTCTTACTACGTCACAGGACACAAGCCTTTTCAGATCAAAGGCTGGCTAAGTATGAAATAACCCTGTTAGGTAATGAGAATATCACTTTAAAACGCTGCACAGTTCTTAATCCAGCAACACTACTCCCTAATTTACCATTCTCGGGGGAACCGTTGCATGACTGTGCTTCTTTAGTTGATATGGCTGAAAAACCCCGTGATGATCTTTTTGATACACCTTTAGAAAATCCTGATCTTGTCCTCTATACAGATGGTTCCTCATTTATGAGAGAGGGAACCCGTTTTACTGGAGCTGCTGTAGTTTCTGATTATGACACCCTCTGGGCAGCTTCTCTGCCTTGCCATTTTAGTGCACAGGCTGCTGAACTTGTGGCTCTTACACAGGCCTGTAATATAGCCAAAGGTAAGAGTGCCACTATTTTTACTGACTCGAAATATGGCTTTGGCATATGCCACTTTATTGGTATGATTTGGCGTCAACGAGGCTTTCTAACATCCTCGGGCAAGGCTATTGCCAATGGGGACCTTATCAAGGACCTCTTAGATGCCCTGAAACTGCCTTCTTCCCTAGCTGTTGTACATTGCCCTGCCCACACAGGGAATAGTGATCCTGTTTCAAAGGGAAATGCACGAGCCGATTCTGCAGCCAAGCTTGCTGCATTAGAAGCTCCTGAACATGTATTTAACCTTTCACCTTCTGAGGATATTCCTTCCAACCTAACCTATGACGATTCTGAAGTAGAAAAGTGGAAAAAGAAATTTAAGGCAAAACAGATCAATGGCATCTGGGTGTCTCCGGAAGGTAAGCCATTTCTTCCCCCGGAAATTCTACCACCAGGTATGCCTCTCTGTTCACAGAAAAGGCCATTTTGGTACACAAGGCATTGTAGACTCTATTAAGAGAACCTGGATAGCACCAGGTGTAACTAATACAGCATCTCGAATCTGCTCGGGCTGTTCCACATGTCAGTCTTATAATCAGTATGCTTTTAAGGCCAAAGCTTATGGAGGGCGTCCCCTAGCATATACACCTTTTGAGCACTTACAAATTGATTATATTACTATGCCAAAAGCAGGACATTATAAATTTTGCCTTGTTATAGTTGATCAGCTCACTCGGTGGGTGGAGGCCTTTCCCAGCCCCCGAGCCACAGCTGCCTTTTTTGCCAAAATTCTTCTTAAAGAGATAGTACCTCGTTTTGGCCCACCAGCCCGCATCGATTCTGACAAAGGCACACATTTCACTGATTCGATTTTATCCCAAATCTACTCTTTCTTGGGAGTGACTCCAAAATTCCACACGCCCTACCATCCACAAAGTTCAGGCCAAGTTGAACGTATGAATAAAGAACTTAAGAGCATGATTGGCAAATTATGTACTGAAACCCATTTGAAATGGCCTGATGTTCTACCATTGGCATTCTTCTATCTACGAAGTAGACCAAGGGGAGAACTTCATATATCTCCTTATGAAATGCTTTTTGGTCACCCTCCTATCCAAGCTAAAACTTTTTCCCCAGTTTATACATCACTGGTGGGAGGTGATACTTCTGTTGCCTCCTATATACAGGAATTACAGACCAGGCTACGTGAACTCCATGAGGCAGGAGCTGTGGTCCAGGCAGGCCCATTAGACTTTTCATTGCATAACTTCAACCCAGGAGATAAAATATATGTAAAGAATTTTCAGAGAACCAGTGGAACCCAACCTGCCTGGGAAGGACCTTTTCAGGTATTATTGACAACTCCTACTGCCATTAAAATTGGTGAAAAAGACTCATGGATTCATTGCTCTCATATAAAGCCTGCACCATTCATAGGTGAAGAGATTTCAGATAGACCTGAGGTAGATGCTAAAAAGCTAAAAACCCTAACGATAGCAACTGTTAAAGAGCAAAGAGAATTCAGAGGAAATAGGCAGTTCCCATTTGATAATCCCACTGATCAGTTAAATGCTTTGGGACTCAGTCTTCGTAAAGTATCAGGAGACGGAAATTGCCTTTTTAGGGCTTTAGCAGACCAGCTAGAAGGTCACTGTAGAAATCATCTCAGACACAGACAAGAAGCTGCTTCTTATATGATTAACCATAGACAAGAGTTTGAGTCTTTTATAGTAAATGACTCCCCTTTTGAAGAATATGTTGATGAATTAAAGAAATTTGGAAAGTGGGGAGGAAATGATACAATTGTAGCATTTGCTAAGCAGCATCAGCTGAATGTTGTGGTTCATCAATTAAATCAGCCTTTATTGAAAATCAGTGGCACAGACAAAACTGATGCTAGAGAACTCCACATTTTCTACCATAAAGAACATTATGACAGCATTAGAAAGATCAATGACAATTCAGAAACCCCTGCCACTTTGGCTTGCAGAGAATTGGGGAACCAGTTAAAACAATGTGGCATACCCCAAACTCTAGCAGCTTAAATACCTTATAATTTAACAAGCATTTCCTTCTACAGGCAAAAGCACTGAAGCACATGGCCTAGTTTTCTGGCCCACCTCAACTATTTTTTAAAAATTCTTTTGTTTTGACTTTTGAAAGGCACTAAAAAAACCTGGAATTCACCACACCTTTAAGTTCTTTAAAAGCACAAAAGGGTGCTTAGCGAATCTTTTGTTTTTTATTTTTATTTTTGGTTTTGCTTTGTTTCTTGACTTTTGTTTCTTTTGCTTTTCTTTAAAACTAAATTTTATAAACTAAGTGATTATTCAAAGACATTTTAAGTATATGCTGTGGGTGAGGCTATCGGGCCTCAGAAGCTACCAGAATTCTTTTTTTTTACTCTTTCTTTTTGAGAGAACCATGAGTTCTAATGAGTTTTGTTTTATTTATTTATTTTTTCTTCTCTTTTATGTTGTTCTGTTTAACTAAAAAAGACCAGAAAGGGTTATTGAACCCTATTGCTTGATACCTCACTGAAAACATTGAATATTGAAATCTTATTTCTTTTTGAAAAATTAATCACCACTTTAAGTATCTGCTACTGTTATACTAGAGAATTCATGTATAAGATGATGTGGTTTACTAGCTAAAAGAAGATTATGTGATAATGTCTAATGTAATCAGCTATTTACATTCATTTATTATTTATATGTCATCATACTCTGGGTATGGTTTGGAATTATTGTATATATCACTAATATATTCTCAGTTATGCAGCATAGCACGCATTTTTACCATCATACTGTCTTTGGTGAAATTAATGAGATTTTGGAAGTATGGAAACTTATCATTTCAGAGACTAATTTGCTGTGAACTCTGATGCAGGCCCTGTAGAGAATATATGTGCAACAAAAGGAGAGACAGGTATATGTAAGTCCATGGTTTGCTTATGATGGTGACTATGTAGAGCACAATTACTAGGCACAGTCCAGTATTCATCCTCTCTCCCTCCTAATTTAACCTAATTTAACTGAACTTAATTATCTTTTTATCTCACTCAGTTGAACTCACCTGTGGCCTAGCACAATCACTGGCTGTCTCGGAACCATGAGATATGGTATGATAACCTTTCCATAACATTTTCAGGTGTCATGAACACATACTAAATTTGGCTTTGATCCAGACACATGGTGGTAAAAAGTGTTACACATTGCATAACTACCTCAACCCTCTATTACAAGTCTAACCATATAAAGGAAGGAATGTAATGGAATTTATTAATTTGATCATTGACAATGCTATGCTAAGGTTTAGTAAAAATACAGCAATTCAAACAGTTAAAGAAGAGAATCCAGCTTTCCAGACCAGAGTCCAGTTTCCTCCTGATGACATCTTACCACTTCAAGAAGACAAGAGAACTCAAAGACTTTATATGAACTGTTTTGCTTTGTTAGTTTTTACTATCTCCTTTCTGTTATAATATACATCATCTGTAACATGTACCCTCTGCAGAGGCCCTCCCTTTGCAAGACTAATGTCAAAGCGTCGGTTCATGAGGAAAAAAAAAAAAAATCGCCCCTCTGGACAAAACTTTTCTCTCTTCCTTTTCTATATTATTGTTCACATATTATTAGTTAGCAATAGTTATTATATTCTTTTTACTGTTCCGTCAAGGAAACATTTTGTTTCTTGAGGAACAACAGGGGGGACTGTAATGATTGGAATGACGCCACCTACTGGAGACTTGCTGTGGAGAGCTCCACCATGAGGAAAATGCCTCAGAGGCATTGTGGCTTTTCCTTGGCGTCAGGAAATGACGCTTGCTCATGGGTGCTGTCTATCAAGTCTACCAGCCAATCAACTGGAGGAGCCTCCTATGGTCTGGGAGGAGACAGGAAGGAGGAAAGGGAGCCTGCGCAGAGAGCGCGGGCCTTTTTTGGCTTCCGGACTTGATGGTGGTGGCGGCAGAGGACTTCACAGGAGATTTGAGGAAAGATAGGAATGCCAGACTGTTAGAATTCTGTTCTCAATCTTTTTCTTTCTATTTTCCAATAAACCCTTAAAAACCTAAACTCGTTTTATCAGTGATTTTTAGTCAGTTTCCCCCAAACTGGGGGAACACATTAGAATCCACATTTAGAATCTTAAATTACACACTTACAATACTCCAATAATCAAAAAGGCTGTGACTTTTTTCTAGTTGTGTACCCCCTTTGTCTATAGAGAACAGATTTTCTATATTTTGGTTGAAGATTGCTGTGATCAAAAATATTACCCATTTGGCCAACATTGAACTTTAAGATACTGGGGTTGGTCCTCAGATACCAGATTGAACTCAGCCCTTTGAACTTGGTAGGTTCTGCAAGAACTCCCCTTTCAATGGCAGTCTGTAAGAACCTAAAGTTATCTTCATGCCAGAGTATATTACCCACCCTAGTTCCCCACCTCAAGGCACCATTAAATCAAAAGTTGAACAAATAGAGTTGTGTTGTATGTGTATGAAGAGTAACAGCAGCATGCCGGAGTCAGTGTGAACTGTTCTCTGAAAGTCAATTGGTGAATTTTCAGTATGAACATTTACACTTCAAAAACACATAAATGCTACAAGGCTTGATTTATTACTTCATTTATTGTCTAGACTTAAGCGATGGAGAAAATGTTATGCAAATCAAACTAAAAAGTGTGTGGTTCATGTAATTTTTTGAAAGTCAACTGTTAAACATTTATCAGCAAACCCTTGGACATAGCTAATTTCTTTGCCATTCAACTACTTGATCACTATGATCCATAAAAGCTGCTATTACTGCTCCCCCCAAATTTATTTTTAAGTTCAAATGATTAGATTACATTAGTCAGACTGTTATGTAATTTCCTTTAGGCTTTGAGTTCATTATTTGGAGAAGCAATGGATTCTGTGGCATCACTTATACCCTCTTCAAGTTCTTAAAACTTGTGTATACTTGACATTTCTGTTTATCAGCGATAAACACATTAGGATTATGGAGTGGAAAGGGGGAAGTACTCTGGTGTTGTGTAAATAAGAACAGCTAAGGCTAGCCAAGGTGCCACACACCTATAATGACAACTGCTGGGAGACAGGTTGCTGGATCAGTGGGCTAAGATGACCAGGTGTCTGCCCTAATTTTAGTATTAATTTAGTGAGCTTCCAAGGTGTGTGGGCACTAGAATGCCAAGGGAGAGAGAAACTGGCTCAGGTTGGGAATAGAGTAGGTCAAAGCTCCTATGTTGATCAGAGTGTGATGAGCCTATGAGTAGCTGAATTTCCAAATTGATAAAATAGGGAGACCCAGTCCTTAAGTAAAACATAATATGAAAAGAACAGGCCCAAACAGGAACCTAATCATAGTCACATTTGCTATTAAGTTAGTAGTATTAGTAGTTGGGTCTCTTCCCATTAGAATTTCTGATAAAGATCATGGGGGTAGAGAAATAAGATATTAGAAAAAGTGGAGAAACATTTTGAATGGTATAGTGAGGCAGCATGACATAATGGTTAGAGTTTTGGCCACTCTGAGTTAGGGAAATCTGGATTCAAAAATTGCTTCAGATACCTACTAGCTGTGTGACTCTGTGGCAGATGGGGTACTTTGAGTGAATATAAGTTATAATGAAGAACTAGAAATCAGTGTCAGGAATGGAGGGACATTAAGAGGGAAAGGAAATATAGACTTAAATAAAAAGCTGTGTTGTCATAAAAGAAGCAGATGGAAGCAAGTTCTTAAAAACATACATGAACCATTTAGAAGTCTAAAGATTACTCCCACTATTGGTGTTTTGTTTGTTTGTTTTGCAGGGCAATGAGGGTTAAGTGACTTGCCCAGGGTCACACAGCTATTAAAAGTGTCAAGTGTCTGAGTCTGGATTTAAACTCAGATCCTCCTGAATCCAGGGCCGGTGCTTTATCCACTGTGCCACCTAGCTTTCCCCCCTTCCCCCCTCCCCCGACTCTTGGTGTTTCACAAATGAATGTGAATGGATAGAAATAGATGACCTGGAGTAGTGATTTAAGAAGCATGGATAGAGTTTATGATGGATTAAGCTTGAATTGTTTGAGGAGAAGTGACTTTGGAGTGAGAGGAAAGAGATGAGAGGATAAAAAGATAGAGATACAAAGAGACAGATGGATAGGGGCAGAAATAGAGGGATAAACAGACATACAGACAGAGACAGAGAGGGAGAGAGAGATAGAGGGAGAGAGACAGAGACTGAGTAAGGTAGGGAAAGAGGGAGAAAGAAACAAAAAGGAAAAGAGAGAGAAGGATAGACAGAGAGAGACAGAGACAGAGAGACAGACACACACAGATGTTACAAAGTAAATGGAATAATTCTGTGTTTGTCTGATTCTTCCTACAGTATTTTAGGGAGACTTGAGAAGTTATGACTTATTTTGTTATTGCACTGTGTTGTTTTTTTTTTAATTTTGTGGGGTTTTTTTAGTTGAATGTCCAATTCATTGATCTCTTTCTTTCCTTTACTGATGTATTTAAAGATTTTTTTTTAATTCCCTAAGTACTACTTTGGGTGAATCTCACACATTTGGTATGTTTTCTCATTGTTTTCATTATCTTTAATGAAATCCTTTATTGCTTCTATTACTTTTTTATCCACACATTCTTTAACATTAGATAATTTGGTTTCAAATTAATTTAATCTATACTTCCCAGATCTTTACTGAATATAATTTTATTACATAATGGTCTAAAAAGTTGTACTTCTTTCTTTACATTTGTTTATAAAGTTTTTATGCTCAGATATTTGGTCAATTTTGTGAAGGTGTCATATACAGCTGAAATAAATATATTCCTTTCAACATAATGCAGAGGTTTATCATATCTAATTTTTAAAAATTATATTCATCTCAACTTATTTATTGTTTATTTTACAATTGGATTTATCTAGTTCTGAGAGGGGTAAAATGAGGTCCCCCCTTATTATAGTTTTGCTATTTATTTAATCCTGCAACATTCAATTTTCCTTCAAAAATTTGATGCATATATGTTCAGTTTTGATATTAATTCATCTCCTGTGGTGGTTGTTGTTCTGTTGTTCAGTAATCATCTTCTATGGTTGTTGTTGAATTGTTCAGTCATGTTTAACTCTTTGTGACCTAATTGACTCACTCCTACATCCTTTTTCTATGTATACTCCTTCTTACTATCCTAATAATGATAAAGTTCTTTGGACTTACATATATAATATTCCCATATAGGAAAGTAAACAGTTAAAACTCATTGAGGCCCTTATAACTTCTTTTTAATGTTTACCTTTTCATGATTCTCTTGAGTCTGGTATTTGAAAGTCAAATTTCCTATTCAGCTCTGGTCTTTTCATCAGGAATGCTTCAAAGTCCTCTTTATTAATATTATTTTTTCCCTTGAAAAACTATACTTGATTTTTCTGGGTAGAATAATTTTGGTTGTGATTCTACCTTTCTTGTCTTCCAGAATGTCAAATCTCAAGCCCTTCTTTCCTCTAAGATGATAGCTGCTAAATCTTGTGTGATCATAACTGATGATCCACAATTTTTGAATTATTTCTTTCTTGGTGCTTGACATATTTTCTCTTTGACCTAGGAGCTCTGGAACTTGGCTACAATATTCCTGGAAATTTTTCATTTTGGGATATTTTACAGGTGGTTATTGGTGGATTTTTTTCAATTTCTATTTTACACTCTGGTTCCAGGAAATCAGAATGTTTCCTGTGAGGGAAAAATTCATCCTCTTCTCAATAATTCTCAGGAACTCAGCAGCGAGGTGACAAAGGCTTTATTTTCTTCTCATGAGAAGGAGGCACCCTAGTGTGCAGCTAGTGGGTGTCCCGAAAGGGGGCTCGCAGGCCCTGTTTTATACCCTAGTCCGTAATGCGAATGGACCTTCCCCTTTTTCATCACTGGTCGGGGTTACAATCTATGCGCAAAAACTAGCTAATCGGAATGCAGCATTCCCACCCCTCTTCCTTGTATGGGCATAACTCAGGAGTGGACCTTGTACTTACTTATATGGACAGAACTCTGGAGAGGACCTAATTGAGACCAGGGCTCCTTGAACCATGTGACCTTGCTAACCTGAGGGGGAGGAGGGGATCTGAGACCTTTGTCCTACAAACAGGTCAGAGGAATATGACTGACTGTTATATCCACACTGAGAGGAGACAACTACCCATTTCTCACATTTCCTTTATAATTTTTTGATACACGATGTGTAGATTCTTTAATCATGACTTACAATAATTCTGAAATTATCTTTCCTTGATCCATTCTCCAGTTTAGTTATTTTTCCAATGAGGTATTTTCATTTTCTTCATTCTTTTTTATTTCTTGATATCTCATATAATCAGCTTCCATTTGCCCAATTCTACTTTTATTTTAAAGAATTATTTTCTTCAGTGAGCTCTTGTTCCTTTTTCTGTTTGGCCAATTCTGCTTTGTAAGTAGTTATTTTTATCAGTGAAGTTTTGTCTCTCTGCCATTTGGCTATTTCTATTTTGTAAGATTTTATTTTCAACATTTTTTGCATATTTTGCCAAGTTGTTAATTGTCTTGCCTTGCTCTCATTTCTCTACCCAATTCTTCCTCCACTACTATTATTTGATTTTGAAAATTATTTTTAGCTCTACTAGGAATTTTTTGGCTTATGTCAAATTCAAATTTTTTTCTTTGCAGCTTTACTTGTAGCTGTTTTAGTATCATTGATGTATTGACATGAAGTTTTCCTCTGAGTTTATGTCTTGCTCTTCAATGTCACCCTAGTAGCTTTCTATGGCTAGGGTCTTTGTTGTTGTAGTCTGCTTGTTTTTCCAAGCTATTTATTGAATATGAAATTTATGTTAAAGTTGGACTCTGTTCCAGGTGTGGCTGGTGGAGTAGCACTGTCTCAAGTTTAAGGCTTTTTTGCACTGCTGTTTTCCGAGCTAGTTCTGGGAATTTTCTGCACTTCCAAAGTTGTGTGATCCTGGTCACTGTTCTCTTGATCTGGGCTCTGGTCCTTATCTAGAAAGAGTCCTTGTTCCTTTGAGAGTACAATCACTATTGCTCCTCAGGGCCCTTTCTCCTTTAGGATAGCAATACTGTTCCTCATAATCCCTGATCCCTTTTTACTAAAAGCAATACTGTTTTTCATTAGCAAAAGTACTCCTCTCTACTTTTGAACTATGATCTAGTAGTGGGTATAGGCAATAGTGTTGCCCAACAGCATGTCTTCCTACATCCATTGCTGGCACAGGTGTCCCCTTAATCTCTTTCTGACCACTTGCCAGATCCCCTTACTTACTATGAGTTGAGAGCAACTAAAGTTGCTTTTGCTTCTGTTTCCACCATCAAATTCCACCATTGATGTTGTATCCATGCAGACTCCTGACCCCCCCCCCCCCATCACAGATCTCTTCTTTCTATCTCCCAAGTTACCTTGGACTGAAAGAATATCTCACTTTGTCTTTTCATTGGCTCTTCCACTTGAGAATTTTATTTGAGGCATTATTCAAACACTGGAAGGTAATATAGGGAGAGCTTGGCTGAGTTTTTCCTCTACTCCACCAACTTGGCTCCACACATTCCACCCCGCCCCCCCGGAAAAATTTTTCTTCCCAGCAATTCAGCCCTCTTATCATCCCTGTATAATGGTCTGCTTCTCACTCCCACCACAGCCTGATACCACTGTAGTGATTCAGGCTGGCTCTCACCCCATTGTCCTCAGAATTCTCTACCTTCTTAATGTCATGGGGTGCAGAGCACCCCAGAAGTTCTCTGGGGCACACCAAGGAATCTTCTCCTTGAGAAACTAAACCAGAGGACAGATAATGCCTAGAGAGATAAGCTGAACCAAATCGGACTGAGCTAGCTTCGGAGTCCTACCCTTCATTCTGGTCTCCCTTACCCTGGGGAGATAAACTTGGGTGTGGCTTCGGCCTTTGCGTTCTGAAGAGGGATCTGTAGCCACCCCTCACCCAATTCCTTTAGTCACTACCAGTGGGGGATGGTCCTCCACTCCTCACCCAATTCCCCCAGCTACCACCAGTGGGGGATGGTCCACCTTCACTAAAGGAACTTTCCACAGGCAGATGGTCCACCCCCATCAGGCCTCTATAAAAGTACTTTCCAGTCTCCTGTTTGAGGAGATTTGGTACCTCTGAGCCATGTGCTTTATGCCAATCTCCCCATGAAAAAGTCCAAGGATTTCTTTCATGGTTTCTCTCCCCCCACCCTTCCCTTCCCATTCATCCTAAATAAACTACCGCCTTATTCTAACTACTTTTGTGTGCAAGAGGGCGTAATTCTTTAAAGAGGAATTCCTAAGAATCCCACCCCTAACCAGGCCCTACCTCATTTCCCACCATATCATTTGGCGCCCCATACCCCATTTTCCCACCATTACATTAAGCTACCCTGAGCTGGAAAAATGACTCAATCTGAATTTTTCTTCCTTTTTCCCTTCAGAATTCAGTTTGATACGTTTCCTGTGGTTATTGTGGAAGAAGTTCTACCTTGCACTCCACAACCTTAATTCCACCCTCCATTCTAGGGCTATTCAAATATGCAGGTGGGAAATCTAAAATCTTCCAGTCTATTTGAAGCATTTAATGTTTTCTTCTGGTCAAATGGAGGAAGATACAGGAAAGATCCCTGACCAAGTCTGAAGCTGAAGACTGCTTCCCTTGCTAATCCTTCTTCCCTTCTTGCCATGGTTCCTCCTCAGTGGTTTACTGGAAAGCCACATTTTGCCAGCATTAAGAATCAATTATTTATTGACTAGCTAGATAATTTATAGAGGATCCCTAACACAAAGCCAAATTTTCCTCTTCTATCCAAACATAATTCCTGTTCAACTTAATTCCAGTTTCAGGGTCTTTTTTTCCTCTTCGTTTTAAGACTTATTATTATTGATCAATTGAGATCTGCCTGCACTCAGTTAAAGTATTGAGGCTTAAATTGGGAGAGTGCTTTACATTTTTCTCCTAATATGTATGTAAGAGCTTTGGGAATTTATTTTGATTGGGGAGCTCTGGAAGCCACTTTTTGGTTGCTTGAGTACAAAAGTAGCCAGGAACTGAATGCTTGGAGCTTTCCCACAGATTTTCAATGGAAGACCAGTAGCATTAACAACAGCCAAATTGAAAAGTTGTCCTCAACAGAATCCATTATCTCCTCATTGAATATCTTTTTCCTGTTTGATATACCCTTCCCCTGTTCAATTTGCATTTCACTTCAGTCTTGAATCTACACCACTAAATGGTTAGCTCTGTTTCATTTTGGATGACTAAGGTACAGGACATATGTGTCAGCACTTTTAGCATTTCCTGATAGATTCTATATCAAAGTCATAAAATAGGGTCTTTGGTGTGATGCTTTGAATTCCATAAGATCCTCATTTTAAAAGGTTTATATTTATAAAAACCTTGGGACTTGCCCCAGAGACTGTAATTTTCACCCTTGAATGATAGAGATTTGTGTAAAGTTCTTGATGGTTAAATACATACTTTTTCAAAATATCTTGCCTTGCATATCTATGTTACATAAGCCAATTTTAGGAGGTCATTTTTGTTTTCAGTGTGGAAACATAACAATAACACTAAGTTACAGAAATTGAGTTAATGGCTAATGGGCAAATGGAGTTTTGGACAATGAATCAGAACCAGATCCATTGTTGAATCTTGATCTATCTTAAGAACATTTCTATTCAAGTGAAAAATCACTGGATCAGGCTGAAGTTAATGAAAATATTTTGCTCTCTTCTCTGATTAAATCTGTTAAAAAATCAGCTATTTTGTGAGATATAGGATAAGGAAGCTTTGGTTTCAGTACAATGAATGCCAAATTTAAAATCTTAGAGGTAAAACAGGGCTTTGTGATATTGTGATGCAGGATATGGTTGGTGTGGATATCTACAGAGTATCTTATTTTTTTCTTTCTTCAAAAAAGCATAGATTATTTTATTGATAGTTTTTATATCACCTTTATTTATGAAAATATGCTTTGCATGCTAAGTAAGCCATTGAGTAAATAATTAAAATGAAATAGGAAAAAAAGCAATCAAAACTAATGGAAACATCAAAAGTGTCAGATTGTAGATTTAATATTCCACATACACAGTTCTCTACTTCTACAATGAAGGATGAAGAGTGCATTTCCCTGAGCTCCGCTCTGTAACAGAGATGGTCATTATAATTACTTGGTATTTAGCTTTGAATTATTTTGTTCTTTTCTTTTTACCTAACTCTTATTGTGTGTATATTTTTCTTTATCTCCTTACTTCACTCTGCAAGTCCTCATAATTCCACGTATCTTTTAATGCTTCTCTGAATTTTCTATTACAATATTGTATAATGTCATTTACTTTGTGGCCAGGTCTTTTTTATGACAAAAAAAGTTTTACTATGAATATTTTGGTGTATATGGAAACTTTCTTTCTTTCTTTTACTTCCATAAGATCAATAAGTAACTGGGATTTCTGTGTCAAATGATAAATAATTTAGTGCCTATTTTTTTCATAATTTCAAACTCCAGAAGGGTTGGGCTGATTCACAGCTTAACCAATAGTATATTATTGTGCCTGTTTTCCCATAGCACTTCCAACATTTAGCATTTTGGTTGTTAATTATGTTTTCCAAATTGTTTGATTTATGATAAAAATCTCAGTCATTTCAACTTGAATTTCTATTATTATTCACTGTTTAAAGAAACATTTTTAAAAGTGATAAATATTTTTATTCATAGCTTTGAGTTCCAATTTCTATCCCTCCTTCCCTCCCTTGCTGTCCCTTCTCTGAGGTGGTAAGCAATCAGATATGCATTATACATGTACTATTATGTAAAACATTACCATATCAGTCATTTTGTACAAGAAAACTTGAATAAAAGAAGAAAAAATGAAAGAAAGTGAAAAAAAAGAGCACTGCAGTCTGTGTTGCATCAATATCAGCTCTTTCTTTGGATGTCAATAATATCTTTCATCATTAGTCCTTTGGGATTGTCTTGGATCATTGTATTATTGAAAATAGTTAAGTCATTTACAATTCATCGAACAATGTTCCTTTTACTGTGCACAGTGTTCTCTTGGTTCTGCTAATTTCATTATACATCAGTTCATACTAATCTTTCCAGGTCTTACTGAAATCTTCCTACTTGCCATTTATTATAGCACAATAATGTTCCATCACCATCATATACCACAGCTTGTTTAGCCATTCCCCAATTGATGGGCATTCATTTGATCTCCAATTCTTAGCCATTACAAAAAGAGCTGCTATAAATATTTTTGTACAAATAGGACTTTTTTCTCTTTTAGGGGATATCTTTGGGATATAAACCTAGCAGTGGTATTGGTGGATCAAAGGGTATGCACAGTTCTGTAGCCCTATGGTCATAGATCCAAATTGGTCTCCAGAATTGTTGGATCTTTTCTTTGCTTTATTTTTTTAAGATCATTCATTTATTTATTTATTCATTCATTCATCTATTTATTTATTTATTCATTCATTCATTTGTTTATTTATAAGTATTTTATTATTTTCAGTTACATATAATGATAGTTTTCAACATTTGTTTTCACAGGATTTTTATTTCCAATATTTTTTCTCCTACCCTCCCTTCCCTCCCTCCTCCCCAACAAAGAAAGCAGTCTGATATAGGTTGTATGTGTACAGTCACATTAAACATATTTCTACATTGGCCACCTTGTGAAAAAAAGAGTCAGAGCACAAAGGAAAAACTTCAAAAAAGAAGGAAAAAAACAGTCCAAAATTAGAAACAGTATGGTTCAATCTGCATTCATAAATCACAGTTCTTTTTTTCTGAATGTTGAGAACATTTTCTATCATGAGTTCTTTGAAACTATTTTGGGTCAATGCACTTCTGAGAAGAGCCAAGTCTATCACCATTGTTCATTACACTTTTGTTGCTGTTACTGTGTGCAATGTTTTCCTGGTTCTGCTCCTCTCAGTTAGCATCATCAGTTCATGTAAGTCCTTCCAGGTTTCTCTGAATTCCTCTTGCTCATCATTTCTTACAGCACAATAATATTCCATTACATTCATATAACACAACTTGTTTAGTCATTCCCCTATTGATGGGCATTCCCTCAATTTCCAATGCTTTGCCACCACAAAGAGAGCTGCTATAAATATTTTTGTACGTGTCGATCCTTTTCCCTTTTCTATGGTCTCTTCGGGATACAGACCTAGCAGTGTAACCACTGGGTCAAAGGGTATGAGCAGTCCCATAGCCCTTTGGTCATAGTTCCAAATTGCTCTCCAGAATGTTGGATCAGTGCACAGCTCCACCAACAATGCATTAGTGTTCCAATTTTTCCACAGCTTCTCCAACATTTATTATTTTCCTTTTTTTTGGTCATATTAGCCAATCTGATAGGTGAGAGGAGTTATATAACCTTGGAGTTATTTTAATTTGCATTTCTCTGATCAATAGTGATTTAGAGCATTTTTTCATATGGCAATAGATAGCTTTGATTTCTTCATCAGAAAACTTGCCTGTTCATATCCTTTGACCATTTCTCAATTGGGGAATGACTTGGGTTCTTATAAATTTGATTTAGTTCTCTATATATTTTAGAAATGAGGCTTTTATCAGAAGTACTGGCCATAAAAATTGTTTTCCACCTTTCTGCATTCCTTCTAATTTTGGATGCATTGCTTCTGTTTGTAAAAAAAAAAAGTCTTTTTAATTTAATGTAATCAAAGTCTCCCATATTGCATTTCATAATATTCTCTAGCTCTTGTTGGTACATAAATTGTTTTCCTCTCCATGGATCTGAGAGGTAAACTATTCCTTCCTCTCTTAATTTATCTATGGTATCACCCTTTATGTATAAATCTTGAACCCATTTTGACCTTATTTTATTATAAGGTGTAAGATGTTGGTCTATGCCTAAAATCTGCCATACTATCTTCCAGTTTTCCTCACAGCTTTTTGTCAAATGCTGAGTTCCTATCCCAGAAGCTGGAGTCTTTGTGTTTATCAAACTGTACATTACTAAAGTTATTTACTACAGTGCCCAACCCATTCCACTCATCCACAGCTCTATTTCTTAGCCAGTACCAAATAGTTTTGATGACTGATGCTTTATAATATAGCTTCAAATATGCTATGGTTAGCCCACCTTCCTGTGCTTTTTTTTATTAGTTCCCTTGATATTCTTGAATTTATTTTTCCAAATGAATTTTGTTATTTTTTCTAACTCTATAAAATAATATTTTGGGTAGTTTGATTGGTATAGCACTGAATAGATAAATTAATTTAGGTAGAAATGTCATTTTTATTATATAAGCTTGGCCTATCCATGAGCAATTGATATTTTTCCAATTACATAGATTGGGTTTTATTTCTGTGAAAAGTGTTTTGTAATTGTGTACATAGAGTTCCTGGCTTTGTCCTGGCAGGTAGACTCCCAAGTATTTTATATTGTCTATCATTACTTTAAATGGAATTTCTCTTTCTATCTCTTGCTGCTGAGCTTTGTTGGTCATGTATAGAAATGCTGATGATTTATGTGGATTTATTTTATACCCTCCAACTTTGCTAAAGTTGTTAATTGTTTCAAGCAGGTTTTTAGTTGATTCTTTAGGATTCTCTAAGTATACCACCATATCATCTGCAAAGAGTGAAAATTTTGTTTCCTCCTTGCCTATTCTAATTCCTTTAATTTATTTTTCTTCTCTTATTGCTATAGCTAAAATTTGTAGTATAATATTAAATAATAGAGGTGATAATGGACATCCCTGTTTCACCCCTGATCTTAATGGGAATGCCTCTAACTTATCCCTATTACATATAATGCTTGTTGATGGTTTTAGTAGATGCTGCTTATTATTTTAAGGAATGCTCCACCTATTCCTATGCTCTCTAGTGTTTTTAATAGGAATGAGTGTTATATTTTGTCAAAAGCTTTCTCTGCACCTATTGAAATAATCATATGGTTTTTGTTAGTTTTGTTATTGATATGGTTGATTATATTAATAGTTTTTCTAATGTTGAACCAGCCTTGCATTCCTGGTATAAATCCCATCTGGTCACAGTGTATTATCATCGTGATCACTTGTAATCTCCTTGCTAATATGTTATTTAAGATTTTTGCATCTATATTCATTAGGGAAATTGGTCTGTAATTTTCTTTCTCTGTTTTGGCTCTGCCTGGTTTAGGTATCAAAACCATATTTGTGCCATAAAAGGAATTTGGTAGAACTCTTTCTTCACCTATTTTACCAAATACTTTGTATAGTATTGGAATTAATTGTTCTTTAAATGTTTGGTAGAATTCATTTGTAAACCCATCTGGCCCTGGAGTTTTTCTTATGGAGTTCATGAATGGCTTATTCAATTTCTTTTTCTAAAATGGGCCTATTTAAGGATTTTTTTTTCCTTTTCCGTTAACCTGGGCAATTTGTATTTTTGTAAATATTCATCCATTTCATTTACATTGTCAAATTTATTGGCATACAGTTGGGCAAAGTAGCTCCTAATTATTGCTTTAATTTCCACTTCACTAGTGGTGAGATCACCCCTTTTATTTTTGATACTGGTAATTTGGTTTTCTTTCTTTTTTTAAAATCAAATTAACCAAACGTTTATCTATTTTATTGTTTTTTTCATAAAACCAACTCTTAGTTTTGTTGAGTAATTCTTTAGTTTCCTTGCTTTCAATTTCATTAATCTCTCCTTTGATTTTCAGGATTTTTAATTTGGTATTTGATTGAGGATTTTTAATTTGTTCTTTTTCTAGCTTTTTTTAGTTGCATGCATTGATCTCCTCTTTCTATTTTTTATTCATGTAAGCATTTAGAAATATAAAATTTCCCCTAAGGGGCAGCTAGGTGGCACAGTGGATAAAGCACCAGCCCTGGATTCAGGAGGACCTGAGTTCAAATCCAACCTCAGACACTTGACACTTAATACCTGTGTGACTCTAGGCAAGTCACTTAACCCTCATTGCCTTGCAAAAAAAAATAAAGACCCCCCCCCCCAAAATTTCCTGTAAGCACTACTTTAGCTGCATCCCATAGGTTTTTATATGTTATCTCATTATTGTCATTCTCTTGGATGAAGTTATTTATTGTTTTTATGATTTGTTGTTTGACCCATTTATTCTTACCATAGGTTTTTTTTTGTTGTTGTTGTTGTTGTTTTATAAGTGAGGCAATTGGGATTAAGTGACTTGCCTAGGGTCACACAGCTAGTAAGTGTTGTGTCTGAGGCCGGATTTGAACTCAGGTACTCCTGACTCCAGGGCCGGTGCTCTATCCACTGAGCCACCTAGCTGCCCCGACCCATTTATTCTATAGAATGAGATTGTTTAGTTTTTAATTAATTTTCAGTCTACCTTTCCATGACTCTTTATTACATGTAATTTTTATTGCATCATTATCTGAGAAGGATGCATTTACTATTTCTGCCTTTCTACATTTGACTAAGAGGTTTTGGTGTCCTAATACATGGTCAGTTTTTGAGTATGTGCCATATACTGCTGAAAAAAAAAAGGTATATTGCTTTCTATACCCAGTCAGTTCCCTCCAGATATCTATCATATCTAACTTTCCTAATTGTAAGGGCCAAATTTAGTATGGAAAGAGTTAATTGTGCGGCTTGTGTTGTATTGGAGTAAGAAAAGAAACAGCCTCTTTCAAAAACAAAACAGGTTTATTAATGGGAAAAAATTTATAACACAAGTGAGATTAATAGAACTAGCGACCATGAAAAAGAATTTAAATCTCTGGGGTAAAAAGGCCCCAGGCACCCTGAACCTGCCTCCAGCTCAGCTAGCTCCAAAGAACTAGCTTTGCCTCAAAAACACACCACCACCTGAAATCTGTAGCTCTAATGAGAATTAGCTTGCAGTCTCTTCTTTTTTGGTCTGAAGGTCAAACACCAACAGCTCCTCAGTCTACCGTCCTTCCCTATTTCTCTCAGAAAAAACTCTCCTCAGAAAAAACTCCCATCTCCCTCTTCCTCTAACTGCCTCTCCCATAGGAAGGGGTCAATTTTTAGTTATACTGAGTCTCCTATTGGCTCAGCACACCCACATAGGCTCTCCCCATTATAATCTGGGCAGGCCCATGTGGGCATGGGGGAGCTATTAGGGGAGGCTTAGTTACTTAGTTTCAATAAATGTTCCCTGTGGTCAGAGTTCCTCTTGTTTGTTCGATTATCTCCCAAAGTACATACCCATCTACTCTTAGGCTTTTCAAGATTAAATTTTTTTTTAGTCTGACAATAATGAAGCAAAGATAGGGTTATGAAAACTCCAAATCACAATTAATTCCTTACATAATATTCTATTCACCTTTTTAACTTCTTTCTTATTTATTTTGTGATTAGATTTATGTAGTTCTGAGAGGAGAAGATTAAGATCTCCCATTTGTATAGTTTTTTGTCTACTTCCTCTTGTAACTCATTTAACCACTCCTTTAAGAATGTGGTTGTTATGCCATTTGGTTCATATATATTTAGTATTGATATTATTTCATTATCTATGGTACCTCTTAGCAAGATGTAGTTTCCTGCCTTATCTCTTTTAATTGGATATACCTTTGCTTTTACTTTGTCTGAGATAAGAATTGTTACCCCTGATTTTTTGATGTCAGCTGAAGCACAATATATTTTGCTCCAACCTTTTACCTTTACTCTGTGTGTATCTCTCTGCTTCAAATGTGTTTCGCATAAACAACATATTGTAAGATTCTTTTTTTTAATCTACTCTGCTATTTGCTTCCATTTTATGGGAGAGTTCATCCCATCCACATTCACAGTTAAGATTATTAACTGTTTATTTCCCTACATCCCCTTTTCCACTTTGTGTTCTTTTTTCCCTTCTTTCGTCCTATTCCTCTTGACCAGTTTTTTCCTTCTGACCACTGCCTCCCTTAATCTGCCCTCCCTTTTATCAGCTGCCCTTCTTTTTCTTGCCCCCCCACTTGTGCCCTCCCTTCTATCAATATAACCCTTTCCCCCTTCCCCTTTTGTTTCCTTAAAAAGTAAGTTAAGTTCCTTTATACAAATGGCAATGTATTTTATTTCCTTCCTGAACCAAATCTGATGAGAGTAATGTTGAAACAATGCTCACCCCTCCTTCTTTCCCTGTATTGTAATGGGTTCTTTTTGTGACTCTTCATATGCTTTATATCATCACATCAAAGTCAATTTAATAACAATACCTTAACAGAGATACAGATCCCAAGAGTTAAAAGCATTATCCTCCCTCATAGGGATCCAAGAAGTTTAACCTCATTGAACAACCTTCTCCCCCCACCCCGCCTTGTTTACCTCTTTGTATTTCTATTGAGTCTTGTATTTGGAGATCAAATTTTCTGTTTAGTTCTGGTCTTTTTCTAAGGAAGCCTTGGAAGTCCCCTATTTTATTGAACGTCTATTTTTCCTCTGAAAGAAAATGATCAGTTTTGCTGGATAGTTGATTATGGGTTGTAATCCAAGCTCCTTTGCCTTCCTGTATATCATATCCCAAGCCCTGTGATCCTTTAATATTGAAGCTGCCAGTTCCTGTGCAATCTTGACTATGGCTCCATGATATTAAAATGGTTTCTTTCTTGCTGCTTGGAGTATTTTCTCCTTCACCTGATAAGTTTGGAGTTTGGCTACAATATTCCTTGAAGTGTTCCTTTTGGGGTCTCTTTCAGGAGGTGATTGGTAGATTCTTTCAATGATGATTTTGTCCTCTGATTCTACAATTTCAGGGCAGTTCTCCTTGATAATTTCTTGGAATATGATGTCTAGACTCTTTTCTTGATCATGGCTTTTAGGTAGTCCAATAATTCTCAGATTATCTCTCCTGGATCTATTTTCCAGGTCAGTTGTTTTTCTAATAAGGTATTTCACATTTTCTTCTATTTTTTTGGTCTTTTGATTCAGCTTGACAGATTTTTGGTGTCTCATGGAGTTAGCTTCCATCTGCCCAATTTTAATTTTTAAGACATTATTTTCCTCAATAAGCTATTGCATCTCTTTTACCATTTGTCCAATATTTTTTCCCATTTGTCCAGTTTTTTTCTCCCATTTGTCCAATTTTTTCTCCCATTTAACCATTTTTTTCTTTCATTTGGTCAATTGTATTTCTTTTGGGGGGGGTGGGTTTTTTGCTTTGCTTTTTTTTTGTTTTTCAGGGCAATGAGGGTTAAGTGACTTGCCCAGGGTCACACAGCTAGTAAGTGTCAAGTGTCTGAGTCCAGATTTGAACTCAGATCCTCCTGAATCCAGGGCCAGTGCTTTATCCACTGTGCCACCCAGTTGACCCTCAATTGTATTTTTTAAGGGATTTTTTTCCTCAATTTTTGTGCTTCTTTTTGCAGTGTAATATTTCTTTTCCCATTTTTTTCTTCTACCTCTTTCATTTGGTTTTAAAAGCCTTTTTAAGCTCTTCAAATAATGCTTTTTCATCTTGAGTCAAGGTCATCTTCACAGTTGAGTCTTCACTTGTAGGTATTTTGACAAATTCATCTGAGTTTGAGTTTTGGTCTTCCCTTTCACCATAGAAGCTGTCAATGGTAAGGGTCCTTTTTTGTTTCTTGCTCATGTTGTAATTTGTTTTTAAACTTATAAAGTTGAAGTCTGCTCCTGGGGCACCAAGATCACTGTTGCAAGCTTCTTACTGCTCTCAGCTGCCCCACTATCAGCTATGTCGAGTTGCAGCAGTGTTGAGCTGCCCAGTGAGCTGACCTGTGCTGAGCTGAGCTGCCAGCTAAGTTGAACAGTGCTGAACCTTCCCCTTTCACCCACGTGAGACAGACCTTCCCTGAAGTCTTTTAAATTATCTCAAGTAAGAGGATTATTTCTCTCTTTTCATAGGTTCTATAGTTCCAGAATCTGTTTAGAAGCTTGATTTAATGTTGTTGTTGTTGTTGTTGTTGTTTTTTGGCAGGACAATGGGGGTTAAGTGACTTGCCCAGGGTCACATAGCTAGTAAGTGTCAAGTGTCTGAGGCTGGATTTGAATTCAGGTACTCCTGAATCCAGGGCCAGTGCTTTATCCACTATGCCACCTAGCCGCCCTTGATTTAATGTTGTTTTTGAGAGAAACATGGGAAAGCTCAGACAACTTCCTGGCTTTTCTCTGCCATCTTGGCTCTGCCTGGAAATCTCTTATTCTTTTTTGTTTTGTTTTAATTTTTGCAGGGTAATGAGGGTTAAGTGATGTGCCCAGGGTCACACAGCTAGTTAAGTGTCAAGTGTCTGAGGCTGGATTTGAACTCAGGTCGTCCTGAATTCAAAGCCAGTTCTTTATCCACTGCGCCACCTAGCTGCCCCCTGGATATCTCTTATTCTTAAAAAAAAAAAAAACCCACAAAACCAAAATAAATCCAAATCAAATCCTTATGTATTTTAGAAAAAAATATCATTATCAGAGACATTTAGCCTTCTAATTGATAACTCTGCCCTAAATCCTTCCACACTCCAATACTTCCTTCACAAAGCTGCCAATGTGATTCTCTTAAAGTATAGGTTTGACAATTTCACCTCTCTAGTACTCATTTCTTTATTCTACCACCCATTTCCTTATTAATAAACTCCTTTGGCTTCTGATTACCTCTGAGATAAAATAAATTGACTGACATTTAAAATCTCTGGCATTTTTAAACATTTCCAGTCTTCTTACATTTTACTAGATTCATTGATTTCCATAATCCACCTATACATGGCCTTCTCTCTAGTCCTTTCCCTCAACATACCATCTCCCATCTACTAGCTGTCCCCCATCCCTAGAAATTCATAATAGCTTTTTATGGTGGAATTCATTTTGTTTGCTCATTCTTGTAACCTATTTCCTGAATTTAAACTGTGTTAGGGTCAGTCTCTGTATACCTCAGGAGGGAATTTCTGAGCCAGTCTTGTTGCTGTTTTCTCAGTGGTGTTGAGTGTTGTTTTACAAGATTTGAGTGACAGGTTAGGGTAAAGACCTGAAAGTTCTTGAAATTATATGATTTTGGATAAATTTTAATTGTTCCAACCTCCACCCTAGTCTGAGCTCTGCAGGTTTCTGACCTGGGTTTAACTGATGTATTTGTAGTTTCAGTAAACTACTACTGGATTTGGCCATTATCAGACAGCTAAAAAGCTTTCCTGGTTCAAAGGCTACAGGTTTCCTTTTGGTATGGTATTCCTGTGCTGATTATTCCTACACAGGTCTCTGACTTTGCTAAAAATTGTAATAGAGACCCCTCTCCACTTCTGGTTTCTCCAGGACACATAGCTATTTACTTCTGAGTGTGCTTTTAGATCAATAAACTACCTAGGGCTTGTCACTGCTCTTTGCTCTGAAATACCCTTAGGTATTATTTGCTTTCTCAGTCTATCTGGATATTGCAGTTGGTATATATTCCTGTATCCTACAAAAGTTTAGGCTCATCTATGATGGATCTGTGACTTTTTCTTGTCCTAGCACACAACTTCTCCCTGTGCTGGATTACTAGTTGCCTAATGAGACTCTGACACCAGTGTCCACATATAACTGTTTTATTTTAAGACCTAGCCTAGAAAAATGAGTCAGTGTGACTTTTTTTGAATTTTGCCACCAGGATTCACTTTGGTGGATTTTTAAGATTTCTTTGGAGGAGTTTTTTGGTAGGGGTAGGAAATTGGAGTGAGCGAAGCTAGAGTTTGCTGTACTTTTTTTCTGCTATTCCATTGCCTTTGGTTTGTACTGATTTTTTTTTGGGGGGGGGCAATGAGGGTTAAGTGACTTGTCTAGGGTCACACAGCTACTAAGTGTCAAGTGTCTGAGGCCAGATTTGAACTCAGGTCCTCCTGAATCCAGGGTTGGTGCTTTGTCTACTGTGCCACCTAACTGCCCCAGTTTGTACTGATTTTTAAAAGAAACTTTTTGCATGGGACAGATCCTCTATTGGAGATATTTAAATAAGAATATTTATATAAAAATGAGAACTAATAAACATTCCAACATGCTAACCAAAATTAGATATGATGGATACATAAGTCAATATAAAAATACTGGCAATCCATAATCTTTAACTTAAATTTGGTGATTGGGGGCAGCTAGGTGGCACAGTGGATAGAGCACTGGCCCTGAATTCAGGACGACCTGAGTTCAAATTCGGCCTCAGACACTTAACACTTTCTAGCTGTGTGGCCCTGGGCAAGTCACTTAACCCCAACTGCCTCACAAAAAAATTGCTAATTGTCGTGTTTTAACTTAATAGACTTCAATTTAGCATTTTGAAAATGTTCATGATCTATAGTAAGTTTCATTTAACCATTTTGGAAGAGAAATAGGCTCCTTAAATTAGTTGAAGCCAGATAATTTTTCTTTAAGATGCTGATTTACATTGACCAAATGAAATGTTTTGTTGATGATGTGAGTTTTGTGTATTCAGTATCCCCATGAACTTCCATGAGATCTTTATCCCTCTGAGCTTAGCAAATTTTTACACTGTAAACCATATACATTTTGCAGAATTCTAAGGAATATGGCACAATTACATGGTACAGGAAGAAATAGCTGCTTTGAACCATTATGTTAATAATTTAGTGTGGGTGCTCCAGTGGGAACTGGCAGCAGACATAATTTTATTACAGGTGTTGAGTGAATATTATAAAACCCTATTTCCAGGTCACCATGCCCCATATCATTAATGAGCATTATAGTCAGGAAGAAAACCTTGACTCAGAGAGACTTTAGATTAAAGAGAGATTTTTTAAAAATTTGTTTTGCACAAACCGCATCTTACAAATAATACATACTCATGTTCTCTCCTGAATAGCCAGGGCTGCTTCTTACTAGTGAGGAAATCCATTCTGGCCAAGTATCCCACCTGATCAGCCCATCTGAGAGCATCAGGGGCATTGGTGGGCAGAACCAGGAGACAAAGCTTAACAAGTATAAGTATAGGGATACATGGCTGAAAATACATTGGTGGAAACTAAAACTCCCTCCTAAGAAAACTATAAAAGCTTTTATTAATGTAAGACTCATGTCTGAGTTGAAAATTCAGGCAAAGAAAAATATCCTTATACTTGAAAGCATCCTCTTTCTCCACCTTTCTTGCCTCATTCATACTTATACGTAACTCTCTTTGCATTCTTGACGTCCCTCACCTAAAGTAGAGAAAGGTTGAGAGAGAGAGGGGGGGGGGAGGAGGGAGAGAGAGAGAGAGAGGCAGGGAGGGAGGGAGAGAGAGAGAGAGGGAGGGAGGGAGAGAGAGAGGGAGGGAGAGAGAGAGGGAGAATGAGAATAAACACTTCCATTTCTCATTGGAACTAACTCTTTTAGTCTTGCTAAAGATAGGAGGTTTAGGGATGTGGAGAGTCATTGTCCCCCTCCCTGGACCTGCCCTCTAATACCTTATGTTGACCATATAAACTCTGAGAACACATCTCAATTTTCATTGACATAGATGAGTCGCATGTCCTATATGTCTCCTTCAGGGTTTTAGAGGTGTTCATAAATTCAGGGGTAATTTTCTAATGTCATGAGCTCAAACATCTACCAGTGTATTTGTACTTCACCTCAATTCTCTGTGATTATCAGTACAGAATCAATACTATTCACCAATCTCAATAAGTTTTTTGAAAGGGGTATTTATCAAAGTTTTACAATAAGCACAGTTGGTACAAAGCATGTTTCCTAAAGTCTTTGATACACTCTCCAATAAGTACAGAGTTAAGAGCAACTTAGGTTGTAGATTTTAAGACTACACTTGGCAAAGGAATAATTCATAGCTCTTGCTTTCTGGAAATCCTGTTCTTCCATTCATTGGAGTCTTAAGAAGTTCCCCTTAGACATAATGGAGGTTGTTTTCTGGACTCCTTATAGAGAACATAGCCTTGGCTCCTGATACAGACACTGCTTCCAGCCACAGCTGGGCAATGCTAAGACACAGAAATATGGTAAATTAAAAATTGTTTAGATCTTTTGAAGCTCAGAAGGTCCTCCCTCAAACAAAGGTGGGGTGGAGAGGAGACCTGAACAATAATGAAGCCAAAGTCAAGTTCTTCTCCAACTCTCAAGGGTTCCTCCTCAGTGGTATGGCACTCTGTTTTTTGGAATAAATCCCATCTCAGTTGTCTTTCTAATAATTTATCAGTTATCCATGGGGAATAATCAAGTTTCCTTCTTTCTCTATATAAATGCGATTCTTGTGAAATTTCTGTATCAGTTCCACTTTTTTTGGTATGTGTTTTTTGCACTACACATAGCTAGGAGGATGAGAGTGATATGGTGGGAAAATGGGGTATGGGTTGGGGTTGGGGTTGGGGTTCTTAGGAATTCCTCTTTAAAGAATTACACCCTCTTGCACACAAAACTTAGTTATAATAAGGTGATAGTTTATTTAGGAGCAAGGGAAGGGAAGGGTGGGGGGAAGGGAAACCATGAAAGAAATCCTTGGACTTTTCATGGGGAGATTTGGCATAAAGCACATGGCTCAGAGGTACCAAATCTTCTCGAACAGGAGACTGGAAGGTACTTTTATAGAGGACTGATGGGGGTGGACCATCTGCCCGTGAAAAGTTCCTTTAGTGAGAGAGGACCATCCCCCACTGGTAGTGACTAGAGGAATTGGGTGAGGGGTGGCTACAGATCCTTCTTCAGAACGCAAAGGCCGAAGCCACACCCAAGTTTATCTCCCCAGGGTAAGGGAGACCAGAATGAAGGGTAGGAATCCCAAGCTAGCTCAGTCTGATTTGGTTCAGTTTATCTCTCTAGGCGTTATCTGTCCTCTGGTTTAGTTTCTCAAGGAGAAGATTCCTTGGTGTGCCCCAGAGAACTTCTGGGGTGCTCTGCACCCCATGACAAGAGGTTGAACATCCTCTAGACCCTATCTTTTCTTTAGTCAGTCTCCTTAAACTAACTAAGAACTTTAAGCCAATAATGGAGAATTTTTAATTTCCAAGGAGATATAGTCATGATAAGCTGGTTTCTTCTCATACCTGCCTTTCATATTCCAGCTTCTCTCCCATCCGGTTTTGTCCCTGGGCTACACTAATAGCTGAACTGTCTTCTTTGTATTATGGCTCTATCTATCTCTGACAAATATTTTAGTATCAAAGACTGTTACCCATGCAAATTAAAAGTTGCTGATCCACATCCAATTTCCCACAGTAGTCTAGAAAAATAATTGGGTTCCAGAGTATGGTCACAGATGTTTTTCTTGTAAAGCTAGGTTTTAATTTGTAACTGAAGGTGAAAACAAATGAATGAGATATCATTGTGCATTTGGAAAATATGCTGGATTTGGGCTAAAATGACATAAATTGAAATCTCATTTCTGCCACTTGATAACTGTTCAAACTTTGGTAAGATATTTATTTTCTCTGGTTGACAGTTTCCTCATCTAAAACATTAGGGGGCTTGACTAGATAACTTCTAATGCTCTATATCACTAGAAATTTATGATCCTGTGATATTTAAGGTCACTTTCAGAGCTAATACTTCAAGAATTTCTAAGTTCAGAATAAAATAGGGAATTCAAAAGGAACAGTTCTTGATTCCTCAGTGGGAATAAATTCCATAAGTACAGGGACAAAAATTGCAGTGGGTTATTTCTTATCACTTTTCAACCCGTTTTAAGTAGAATGATACAAGCTAAATTAGAAATGCCCGGGAGAGAGTCAGGCTTTTTATTTTAAATATTCTTCAAGTGTAATGATTGGTTTTCCAATTATTTTAATCAAAACATAGAATTTGGCAATGACCAATTTTTTTCATTTTCAAAGATAAGGAAAAGGGAATAAATGGGTATTCAATTTTAGTATCATCAATAATAATAGCATAACACATAAGAGCTTACATTTAGAGTGCTTTTTTGAGCATTTTCAAACTCATTTAATTTTTTTTACAGCATTCATGTGAGGTGAGGTACAGATTTATTTTAAATTGTCTTGAGTTCAGAGCTATACCAGAAGGGAAACTCTGGTCCTTAAAGATGAAAAAATATGTAAATTCACATGTCCCTTTTCTAGCATAAGACCCTGTTTAAAATAAAACCCCATGATAATGGAATGACAGTAACTCACATTTGCATATCATTTTGAGGATTACCGAGTACTTTACTTACAAAAACACTGTAAAGTAGGGAGTGAAAATATTATTTCTATCTTAATGTTGAAGAAATTAAAGCTTATATAGGTTAAATTATTGCCAAGTTCATATAGCTAATAAACAAAGAAAGCAGATCTAACCTGACTAGAGCAGGCCCAAACTAACTAGAACAGGAGTTCATAACTATTTTGATATGTACTTACTTGACATCTTGGTGAAATATATGATCCCTTTTCTAAATAGTGTTTCAAAATAATTGAATGAAATAGTACATTTCATGTAGAGGTCGATGAAAATAAAGATTTATTTTTTTTTCCTGAGCAGTTTCAAGGACTCCCTGAAATCTATCTATGGACCCCTTGGCAGTACATGAACACCAGCTAAAAAGTCCCTCCACTAGTCCATACCTATTTTAAAGCCACTATTGATATTACTGAGACATATCTGAATTGGTTTAGATCTCCTTGCTGTCAAGCCATCTGTGAGAAAAAATAAATAGCCTTACATAAGATATTCAGCTGGCACAAATTATACGGTATAGCTGATTCTGTTCTTTGGAATTGATCACACAGTTTTCTGCTCTTCTGCCTCACCTACAGAGTTGCTTCCATGAGAAAGAAAAAGGATCCATCTTCAAGAGAAGAAAAGGACAAGGATGGGCAAGTATACACACACACATATATTCATATACACACATACATATACAAAGTAAAAGGTTGTATGTATATATATATATGTATGTATGTATAAACTGAAGATAAACTCAATAACCCCAAACCTGATCTTAGAAAACAGAGATTAGAGAAAAGGGGTATGATTATTTATTTTATAAAAGGATCTTTTGTTGTACTCAGAAAATTTGTTAAAGTGTTGTTAACATTTCAAGGCATTTAAAATAAGATGACATTTACAAAAGTTAGATTTACAGGCAATTTTTTTATTTTGTAATATTTTATTTTCCTCCAATTACATGTTAAAATAGCTTTTAAACTTTTAAAAAAGGTTTTGAGTTCATAATTTTATCTCTTCCTCCCTCCCCCACACCTCAGCTGTGTGAAAATACCTGTGTAGTAAACAAGTTATGCTATGTATTCCCCGAGTGTAAAAATGGAAATTAGGAATATATGGGCATGAAAATAACATAGTTGGTGGCAACTAGGTGGCACAGTGGATTGAGCACCGGCCCTGGAGTCAGGAATACCTGAGTTCAAATACGGCCTCAGACACTTAACACTTACTAGCTGTGTGACCCTGGGCAAGTCACTTAACCCCAATTGCCTCACTAAAAAATAAAAAATAAAAAAAAGAGAAAATACTATAATTTTAGTTTCCCTATTCCCTTTACCCATTCTAATATAGTTCCATTCCATAGTTAATACTGAGCAAGTAGAGTAAACAAGGGATAGTGGAACTATACTACCTTGTGATCAGTCTATGTTTGTGGAACCTCAAACAAATAAATTATGTCTTTTCTCAATCATCTCCACCTTCAGTCTCCTTAGGAGGATCACATATATGTCATGCTCTGCTCTTCCTCCTCCCATTTCGAAGAATCACAGAATCTAGAATTGAAAGGGAACTTAAAGCCCATCTTATCCAAACAGTAACTCACTGAGAACTCTCTCTATAGGGTGGGCCAAAAGTCACACCTGTATAACAGAAATTACCTACTTGTTTTAATTCTTAAATTTATTTTTATTTTACTTCCATTAATCTCTTTCAACAGCAACAAAAAGAAGTCTTATGTATCTCCAAGGTAATTTAATGTACCACTCACAGTATTCCTTTAGATGTATTGCTTACATAACTACAATGATAATGTGTGATGGGAACAATTATGTCTTACAAATAGTAACTAATCCTAATTGTGAGCTCTAAATTAAAATAAAAATGTATAATTATAATTGTAAAATAAAATTTTGTCCTATTTCATTATTAAATTCTAAATGCAAACTCTATAAAACACTAATAAATATTCTATGTGGGATATTTTATAAGAATTAAAAGAAGTAATGCAGCAAGAATGTATTTGCTTATTTGAAATATTATATTAAATATATTTATTTCATAAATTTTGTTGAATATAAATAGCATTTTAATTAAAAGTTACAACAAAGATGTTTAATATAATATAAAATCATATATAAATTTAATTTGTCTTAATACTTTTTATTTGAACAAGGATTTATAATCATTGACTCAACACAGTCAAATAAGATTCTGCATTGAGTTTATTTCTGAATTTTTATTAAGTAGAAGAATAAAGGAAAAATGTTTGATTCTGCTAATATATGGTTGAAAATGTAAGATAAATTTATAAGCTCTTTTCTTAAAAGATACAAATTCATTTTAAAAAATTTTAGCCAGATAACTAGTGGATGAAAATAAATAGCTATTATGATATAGAATATTTACTTTTGTCTAATGGCAAATGCTTTGTTAATTGAAAAATGCACTTAAAGTTCAACCGAACATATTGCTTCAATTTTAGAAAAAATATCTTCTTACATGAATTTCTTTCCTTTTACTACTGGCACAGAGGTTCCTCTTTCACAGAAATTATTCTGAATGATTGACCAGTATTGGTAATTTGTTCAGTAGAAGATCTTCCAGATAGAAGGAAAGTAACAAGTGGAGAGAAAGTTTAATTTTTTAAAAAAAGTCTTACTACTGTAATGTGAGGCAATATGTTTACTTGTGTAGCACAGTTGTGATGGTTCATGATAATTCCAAAATGGCTTATGATGTGCATGACTACTAATCTTAGTTTTCAAGTAGTTTTACATTTGTGCTGCAAGAATAAAACATTCATAAGAACTTGATCACATAATTACACAGTGCATTACTTATGATCACAAAGTAATAGAAAGGAATACTTAAATGTACAGCACAAAGAGGAGGGTACACACAGGTGCCTATCTTTTGGAAATCAGTTCATGCTTAAATGTTATACTTTTGTGGGGTATTGGAAAAAATTTGATGTCAGCTTGAGAAAATGCATAACATGATACACTTAGCATAAGTGATCAGAGTTTTATGCAATCACACCACAATCGTCATGTTCATTATTCAATGTTTGGAATTACTACAGAAATACACACGCTTGTTGTCACAGAGGACAATATATTTTTGCAACATAATTGGGCATTTATTTACTGTGTAAAGCACCATTAAAGAATTTTTGGCATAAAGCCATTTGTTGTCATGAATTCTCAAGGATTTGCAAATCATTCAATGGGAACCACTGCCTACAGCATCCCCATCAAGTGGTTATTCAATCTTGCATGTTCACAAAATGCTTTTTGAAAGGAAACAAAATGAAAAGAGAATTGAGTATAAAGTCAAAAGATCTGGGTTTGAATCGGATTGGTGTGATAGAATGATCAGTGGTCTTGGAATAAGGTTTGGGCTTGACTCCTACCTATGAAGTATCCCAGATATGTGACCTTATTCATGTCAATTCACTTTTTTGTACTTCAGGTTCTGGAAGGGAATAGTGGAAGCAATAATAATGCCACCTATTTGACATGATTTTGGTGGAGAAATTACTTTGTTAAACCTTGAAGTGCTATATAAATATGAGCTATAATTGTTAGTTTTGCAACCTTGAAAAAGACATTTATTCATTTTTAATTAAATTTATTCATTTTTAAAAGAAGGGGTTAAAACTATCTCTGATTCATTTAAAACTTGTTGAATGATTGATTAAAAAAGAGAAAACCCTTCCTTATTCTCAAACAATCTACAATCCCAAAAAGGACTTTGCAAGTATTAGCTTTTATATGGTTTTGTTTTCTATTATTTTCTTTGGAAGTGCTCATTCAACTGCATTTTGGGTAAAATAGTATTTTTAGGTTTGCCCTGGGGACTTAATGTTATTCATAATTTTGTTTCTCTGGGGAAATTGCTTTCTTAGTTCTAAATAAGTGATATATAAGGAAATGTTTTTTTTTTCTAAGTTGGGGGCTTCCTGAATGATATCAGAGGGAAAACAACTTCTTTTTTTAAAAGTGAATTCAAGGTGTTTGAATATTTTTTTCTCAGAGTTAAAGTGAGCTTTTTAAAGCTTCCTAACAGATATTACTTCTTAAGCTGGCTATTATTGTCTCAGTTACGAATCTATATATAGGACCTCAAGATTTCAAAAGACTGATAAAATGTCAGTTCCTTCATAATGAAGTTTGGGTAATCTGGTGATGGTTTGAGAAGAAAAAAAACCCCTGATATTGCAAAGTCGAAGATCAGAGAATGAACAATGTAATATTTTAAACATATTGTTTCAATTTAGTGGCATATTCTCAGTAGAAGACCTTTCAAAGCAATTATAATTTTGAAGGCTATTTCTCTTTCTTTTCTTCTGTAATTAGTATTTCTAGACTTTGAAGGATTTGACTTGAATTTAGTTAGTACCTCTTACAATAGATAGCATTCCAATAAAAGTTTTATTTGAATTTAGAAATACCATTTTTGTCTTTGTAATTCCTTCCCATTAGATCGAAGTCCCTTAGTGTGTTCTTCCATTAATATACCATCTGGGCATTATCAATGGGAAAATTAAAGTAGTGGAAAGAGCACTGAATTTAGAATAAGAAGGCCTATCCATGTAAACTTTTCAAATGACTAATTTTTCTGTGCCTCAGTTTATTTGTGTACTATGTAGATTGGACAAGTTGATCCCTGTTGTCTCTTTAAGCTTTAATATTTTAAGTACTCTGAAATTGTCCTCTCATGAGACAACTTTCTGGCAATCACTTATCTCCCCAGCAATACAGTTAGAGGGGAAAGCACCAATGAAGTATTTACAATTCTAAAATGTGTTTAATATTCCTGTTTATAAGTTCTCTCAAACACCGTCTTTCTATATGTATTTACATATACCAGGGTATATATTTCATATCATATTAATTTCACAGCATATGTTTATGTATATGTATATGTTTATGTGTATGTATACATCTACATATACATGTGTATATATGTTGTTGAATATTAAAATATAGCTTTTGTATCTGCCTGTCTTCTACAAACAGATCAAAGAAATAATCTTTAATGTCTCCTAAAAATTAATAAACAGATCAGAGAAATTAACCTCCTACTAACCAGATCAGAGAACATTATATCCATACTTGTCCTCCTACAAAACAGATCAGAGATAGACAGAAAAAACATAATATCAATTTTATATTTTGTCCCAAGGAGAAATATATAACACATGATCATGTGGAGACCACCCTCCTAAGAAGAGAGCTTGGAGACTCCCCATTTCTGAGGGTATATTTGTCCCCTGATTACAGGGCATTGTCAGTTTCAATATTATGATACAGAAGCAAAGTCAGTTTAACATTTTCAGTTATAACAAGTGTGGAGGAAATACTGAAGCATCATGATAAGATTACAGGATTCCAAAAAAAATGATTTTTGGCAAGGATGAGGATGCCGAGATGTCTATAAGACAGGGACTTACTATTCTGAGGGAAAAGAAGTCACTAGGTAGAGTCTTTTACTTGCTAGCTATCTGGGTTCAGTTTGGAGTTCAGTTGAAGGACATTTTGCTCCTATTAACCCAGGGTTTCATAAAAAATACTTTTGGATAATAGAGCACCTCCATCAAATCCAGGTGATCCATACATTCATATTAGCAGTATACATGTGTATTTACATGTATGTGTAGCATGTATATGTGCATGTGCGCTGCATTTGTATGTGTGTGTATATATGTGTGTCACTGATATAGGGGTGGGGATAGGGAGAGAGAAGCTATGTAAACATAGCCTCTGTTGGTTATCTGTCTTCATGGTTCTGTCTAAATGTGGCTTTCAAGGAAGCGATAATAGATATCTCTAAAGTCTCAAATATATGTATGTATGTGTTTATGTATATATGTATATAAGCATCTATGTAACTATCATCTATCTACCTATTCATGTATCCATTTATGCATATATAGCACTATCTTCTACATATTCCCATATGCATTATTTATACACACATAGAGACCATATATATATAATACATATGTGTATATGTACATATACAATACATATGGAAATATAAACCAGATGATGTGAACTAAATTAGCTAGATAGAAGCCAAAGTGGATTCTGTAAGCAGGAAACAAGGATAGTTCCACAGGATATCAAAGTCAGATTACAAACTGAGATTAGGAATACAGGAAATTAGATTTAGCAATTGAAGTAGCATCCAAATTCAGGGACTCTGTGAAAACACTTCAAATAAATTCACAATTCAATTCAACAAGAACCTATTAGGTACAAAGAATTGAACCAGGTGCTGGGGATCTAGAAATGAAAAACCATAGTTCTCACCCTCATGGAGTTTTCAATCTAATAGGGAGATAATACCTAAATAAATATGTGTAGAATGTAGTTCAAGCAAAGGAGTAAAAGGAATTTCCATTAGAAATTTGAAGAGAAAGATGTGATATTCATGGAAGTGGATGGAAATCAGGGAACATTTAGTGGAAAAAGTAGCACTTGCGCTATGCCTTGACAGTATAGAAGAATGTAATTATGGAGTAATGTAAAGGAAGTACATTCTGAACATAAGGGACAGACTGAAAATGTGTAGAGGTTGAAGAGTACAGAACAAGACTAATAATAACTAGTAGTCCAATTTGGGTGGAACATAGAGTAATTATTTAGAATAGAAAGGAATAAGGCTGGAAAGGTTAAGTGGATACCAGATCACAGAGAGCCTATTTCTACCATGCATACCACCTCCCTCCTATTCACCTAGGCTCCCAGCTTAGAGGCTATCCTCAACTCTTTACTCTTCCATACATCTCCCCATGTCCAATCAAGTCCTGTTGATTTTACCTTTATAGTTTTGCTTGTATATGTCACCTTCTCTCCTCTGACACTGTCACCACCCTGGTGTAGGCCCTTGACACCTTATGCATGAATTATTCTAATAGCCTTCTGGAAGCTTTCTTCACATCAAATCTGTCTTGATTCCATTATATCCTCCAATCATCTGTAAAAATGATTTTTCAAAAGCACACATTTGACCATGTTGCCTAATTGATATTCAATAAGCACTTGTGATTCCCTATTACCTCCAGGATCAAATATAAACTCATCTATTTGGCATTTAAAGCCTGTCATATCCTGGCCCTTTCATACCTTTTCTAGTCTTTTTTTGGGGGGGGGATATGGGGGTTAAGTGACTTGCCCAGGGTCACACAGCTAGTAAGTGTCAAGTGTTTGAGGCCGGATTTGAACTCAGGTCCTCCTGAATCCAGGGCCGGTGCTTTATCCACTGTGGCACCTAGCTGCCCCTGCTTTTCTAGTCTTCTTATACCTTACTTTCACTACCTTATGTATTTTGTTATCCAGTGATCCTGACTTCCTTACTACTCCTCACACATCTCTTAAGTACTTTGTCACTGGCTAGCACCAATTCCTAGAGTATTCTCTCTCCTAATCTCTAGTTTCTGGTTTTCTTCATGTCCAAGATAAAATTCCACCTTCTTCAAAAAGCCTTTTCTGTTCATCCTAATACGAATGTATTCCTTCTGCTGATCAAATTTAATTTATCATATACACATATACACAATGTACTTTGTCCATAGTTGTTTGAATTTTGTCAGTGAGCTTTTTGATACAATAGACTGTTTTGCCTTGTTTTAATTTTATTGTTTAGCACAGAATCTAGCACATATAAAGAGCTTAATAAAAGATGGTTGATTTGACTTGTCAGTGAAGAAGAGAACCAAATGAGAGTTAGGAGGATCTGAAATGGTGTAGGGCAATAGTCTAAGTGGAAAGCTTCCTACTTTTGGAATTTGGGGTACAGTGAGAATTCTAAGGCCACACCTTTCCCCTCTAACTTAGTAGGGCTACTCTTTAGTTACAACCTTTATTCCACTGGTCATGCTCAAGGAGAAAATTATGGGGGAAGAACATATGGTTCACAAATGTTCATTCCTCCCAGCAGAGCACTATACCTGATTTGTGGTATTTATCCTGAATGACAGAAGACAAACTCCAGATTCCATCTACATTCTGCCTTTGGAAAGTTTATCAAAAGTTGCTAATTATAGAAATTGTAAGTTTCAATAAGATTACCTTTCAGAACTCAGAGTCTCCAAAAATACCTTAGGTATTTCAGATAGGGAAGATCCTATCTCTGTTTTTCTTTCTGTACCAATCCTAGCTCTGTTCGCTATCTCGCTCAATTGCAACACCCACCCACCCCTACCATTAACAAGAGCAAACATTGATACATAACAGTTATGACCAGTCAGAGTTTTATGGTAAAAAATAAATAATTGGAAGAACTAAAACAAATAATTAAAATTGGAAGTAAATTTCTACCACCTTGAGTTAGGGGTAGCAGGGAGAAATATTATAATTACTTCTTTGCTTTTTACAGATCCCCAGGGCTGGTTACAGTTCAGCAAGCTTCAATCTGATTCAGTCACACCTGTCAAAGTTTTACTGAGGACTGGTGATGGCCACTGGAGCTAAACTCACAATGCCCAGACCCTAGTCTGAATATGCATTGCAAAAGAGATCTTGTAAGGGCAGGTAGATGGTGCATTGAGTAGAGCACCTGGGGTCAGGAAGATCTGAGTTCAATTCTGGACTCAGATACTGACTAGTTATGTGACAGGCAAGCCATTTAACCTATTTCCCTCAGTTTCATTACCTATAAAATGGAGGCAATAATAGCCTTCACCTCTTATGTTTTCTGTGAGGTTCAAATGAGATAATTTAAAAATGCTTAGCACAATACTTGGCACATTGTGAGTGCTATATAAATATTAGTTTATTCTTATTGTTGTTGTTATTATCATCTTTCTGTCTATTTCTCCCTCTGTATGTCTATTAGTCTCTGTCTCTATATTTATCTTCTGTCTCCTCCTCTCTCTCCTTTGTTCCTTAACCTAGTCTGTCCCACTTACCTCATCCTCACATCTCTCATATCACATATACAGCCACCTTGGTTCAATTCCCATCCCTAGAGTCCCTTTGCTCATTTTCAGGATCATTATCCAATATGTTCTCTTCCAACCTCCAGAGTTTTAACTGCCATCATTCGTGTGTGTGTGTGTGTGTGTGTGTGTGTGTATGTGTGTATGTGTGTATGTGTGTATGTATGTGTGTGTGAGTGAGACTCCCTTGGATTACATCAGCTTCTCATGCTGGTTTGTGACACCTGATCTAATCTAACAAGCTTTTAATCTGATTAAAAAAGCTGAATTTGCTTGTCTTTTTATTTTAGTTTGAGGGATTTCTAGTGTGCCATCTTATTATTTTGAACACTTTTAAACTGACTACTTTAGCATAGAAAAGGAACATTTGTTGCATACTTTCCAATTGTTCCCAAGAATATTTTGTAAAACTGCTGTTTTTATGAGTCAGCAAGGAGGATCACATCTGGTAATAATATTCACAAACCATGACATTGAAAAGAGAAGTATCAATACAAGGATAATGATGTACTAACTTGTTGGCTTTAGTCTGAACATACTTTATTTTTTTTTTAATTTTTGCAGGGCAATGAGGGTTAAGTGACTTGCCCACAGTCACAAAGCTAGTTAAGTGTCAAGTGTCTGAGGCTGGATTTGAACTAGGGTACTCCTGAATCCAAGGCCAGTGCTTTATCCATTACACCACCTAGCTGCCCCCTCATACTTTATTATTGAAATAGATAAGTGATATAAATCAGTAATGGAAAACTCAAATAGAATTAAAAGTGTCTAAATGCTACAAAAGGATTTCTGCAAGTGACATATTGACTTAGAAAACCACACATTGACATTATATTTACGGCATCTTATTTATTTTACTAACATATAATTAAGAATTGATGCATTATGGGGGCAGATAGGTGACACAGTAGATAAAGCACTGGCACTGGATTCAGGAGTAATTGAGTTCAAATATGGCCTCAGTAACTTGGCACTTACTAGCTGGGCAAGTCACTTAAACACCCACTGTTCCACAACAAAAAATGATGCATTACAATGAACATTTTGACACTAAGGATTTATTTTTTATTGTTATTATGATCTATTAAAAGATCAGTAAAACAGTAGTAATATGTCTCTTATAGGAGAATATTATACTCATGCTCTAGGAATGTGCTTTCAGTAGTTTCTACAGTAGTGTTTATGGACGTCTACAAACACAGACATAGAGTCAACCACATTTCTTCAATTGTTCCCTCTCTGTGGCTAGCGACATGAAAAAGGTTAACATGACAAAGCTGATATACCCTTCCTATGATCACAGAACCATAAATTTAGCAATGAAAGGGATAGTATAGTCATTTGTTTGAAGTTGGTTATTTTACAATTAAGAAATTTAAGACCCAGAGATGTTAATTAATTCCCCCAAGTTAAAAGGATGGTGAGTGGCAATACTAGGACTCATCACTTTGGACTCTCTAGCACTGTGCCCTAACCAATTTATAGAGATTAACAAAATACTTAGTGAAAGTTAAATTCAACAAATCAATCCATCAAAAAAGCATTTATGAAGTATATAGCATGTACTAGGGATTGCTCTAGGCCCTGGGGATATAAAGACAAAAATGAAGCACCCCTTCTCTTCAAGGGGTTTATAGTCTAGCCAGGGGAAACCAATAAGCCTCTGTGCACACAGAACTTAGTCCACTTTCCTCAACCTAAGAAATAAAAAGAATAATTAAAAGTTTTGAAATAGTGAAATGGATAAGAAGTGATTGTTGTTCAAATGGTTCAAGTAAAAAATATTTTCCTCATGTATGTCTATTTTAGGAAAAAATAATTATTTCATCATGAATTGTCTAAATTATTTCCTACATATTTTATTCACTTTGTGCACTTTCAGATAAGCCATAGCTCAAGTACTTTAGAGAGGAAATAATGGAATGTCATAAATTTTGTCAAGAAAAATTCCCACATAAGATTTGAATGTGTCAGAATCCCAGAGATTACTAGAGTCCTGATAAATATTGCACAAAGATACTTGATTGAATAGTGAAGGGATTAGAAAGTATTTTCAAAGATTTAGGTGCCAATGACCTTGTGATGCCACCATAACTCTGTAGCCCTTTAGCTTTAAGAATATTCCAGTATATAAAATTTAAATTAGAAACACATAAATACAGGTTGGTACAAATACAGAAAGACCTATGCTTACAAGTAGATGTCTTACCTGGATTTTCTATCTCTTTAAAATACTACATTCCACAGTAAACAGTAAAAGTGTCAGTCTACCACTGATCTAGATTATCTCTATTTTTTACAATCTACTTATATAGCCTTAGAAGAGGAAAACAGAAGGTATCGTTCTCAAAGCTCTTAACAGCACCTACTTCCTTCCTGCCTCACAGATCAATTGTCTTGTTTAACTGTGATTACTATCAATTTTTCTGTAATTAAATTAGTTTCAGTACAATGGTCAGAAGTTGTGGTGGAGCACTGAGCCCTGAGGTGCCCCATAGTACCAAGTTGTTCCCAAAAGGTAGGAAGTGTGGTGTTGAGATGTTGATTTGTTTGTTTGGTGTGGACCTGAGATTGTAATTTACTTGGTATGTGAGTTCATTGGTAAGGAAACTTTTTAACAATGTAGATTGTCATCTGATAGTCTTTAAAACCTGAATAGCACAATGAGAGGTTTATATGATAGGCTCATGTCACACACTCAGTATGTATCAGAGGTACAATTGATTCCAAAACTTGTTCTTTATCCACCATATATCTCTTTGATAGGGTTAGATAGTATCTATAAGGAAGAATAAAGATTTTTTTTGAAAACAGTTAATGAAACTAGATCATATCTGGGTCTTTTGTCTCTTTGGATAGTGCACAGAGAAAAGAATAAGATGTATCTAAACATCTGCATCCTGAAAAGATTACAACTGTACTATACTAAGAAATGATCTTGTGGGTATACCTAATGTCTCTTTCTCCTGTGAACTGATAGAAACACAGACAACAGAGGGAAAGTGTATGTGTGTACCTCTTGCCATCAGTCAGTATTTGGTGCCATCTTCGTGTGGCAAAGTGTTCAGTATTCCAAGAAGAGTTGAATCAGTGATGAGAAAGTCATAAAGAGACATTTTGATCCAATGTTGGTTCTGAGATGGCCCAAGATAGGGCTAAGAGCATGTTTTGAAGACCCAGACAAACAAGTAACACATAGAAAAAGTACTCAATTGAGTTGAGAAACAGTTTTGTCACTAATTAGCTGTTTGATCTTAAACTAGTAAGTTCAACTATCTCCAATCCTTATCTGATAAGTGGGGATAATATAAAACTATAGATTTTAGAGGAAGGAATGTTAGAGGTCATCTATCTATTAGTTCACAGACCTATTGCAATGAGAATACTTGCATTTATTTACCTTAAAAACCCAGGGTTTTTAAGGCCAAATGAAATGACAGATGGAAAGTTCTTCATGACTATAAAGTTTTATGACTTTTTGTTATTTGTTCAGATGATCTTATGGGAAAAGATATCAAGAATTTTCCTGTTCCCTACACCATCTGTCCTATCAGTAACTGTCTGAGTCAGAATGAACCTAAGAATGCTCTGTCCTTTGCTGCTGCAAATCATTGACAAAAAGAAGTCCATTTTTATACTTTCTCTGCCATTCACCTCTGTGAAATTTGACATTCACCAAAAAATGGCCAAAGTAGAAGCTATGAGGAATATGTCTCACTAAATTAAAGCAATTTCCTCAACCCATGCATCATACCCTCAAAGGGCATCCACAATTTAGTCAGTTACATTTTTGTTTTACAACAACCATAAAGCAAAACAATGAATCCCATTGCTTAACCAATGCATCACAATGTATCTAATCACAAAAACTAGGTACTATATATAACACAATTTCTTTGTATTTACCTCTTTGAGGATTGCCTTTCCTAATCATTCTAGTATATATGTTGTCTCCATTGGGAGTTCACTTAATAAAATATAATGATACATTTTCGTTATAAATTAATGAATAAAGTAATAGAAAACCAAATATAAGTGCAAACTCTAGAAAATGCCAATATCAACAAAGCAGTGTCATGCTCTACTATTCACAGTGAAGTGAGACAAGCCTGTCCTAAATAATTGACTTGACATAAACAGTCTCACCAGTATAAAACATGATGCATATTATATCTAAAATGGAAATAAAAGTTTGTCCACAATGAGGAAGATTATGAAATTCAGTCAATTCATTTAATCCAAATTGCATCCAGCTTTATTAGACATACTTCCTAAACAAGGATGCTAATTTAGGTAGGATACAGGCTATGATCAACAACATTGTCAATACCTTTCAAACTCCCCTTTTCCTTGGAATCCTAAAAATTTAAATTCACCATAAAGCCTCAGGACAAATCTTCATTTTTCACCTTTTAAAGGAAAAGTTTAGAGCTGGGGCACTTTTACATTTATAGTTGAAAAAAAATTTCATGAGCCTTTTTGATTTTGAGGAAAGAAAATGAAAACTTCAAGAACTGGGGGTGTTTTGGGGGGAAACTTATCTCAAAGCTACCACTGAAATCCATATGAAAGATGAGTATCTAGCATAATTGATTGAGAGTAGAATGGAGCAGAGAGGGTGATGTTGAAAGTCCTGATAGGTTTCTGTGTTTTGATAGAGTAATACTAATAAAAAACAAGAAAGAAAAAAGCACAAAAAGGGTGTTGAAAGTTGTCTACCCCTTTCCCCACCAGACAGACAAGGGGAAAAGAGGAATGTGTCCATAGTAGTGCATCTGATATCTGTGGGATACTGTCAGAGAATGTTCTCTTGGAATCCAAAAGAATCCTCTCATTCAAAGAGGGGGAAATTCCCTGCTTATTTAAATCAAGCTTCAGTCATCCTATCAGTGAGATATGCCCTTTCTTCTTAATAAAAAACAAACAAAACAATTGAGCACACTATGCATTAGCATAACACCAAAAATAAAACATTTTGAATTTTATAAATCTTGTTAAAATGGAACTTTTGACTTTAAATTCATCAGAAGTGAAAAGGTATCAAAAATTCACAAAATTCACTTATCATCTCCTGAACCTTTACCTTTCTGTGCCTGGTTTATTTTGTTTTGTTTTGTTATGTTTTGTTGCAATTCCATTGTCTCCAGCTTTTTTCTGATCCTTACCATTGTTATCTTTTCACTTTTTCTATTTGAAGGGGAAGGTTGATCGGGAGATAATACTGCTGATCTCCCCTCTGGTTAATCCTTTTCCTCGATCTCATCTTCCCTAACATCTCCTTTGGCCTTTGTCTTGAACAGATGGTGACTGTAATGACTAAAAGGGGATGTGAGGGTGGGAGTGGGGGGGGGTGAGGATATGACAGAACATTGACAGTACCAATAGCACAGTCAGGGCAAGAAGTGCATCTGCATCAGGTTGGGAGTTTCTCCTGTCTCCTTTTCTCTACTCTGCTTCAATAGAACCAATTTACCAGCAGAAAAAAACAAAAACAAAACAGCTATTCCTACTGAAACATGGACACTGCCATGGAAAAATGGATGCCTATAGAATACACACATACACAATATGATAATATATTATATGTGATTATATGTATATGCATATAATCATATATTATATATGGTATAATGTATATTATGTATATGCATATAATTATATATTACTTATATATGCATATACACATATGTGTGTGCATATAATTAAAGTAGCTCTAGGTTGATTTACTGAAAAAGCTGAAATTTGGTTCTTTTGAGATAAAGGAAAAAGTTTAGAGCTTACTAAGAGAAAGGTAGTTTCACGCAGAAATAGGGCTATAGAATCCTTAATGATAATGAAAAAAGAAAAAAATGATAAATAGCAGAATATTAAAACAGGACCAATCCAAATCTGCAAAAGAATTCTCACTACTACCCTGTGTTATTTATCAATTAAATTTTGATTAAAAAGGAACTTGTTGGGGCAGCTAGATGGTGCAGTGGATAGAGCACTGGCCCTGAATTCAGGAGTACCTGAGTTCAAATCCGGCCTCAGACACTTAACACTTACTAGCTGTGTGACCTTGGGCAAGTCACTTAACCCCAATTGCCTCACCAAAAAAAAAAAAAAAAGGAACTTGTTAGAGTTTATATTCAAGATTAGGCAAGAGCTTTGTCTTTGTTTTTATTATGTTTCTGTAAAAAAATCAAATATATATTACTGTACTTTCAATGTATTTAGTGTACTGCCTACTTCATAGAACTGTAATGAGTTGATATATAGAGAAAACATTTATTAAAAGCTTATGTGCCTGTTACTGTGCTAAGTGCAGGATGTACTAATATAGGCTGATAAGATAGTTTCTGTACCAAGAATATATTCTAATATTGAAGATAACATCTAAAGGGGAAGTGGTGAAGAGGGAGTGATAAAAGCACCTCACCATGGCATAGAGCTGGTCTAAAAAGAAGGTAAAGAACTGATTTGGGACAAGAGGAGGCTCATCTATCAGAACCCAATTTCCCAGAGTTAGGGTCTGAGGTTCTAATGGAAAGGAAATAAGGATGAAAACCAGAGTGTAAGTGACATTGCATTGACATGGCCAGAAAGTATCGTGAAAGTTTGGTTTGGTAGAAACCTGGGTGTTTTGCTTTCATACTGTTTGAAGAGAAAGCTAAGCTTTGTGTGACACCTCTTTGTAAACTTTTTTTTTAATTTAGGTATTTGAGTTATTGCTATTTTAATAATCATTATTAAGCTAAGTAGAAAAATATTAAGTGCAACAAATGAAATCTAGAAGCTTAATAGTTCACATGCACTATTAATATAATAGCCTCCTAATGGTCTCTCTGTTTTTATTGAATTGTAATGTACATTATAGGTTCTAAGTAAGGCCTTCAAGAAATAAATTATATAATATGGATTTTACATGCAAGCTTGTCTTTTGAAAGTCTAAATTCCCCAGTTGGAACTTTGGATCATTCAAAGTTCAGTTATGTTATCCTATATCAGAAAAAATATGATGCTTGTTATTACAATATAGAAAGGAAATATCTATGAATCAAGAGAAGAGAGATTATGATATTATGATAAAAACAATAAAAGGTATTTTGATTTCTGGCTGAATAGTGAAAGTCAGAGTCCTTTTACAACAGTTCTTTTGCTTCTCCTACAACACCTAATAAAATATTTGCATAGTAAGTGTTCAATAACCATGTGCTTAACAAGTGAGGATCATGTCATGATGTCCCTCTATTTGAACATTTTGGCCATAAAGTCTTCATCAAAAACTTCACCAAAGTAGAAAGAATACTTTGGGTTCTTGAAGGCTAATTTAGCAGAGTACATGTATAGAAGATAGAAAGTAGTGAAAAAAATGTGACAGGTAACAAAAGATTAATTCAGAAACATGATATTTTCATGTAAGGATAATGTCTAGAGTCTTAAAGCTTATATTGAGCTCAGACTGGTGAACAAAGTTAACTATATGAAAAACAGGATTTAAAAAAACTATATTGAGGAAAAAGAGAAAGGTGAAAGAAATGACAGGAATGATCCCTCTGGTGATTGGGATTCAATTCAAGTTAATTGAGTACCAAATATATTCCAGTAATTTTGCAACTTCTGTGCTATTAATATAAAGAAAATAAATAAAAAGTACTGTCTTCAAAGTATTTATGTTCTACTTAGTGAAGACAACATAGATACAGATAACTATTTCACATAAACCATATGTGTTTATCACATATATATGCATATAAATATATAGATGTATCTCAATGTGTTTCTGTGAAGGATGACAATTATAATCACTGAAAAGATCAGGAAAGACATAAAGTAAGAGGTGGGACCTGAGCTATATTTTGAATGAAATGATACATTCTATAAAGTAGAGATGAGGAGGGATGGAATTCTAGGCATATAATGATAAAGAGAAGGCAGAGCTCCCTAGCACTTACATTGCTTCTATTTTCTCAGCCAAAGAGAATGATATTTGAATTGAAAAACAACAGAAAAAATGTCCCATACAGTGTTGAAACCCAAGAAGAATAAGGTAATAGTAAGAGAAATGGTCTCAGTGAATTCAAATCACCACACCCAGATTATCTATATCTCAGAATATTGAAAGAACTGTTGTATGTGACTGCTGAGACTCTCAGTAATCATTGAAACATCATGGGAAATGGGAGAATTCTCAAAGGACTTGAGGAAGGCAAATGTCTGGATTTTTATAAAAAGGGAAAATAATGCTGTCTTCAAACTATAAACCAGTAATTTTTATTTTAATCCTTGGGGAATATTCTAAAATACATTTTAAAGGAATGATTATATAATGTCTAAAAAAAGGAACTAGTGATCTCAGAGGCCAATATGCCTTCCTTAAGAATATTTGTGCCCAAAATTTGTCATCTCTTTAGGTAAATAAATAAAACATTTATTATCTAGTTTAGTAAGCTTTATTTAGGCAAGGGATTCAAGGCATTCCAGTCATAATCAGGTTAGCAAACTTCATCTAATCTGGATATGCAAAGTTATCAAACTTTCCTATCTACAATGCCCTTGTGATCACTAAAACAGATTGGAGTCTGAGCCACCTGTTGATTGATTGAACCAAAAATCCTCCTACTTGGTGTGAATCTGACCACCAACAGTAATCAAATCCAAGGGCAGAAACCTAGAGCTCCATGCTCTTGATTGGGGTATGATTCTCACTTTACACCACAGCTTGTACTTCATCATGTGAATGAAGGGCTGAGGAAAGATACACTTGCATGCCTGTAATAAACTTCCTGAGTTGTGGGGGAGGGGGAGAAAAATATGAATAGACAAATATTCGGTGTGACCAATTCCAGTGCTAAGATGTTGCAATTCTATGTGAAGTTCAGTTCTTATGACAGGCAATTTTATCATTACTTGTTTAGAATTATTCCTTATGCAGAATTCAAAATAATATCCTTCTTCATGAGTAATGGTTGAGAGTGATAAGGATTACATTATGTTTTTCTTCAATTTGTAATAAAGGGGCTGTCGATCTACATTCAATGTGAAAGGAATGAGTGGCAATAGTTCCAAAGAGTTCAAAAGGCAGTCTTGAGAGAGTTTTTAATCTTAAAAGAAATAACTTCAAAATGAATGTTGTAAAATATACTTTCTTAGCCAATAATCTCATTTGGATATGGATTTTGTAGTGTATGTCAGTTAAAATTGAAAATACATATTTATAAATGTCATAATTTTCTTAGCTTGCTTGTTTTATGCTTTGGTAGATTTACTCCTTAAGTAGCAAGCCCACTGATAGAATTCTATAAAAATGATTTGTCTAGAAAATTATATCATTTAAATTCTACCAGTTCTATCTCACATTTCTAAGAACACATCATATGGATTAACCGTGTAAGGTGAGGTACTTTTCTATACTCTAAAATCTACTGTTAGTTTCCAATGCTGAGCCTAAAATTCCATCCATCCATCCATCCAGTTCCTCTGCTGGGATAAAATAGTAGTGGTGGGGTAGGAGCAATGTTTAAAAAAAATAGATAGGCTCTATGAATCAAGTCTAACCTTACACATGAGTAAATGAAAGGGTGTTGATTGAGGGTCAAGGATAAGGCTACCTCATCTAAAAAAAAGCCTTCCACTGGGTTTGAAATACCCTGGATATCAGACACTTTTTAAAGATATTTATTTAAAGAGTTTTGCTAATCTATAGCTTCCCTTTTTAACCCATTTAAATTGACTTTTTCTGGCCAAAGACTTTTAATTTAATGTCATTTTAAAACTTTTATCTATTGTGATTGCCAGTCTTTTATTTCATTGTTTTTTTTCTAGTTGTTAAAGATACCTCCAGTTTTTATGATGTGAACCTTTGTTTTGAAGATGAATAGCTATTTATAACATTGTGTCATATGATACAAGATGCTGAACTGAAACTTTTTTTTTTAAATCAAACTGCTTTTCAGTTTCCCAGGCTATTCTTGTCAAAATGGTAGTCACTCCTTAAGTCTTTCTATCGTGAGTTTTTAAACCTGGGATTATTGGATTTAGTTGTTTCTGATTGATTCTTACTGATATAGTCTCATCTACTGATCTAGAGTTCAATTTTTTTTAAAACAGTAGCAAGTCATTTTCTTAATTATTCATTATAATATAGTTTTCGGTGTGGAAGTTCTATTCTCCTTTCATCTCTTTTAAAAATAATTCCCTTTAGATCCTTTTGTTCCTTCAAAAGAATTTTGATATTATTTTGCCTAACTCTGTAAAGTATTCCTTTGTTAGTTTTTTTGTTGTTTACCTATAAGCCTACTAATCAATTTAGGTAATATTATCATTTTATTATATTGACATAGTAACATATAGAGAAATTAATATGTCAATTAGATATCACAATTATCTCAAAAGTCTTCTTTTATTTCGGTACAGGGTGTTTTGTAATTTTGTTTGTATAAATCATGAATGTCTTGGTAGACAATTTCCCAGACATGTTATGTAGTTTGCTGTTATTTTGAATTGATTATTTTTATGATCATTTCTTCCAAATATTTGTTATTGTGACTACAAATGCCAGTTTATTTGTAGATATATTTTATGTCCTGTTTTACTGGAGTTATTACAGTGTTAGATTATGGGAACTACTGCTTTGGAGCTCCTGCCTGGCTAATAAGTGCTTGTTGACTGACATTGACTGGAGCCATGCTGTCCTGACTATGAAATACCATTATAAGTAGCTCCATCCAGTGGCCCCACTTTGATGAGAGGTCAGTAGTTTGTACACAGTTAAATGAATGGGCTCTCACTAGTGGGAAAACATGAACTTAGAACAGGAAATGGCTTTGAGGGTGAGACAATAAAAGAGCATTTCCCTGATCACCACTTAAGTATGTATGGATATATGTGCATATGTAAACATATATATATGTATATATATTTTCCCTATGTTCATGTCAATTGCTTTACTGAAATACATATCTACATATTTCTATACATCTGTCTCTCACTTTATAATGTGCAATTCTTGAGATTAGGGCTAGCTTTCTTTTTTTCTTTTTTGAATCTTCAGTACTAGCCACAATACCTGTCACACAAATGCTGAATAAATCCATTTTCATTTATTGAATTAGTTTTATTTTGTATTATTCTTACTAAGTCTCTGTATTGTTTAATACATCATGTAAATAGGGATACTTTCCCCCCTTTGCTAATCTTTATCCCTCTAATTTTTACCTCATCTATTCTTGTCACCTTTTTCTAGAATTATATAAAATAAGAATTGACAGAAAAGATATTCTTGCTTTGCCATAATATTTATTATTTTTCCATTGAAAACTTGTTCTGTTTAGTTTTAGATATCTATTTTTACTATAACAAGAATGTGTCTTCTTTTCCTTTGAATTTTTAGGATTTTTTTTAGCATAGATAGGATTATAGCTCTGAAAATGCTTTTGGGAGCATCTATTGACATAATTAAGTGGGGTTTTTTTTTGGTATGATTGTGTTTATTTTTTGTAATATTGAATTATAACTGCTCTCCTGTATCTAAGTCAAATTGGATCATTTTGGGGGTAATAATGGTGTGGTCTTTCTGTTAGGATTTTACTTAAAATTTTCTTTAGAAATGATACAAGTCTAAGGATTAGTAACATATTTGTCTCATAAAAGGAGTTTAGTTTGGTGCTTTTTCTCAGAATAATTTCTTTAAAAGAGTTATTAACTACTCCCTAAATAACTGATAGAACTGATCCATAAATCTATATGGATCAGGTTTTTTAATTTATTTCTTTGATAGTTTCTTCATGGCATGTTTAATTTGATTTCCTAGTATTCTGTGGTTTAATATCTTTATTTCATATTCTATTAATTTGAGTATTTTACATTTTGTAGATAAAGATGCACTTCCTTTAAACTTATGGTTTTGTTAGCAGATAATTTTATATACAAGGCAATTCCAGTAATTTCTTTATCTTCCTTTGTTGTGAATCTATCTTGCCTTATTTTTATAATTGCGCCATTTCCTTTTTCCTTTCTAAAATCAGTCTAGTTAAATTTTTTATTGATTTTGTTAACCTTTTCAAAGAACCATTTTTTACTTCATCATTTATAAAGGTTTTTGTGTTTTATTTTAGATATTTATCCTAATTTTTAAGATTTCTTGATTTGTATTCATTCTAGATTGTTAATTTTCGATTCTCTAGAGTTTTTAAAATTGAATATTCATTTAATTAAGCCTCTATGACATATGTGTGTGTGTGTGTGTGTGTGTGTGTGTGTGTGTAAAAAGTACGTATGATTTCATCACTGTAAGGAATTCCCTTAATCAATGGCAGATTGAAATTTGTCTCTGGTTTATTAAAACATCCTAAAGGTGAGGTTAGAAAAGGTTAAGTGACTTGCCTATGATTATATACAAATTATAAGTCCCTGAGGTTGGAGTTAAAGTCAGATTTCCATAATACAAAGTCTAGCCTTCTATTAAATATGTATCACATTGTTTCCCTGCATAGAACCAGCACCCTAGATAAGTTTGGAGAAACTCATAATCATTTTAGGTATAGACCACTAAATGTTGTTGTTGTTTTTTTTCATAATAATTCTTGAAGGCTATGTTCTAAGTCATAAAGGGGTTGTGACACATATATGGAAAGAATACCAAACACAATGAAAGAGTTTCTCAATTTCTATTTATACAAATATCTAGAGATGGTATATATATATATATATATATACACACACACATAATGTGTAGGCATGCACACTTATACATATTGCATATATACACACATATATTTGCTTCATCAAAGAATTAATCAATCCACTTTTCTACTCTCAGGCACCATACTTGGTATTAGGGCTATAAAGACAAAAAAAAAAATGAAACAAATCTTTGTTCTCAAGGAGCTTACATTCTATTAGAGGAGACATGTAGATATATAATTATATACAAATAAAAACAATAAATTCATACATTTAAGGAATTTCTTGGTGAAAAGCAACCAGAGTCCAGAAAAAAGACTCATGTAGAAGTATGTCTTTGAGCTGAGCTTTGAAGGAAACTGGAACTCTAAGAGACAGATGTTAGGTGGGCATTCCTCCCAGGCATGTAGGTAGCCAGTAAAAGGCATGGAGATGGGAGATAAGAAGTAATGTGTAAGGAACAGTAGAAGACTTTTTTCCCTGGACTGTAGCATGAGTATAGAAGCATAATAAGGGAAAGAATAATAATGTCAAAAAGGTAGTTTTAATCCAGGTTTTAAAGAGCTTTAAAGGCCAGAGGAGTTTGTAATTGATCCTAGAAGCATTGGAACCACTGGAATTTATTGAGTTGGGGAGTCATTTGTGTTTATCTTGGGGAGAACTATGCTTTAGGAAAATCACTTTAGCACCTATAGTGGTAATAGAACAGGTGAGAGCTAATGAGGATGAACTAAATTGATGACTATCTAAATAAAGATTGGGATGGATGTGATAGTTGTTATGGAGGAAGTAATAATAAGACTTGGAAACTATATTTATATTTATATCTACCTCTATATCTATCTATCTACCTTTCTATCCATCTAGTCCATTTATCTATGTGTGTACATACATACACAAAAAACATACATACACTTATACACACATATATATATGCACATACAATACACATATATCCAGACATACATATGCATACACATACACATATATACAATTGCACAGATATAAAGTGGGGGGAAAAAGAAGTGAAAAGTAACTCCAAAGTTTCAGACTTCAGTGATAGGTTCCAAGGTTTTGACCTGGAATGATGGTGATAACATTTATTAAATATCTAATTTGTGTTTTTTAAATTGTGGACTACAACTCAGGGGAGCTTGGACTTGAATATACAAATTTGGGAGTTATAGGATTAGAGATGATTATTCAATTCATGAAACTGAGAATCACTAAAAAACAGAATGCAAGATAAGAAAAGCAATAAGGGAAATATATGTGTGTCAATGTTTATGTGCATCTATGTATACACACATATCTGTGCATATAGATATGTGTGTATATACATATATATGTATATACATGTACACACACACACACATATATATATATGCCTTGTGGATATATACACACCTATGGATGTATGTTTCTGTGTATATGTGTATGTGTGTTTATGTTTGTGTGTGTGTGTATTTCAAAGATATTTTAGAATGGAAATATACCTCATAGATACAGAAACAGATATATGTGTGTCTCTGTATATTTCTGCATATATATACACACACATACATTAATGCATACACAAGTATATCTCAATAAATGTATACACACATACATTTATACACTTAATATATATATATATATACTTACACACATAGACATATTTATCCTATCCTATACAAATATATATAAAAATATACACACATGAAAAGTAACAATGCATAATGGAAACTATTAAAGAACAGCAGTACAAGTCCTCCAATCTTGTTCAAGCAAAGTTTTTTATGGCTATACGACTGAGAGAAGAGAGTAAATTTCTTGAAACAAGAAAAGTACAATGAAGATAAATTTCATACTATACACATGAAAAGACACACACCCATATGTGTGTATGTATTTACTTCCTTTTGTCAAGATCTCATTTTAATGGAATGGCCAATATTCAGGGTTCACTTCATATTCAGAGCATGTTAAACTCATAGTTTTCCCAATATAAAGAAAGCAACATTTAATCACATATCTGTAATAAATTATATTGAATCTTTTAAAATTTGTCTTCCTATTTGACTCTTTTTATAGTATCTCTTGTTCCCTCCTCCAGAAAACTCTCAAACATAAGAAAGAATATGTGCCCTACCAGTTTGTCTTCAATGTTCTGAAAAGGGGATGAAATTTGGAATTTCTATTGTTGGTTTCTCCAAAGTTAGCCCTATGATTTCTATCTATTGAAGGAGCTTTATTTGCAGCCCAAATTTCGATTTATGCAATCTTACCATTGGAAGTCCAATGTCTTATCCAATGTAGGAATGTCTCTTATGAGATTCCTGAAAAATGATTTTAATGCTCTAATTTAACACTTCCAGTAAGAAGAATCTCATTAAAGGCCAGTCAGTCCACTTTCATATAGCTCTAAGGATCAAGAAATTCTTTTTCTAGATGAGGCAAAATCTGTTTCCCCATGACTTTCATGTATTAACTTTACTTCTGCCCTTTAAGCCAAAGACAATATGACTAAACCCTTTTTTTCAAATGCTTTAGGAAATTGCACATGAAGGATATAATTCTAACTAAAATAAGTACTAGACTGGGGATTGGAGTGTCTGGAAAATCCTGCAAACTACACACAATCCTTTAAAAGTGAAGAACAATTGATAATGATTGACCTATGGGACATGTCTGGAGAAATTCTACAAACTAAACACAGCCCTTAGAAATGAAGGGCACTTAATGACTCACTGGACCTGACAGAGGAAAGATTGGCCCAAAGGAAGTGGTCCTCAATCTTTTAATTCTCACATGAACTGGTATCGAGTCCCCTCACAATTCTCCTCACTCTCCTCTTGAAGTATATCAGTCAAGAATCCAGTGTTAGAAGCAACATGTACTTGACTTTCCCTTTTGATGGCCATAGATTTTCTGGTCATTCTCCAGTGTAGTGCAAGAATGATGACCCTTATTCAAAAAGGTATGAGGGATTGTTATGTTAAACCCTTCATACCCATTTTCCCCAGAAAAATTATAGTATGAAATCCAAGAAGCATGGTTCTGAAAATATATGTAATTTTGGGGGAAGTAAAGAATATCTGAAGTTTACAGGTGGTAGGAAGGGGGGAAATCAGCTTGGAAAGGCAGTATGATCTTCACCTTCAATATTTTCCTTCAAGCAATCTGTTTTATTCCTCAGTAGTATGCCAGAGGATTCTCAGTGGTGTTTGTTGATAGACCCAAAATTCATTGTTATGTATTTCTCCTCATGAGGGCAAAAGTACTTATGCTCCTGTATAAGCACAGTTATAAGGGAGTTTTGATCAATAATCAAACATTAATCTCATTGCTAGAATTTAGTACATCAACAAGTTAGTGCTACATCAGTATGCAGACAGAGAGTTCAGTGTTCTCTTTATATAATAAGTAACATTGCCCAACTAGTCCCTAAATTATGGCCAATGGGGGTAATTTGGGTACTACAGATAAGTTCCTTATAAATTTGGGTAGAGGTAGCAACTGTGGGGACCAATTTTTAATTGGGGAGTGTTAGCTAAGTGGCTCACCACAATATTGGGGCAAGGAAGGAGACGGGCAGCCTCTCTCAAAACAGAACAGGATTTATTTTAACAAAAACGAACTAAAAAAAAACAAACCCACAAACAGGATCAATAGGATCAAGGGAATGGAAATAAAATGGGAAAAGGGAAATTATACAACCTGCAAAGATACCACCACCCAGGAATCAGCTGAGAATATGCAGCAGAACTCCTGTCATTCCAGCATCCAGCTAGAATGCCCAATTCTCCTCCCCCAATCGCAGAAAAACCCCACACAGCCCCAGCCAATGGGATGGCCACTCTGACAGTCACACGACTGTCCTCACTAGGCTTCCAATCATTATAATTTTGCCAGGCCCATGTAGGCATCCATGAGCGGTGATGAAGTGAGGTGCCAGTGCCATGGCAACGGCTACAACCAGTGGGTGGAGGACCCTGCAGTTTGCGGAGCCCCAGGCCAGTGCACGTGGAGGCATAAAAACCTCAAATAACAATTAATTCTTTGCACAACAAATGGTGAAGAAAAAAAAAAGACTAAAATTTCCATATACTTTATTCAGCTTCTAATGGTGATACATACTTAACCAACAAATCCATCTATCAAAGCTCCAATCTGCCTATTATTCTTGGGCAAAATGGCCTTTGCTGCATGTTCTGTCCTAATAACTGCCATCAAAGATATAAAATCCAATATTCCCAAATAACTATGCCATAAACTTAATGAGACTTGACACCGTGACATAATTTAACCCAAATTTTGACTGTTTTGAGATAATTAACATGGGGAAAACGTGTTTATTTTGTTCTGCTTGTCAAAATGTCCGAGTAGCCAATGTGAAAATGCTTTCTTCTATAGGCCCTCCAATTTTTTCATTCACAACTTATCTCCTTCTCAGACTCTTTCATCCTCTTTCTTTCTCTTGGATTTTAAGAAAGCCTTAGGCATTTTTGTCCTTTTAAAAATTCTTTCCAAGATAACTTCTTTTACTGGAAACCAAGCTGGTAATTATTCTCTGAATTAGCATGGGAAAAGGTGCTTCTCTTAGGGCTATACTGAGAGGGACATTTCCAAGAGTCTTGCAATAGACATCCCAGAACACTCTCAACTACAAGAACCTATCTTATAATATCTTACAGAAGGAATAAAAAGCTTTACATATTGGATATTACAAATGTTTCCTTGAGAAACTATGATTATCCAATTTAATTATCAAAAAGCTTGCAAACATGATACCCTAAAAGATATTGGTTACATTATAACAAGATGATACGATGGAACATATTAAAATTTTAATTCTTAAAGTCCCCAGTAAATAATTAAATCCATAGGATCATAGATCTAGGATGGGAAGGGACCTTTGCAATCATTTAGTTCAGTCATCTTCTTATTTTACAAATCAGGAAACTGAGATTTGGATAAGTGAAATGATTTGCCCAAGGTAACACAATGATTAGGTGGCAGATCCAATATTTGAATCTAGGACCTATGATTTCAAGTAAAAAGCTATTCCCACTGAACCATGGAAGTTAATTATTAGAACAAAATATGGAAAGAAAAAAATAATAATTTCCAATCATATTTGCAATTCTTTATCTGAAAACTTCAGAAAGAAGCTTCATACAAGAATGTTGGAGAGTAGCTAGATGGTGCAGTGGATAAAGTACCAGCCCTGGATTCAGGAAGGCCTGAGTTCAAATCGGGCCTCAGACATTTGACACTTACTAGCTATGTGACCCTGGGCAAGTCACTTAACCCTCATTGCCCCGCCCCCCCCAATGTTGGATAATTCAGGAGAAAGGGAAAGGAGACATTGTATTCAGGGAAAAAAAGCATCCATAAAATACCTTGAAGTGAGTCTAGTATTGAAGAAAATCATATTTCATATATCTTAATAAGATGATGTGTGATAACATTAATTTTTTTTTATTCAAGAGTTCAAGTCTTTCCGGTACAAGGACCAGTTCCAAATTCTGTGTTTGTGTTCCTTAATTCCCTCTTTGACCCTTGTCTTTGATGCTTTTGTTTTCTCCTCTTTCTAAAATGTAGGCAGTTCTTCATCACTTAGTTCCTTTCAATTAATAAAATACATTTCTTTTCTATATATCTTTTGATTCCTATCCTTGAGTTTTAACATTTTCTGCTCAACTATGTTCTTTCCAGCAGGAATGTTTAAAAGTCTTTTATTCTATTAAACATCTATTTTCCCCAATGAGATTATATTTAATCTATCAGGGTAAATTACTTTTTTAAAAAATGTTGGTGAGGCAATTGGACTTAAGTGACTTGCCCAGGTCACACAGCTAGTAAGTGTTAGTGTCTGAGGCCAGATTTGAACTCAAGTCCTCCTGAATCCAGGGCCTGTGCTCTATCCACTGCGCCACCTAGCTACCCCAAGTTACTCTTTTTTGTTATCCTTTGTCTTTTGAGTTTTGGGAATATTATATTCTAATATTTGTCACTTCATATTACTAGTTGTTGCTAAGTTTAGTGTTATCCTGACCTTGCTTCTGTGGTACCTGAATTCTCTTGGTGCTATTTGCATTTTTTTTTTCAAACAGCAGAGAAGAGGTAGATTCAGGCATTGTTATCAATTTTCAATTTGGAGTTTCTTTTAGGAGGTAACTGGTGGACTTTTTCTTCCCTTTGCCATCTTGTTCTAATAGAGCTGGCTATTTTATTTAATTATTTTTTGAAATAGGATATCTATGTTTTTATTTGAAAATGGATTTCAGGAAGTAAGGTGATTATTAAATCACCTCTGTTATATCTAATTTCCAAGTCAATCAGTTTTTCAATGCTTATATCTTCTTTTCCTTCTTTTTGAGATTTTGTTCTAAAATTCCTTGTTGTCATCTAGAATCAAGGATTTTTGTATAGTCATTATACTTTTAAGGATAATTGTTGTTTGGATAAAGTTTTCTCCTTTTTGTTCTGTTATTTATTCTCCTACTAAATGTTTCTCCATGTCTCTAATTTCATTTATTTTATCTCTTCCTTCATTTCTTCAGCATACTCATAGTTTGTGCAACCATGGGACTTTTTTCCTCTGAGGCTCGGATTATGATTGTTACAGTTACTATTTTCTTTTGAGTTTACATTGTGGCGATCTATTAACACATAGTATTTATTTTATCTTTCTAGTGTTTTTATAGGTTTGTTTGTTTACTCATGCCTCTAGCCTCAATTCCTTCCTTAGGACTTTGTTCCAGGGTCACTCTCTACCCTTTTCCTCACTCTTAGATGTAGTGGCCAGGCCCCATTTGACTCTGTCTTAAAATTCACAGAATTTCTGCTTCTGTCTTCAACCTCCTTTTGAATATTAGCACTCATTATGTTGCATGCCCAATAAATTGATCTGTTCTTTCTTTTGTTGATGAAAATAGTCAGAAATTATCTGTATACCCAATTGATATATTGTCTCTTTGTGTTTTTATCTTTGGTGAAATTATTGTTTCTAAATTATTTAATTTCTGATTAATTTTCAACCTTTCCTTCAAAACCCCTTGATTGAATATTACTTTATTGGGTTATTGCAGTTAATAAAAGATACATTTAATATTTCTGCTTTTTTCTGCATTTGTTTATGTGATTTCTATGCTGTAATAAATGATAATTTATTTTTGTTAAGGCACTATGCACAGCAGAGAAATAGGTATACTCCTTCTTATTCCCATTCAATTTTCTCTAGAGTTCTATCTATAGTTCTCTTTAGTAAAATTATACATACATTTTTCTTTTTTGTTGTTTAAATTTTAGAATTATTTAGGTCTCAGAATATTAAATTGAGATATGTATCAACTATTATAGTCTTACTATTTCTTCTTATAACTTATGGAACTTTTCTTCCATTTGATGCATATATGTTTAGGATTGATATTAATTTATTTTCCATGTTAACTTTCAGGAAAATACTGTCTCCATATTTATCCTTTAAAATTATGTCTATTTTTGCTGCTTTATCTGAAATCATGATTGCTAAACTACCATTTTTACTTCCCCTGAAGCATATCATATTCTGCATTAGCCCCATCATTTTACTTCATGATGTGTCCTTCTGTTTCAAGTGTGCTGTTTGTAAATAACACTTTGCTGGATTTCTAATCCCTTTGGCTATCTTCTTTCAATTTATGATAGAGTTTATGCCATTTCCATTCAGAGTTATGATCATTACTGTCCTTTTATACTTTTCATCTTCTTTATTTCCTTTCCTCTTTAGTATCTTGTTTTGCTTCAGACTAACACATCCCTTAAGCTGTCTCCCCTCTTAATACTTTCTTACCTCCCTTTAATTCCTATTTCTTCCTATTGGCCTGTTGGGTGATTTTTATATGAATATCTGCATATTCACATTCTTTCCTCTTGTAATAAATTCAGATGAGAACGAAGGTCAAGTATTATCCATTTCTCTACTCCATTCTCCTTCTTGCATTGACTTGTACAGGCATATCCATTTATGTGAGAAGCTTTTCTTCATTCCTCCTCTCCCTTTCCCCTCCCAGTGTATTCTTCTCCCATTACTTTTTCATTCTTCTTTTAATAGCATCTTATCATAATAGAATCTTTCCTGGGCCTTCAATATAAATAGATTGCTTCTATGGAATTTAATGATAATAGAGTTCTGAGGAGATATATGTATCATCTCTCCACATAAGAAAGTAAACAAATCATATTACAAGCTCTCAGCTCCTCTAAAGTATTGCTAGATCTTGTGTGATCCTGAATGTGGATTATCAATATTTGAATTCCTTCTTTATTGCTGCTTTCCATATATTTTTCTTTAACCAGGGAGACCTGAATCTTTACATAATATTTCTGTCAGTTTCATTTTGGGATTTTTTTCAGCTGATGACCAGTGATTATTTTAATTTGTACTTTGACCTCAGATTCTAGAATATCTGGGTAAGTTTTTTATTATTTCTTGAAATATTTCTAAAAGACCTATTTGTATAAAAACATTTAAAGCAGCTCTTTTTATGATAGCTAAGAATTGGAAATCAAAGGAATGCCCCCCAAATTTGGTTATACATGTACTGGATTCCCTGGAAGAGATTTCTTTTATTCCACAGAAGTTTCTGGCTGCCTTGTACTGTATTAATCGAACCTATCATATATCTATATATTATCGATATTTGCAATTTTCATAGATATTTTATCTGGTACTCTTTTAAATCTTTCATAGAGTATATGTAGGAGTCACTATCTTAATCAGAAGATCTAATACAGTTTTGTGTAGAACTATAACCCAAATAAATCAAAAGGAATAATGAGGAAACCAAAAGAACCTAGGAATGACCTCAATCAGCAAAAAATTGATCTCCTTCCCAATTAGATTTGGCAGCAAAGGACAACTGCCATTTAGAACATAAACTCATTTGAAAAGTCTTATTAAAAAATAGCGAAAGATGACAAGTACTATCACATCATAAAACTCGGAGAAGTAGTGAAGGGGGAAGGAAGGTTTAAAGAAACCTTGGCAAAAGACTCAACTACATAAAGATATTTCAAAGACATTTAATGATGTACTTAAAGGAAGGATAAAAGAAAAAAACATCTGTTAAGGATATTTATAACAAGCTCTTTTCACCATCAAAAAGATGGGAACCACCATATTTGTACTCTAACATCACAGACCCAGATGTGCTGCCAGTGAAAGTGGAATTAGCACTGAAGAAAACAAAAATGGGAAATGCAGCTGGGCTGGATCAATTATACCCAGAGCTTCCTAATGGGACAGCATAATTGGGAGGATCGAAGGAGCCATTGTTGAGGCGTCTGAAAGAATTAAGGATACAAGGACATTGAGGACTTTCAGACATTTTTTTTTCACCAAAATTTAAAAAGAACCTTAGTAATCAATGAGCTGTATATCTGTTTTCCCATTTCAACAAAGATTTTTCTGGGAATAATGTACATAAACTTCTAGGGCTTCCTTGATAAAAAAGAAAATAAAAAGAATAGAATAGGAGGGCTTTTGAAAGTAATGTTCTAATGTAGATTGCATAATTTCAATTGCATGATTTACTTAAAAGCATAAAGAACATAAGATCCATTGTATTATTGACTACTAAAAGTGTATGTGTGGGGGCAGCTAGGTGGTGCAGTGGATAGAGCACCGGCCCTGGATTCAGGAGGACCTGAGTTCAAATCTGTCCACAGACACTTGACACTTATTAGCTGTGTGACCCCGGGCAAGTCACTTAACCCCAATTGCCTCACCAAAAAACAAAAAGTGTATGTGATTGAATAGAAGCAGCTAGGTGGTACTGTGAATCTGCACTCTGGAAGAACTGAGTTAAAAACTTTAGACATTTAGTAGATATGTGACCATGGAAAAGTCACTTAGCTTCTGTGTGCTTCAGTGTCTTCATCTGTAAAATAAATATAACTCTGATACTCTCCCCAGGTTTGTTGTCAGGATTGAATGAGTCAATATTTGTAAACCAGTTTGCAAGTCTAAAAGTATAATCTATTTGCTATAAAACAAAATGTCACCCAAAGCAGACTTCTTACCCTGGGCTCCATGAATTTGTTTTAAAAATATTTTGATAATGTATTTCCATATATAAAATTGATTTCCTTTGTAAAATTATATATATTATTTTATTATCTTAAAAACATTCTTCTTAGAAGGGAGAGATCCCAGATTGGATTCCTGGGAAAGGAGGCTTGTTCCTTCCCCCCAGATCATTTATCTGTTTGCCAATTAAAGCCTGAATTTCCATATTGGATTCAATTGGAAGTCAATCATATGCATGTGTATATCATTCTTCGGGAAAACATTCTAATCTTGCTTTTCTCAAAATTTGCTATTCCATTTAATTAATAAAACCTTGTACATTATATCTCCATCTTATTACTTTGTCTAATTCCCCCTTAAGAGGATTTCATCCCTGTATTATTATTTGATCACAAAACAGATTAAAATTGTAAGATTTTTCTTAATTGCCTCCTAGTGTAGTAATCAGATATGTTCCAGTATCAAGCTATTACTTAATAGACTTAGTATTGTACTTAGAAAACTACTGTTCACCTGCCCTAATAACAGAGATTTGCTATGAAAAGAAAATGAGGTACAGAGTTGTAACCGTGTCAAGACTTGTCCCCTCAAGGTCACAGACTGATCTAATATATATTGCGGGGAAACTCCCTTATCTCTATTTGATTCCAGGCAATAGTGATATCTAATAGCCAATCATATAGTCACAGGGAATCAAAAGCCAGGCTCAGGATTAATCTGGTGGAAAAATTTCCTGTTCGGAAAGTAAATAGCACAACTGGAAAACTGAGTCAAAAAGACTTAGACCACACCTAGGTCATCCCTTTGACTTTTCCCAAGTCAGAAATCCAGCTTCAGCAGTTCACAGACTGTAATGATCCCATTTTCTACTGTTGACTTCATGACAATTCAGACAACTATACCTGAAATCAAAACTCAAAATAATACTGTAGTCCCAATAGTTTTCACCTCAAATTGCAAAACTTCACTAACCACAACTTAGGGCTTAAATATTACTTTCTCATGTTTCTCTAACATTTACATTTCATTTTCCCCTTATTTATAAGTTAAAACTAATCATATTCTGGGGTTTTAGACATACAGCAAAAACTTAATGGTTCAGTCAGGGTCAGCTAGGTGGCACAGTGGCTAGAGCATTGACCATCAAGTTTGGAGGACCTGAGTTCAAATTTCCCCTCAGACACTTACCAGCTGTGTGACCCTAGGCAAGTCAATAATCCCAAGTGCCGTAAACATCTTGAGCCATCTCCAGTTTTCTTGATATATGTCTTGCCACTAGATCTAGATGGCCCTGGAGAAGAGAATGAGGCAGGTGACTTTGCATAGCCCTGCCTCATATAAATCTAATTCACTGCAAGTCATGACATAACCTTATGTCATGGTCCTCTTCTAGAATGACAAACAATAATAATTATAGTTGAGTCATGTTAATGTATTGAAGTTACATCTTTAAAGAACTCTATACAGCTTCATAATTTTTATAAGTGATACCCAAATATTTTCAAATGGAAACTTACTCTTTATTACAGTAAATATAAAAATTCCCCCCTTTAAAAGAAGTGGGAGAGGGGATCCTACTTTATTAATTTTAGGTTCTCAAACTTCAATATTTTAGATTTTGCAGTATAAGCTAAGTGGGGCTAATAAGATCTTATGATCCTGCCTGAATACAAAGTCTTAAGGAACTTTAAAGCTAAGGATATTTTAAAGGGTGTATGAAACTTTTCCCCCTAATAGTAAATCACCACCACCACCATTATTATCCTCGGTAAACTTTTAACAGTTTTCAAACATCTATTTCATAACATTCTTTTTTGATAAATATTTTTATTTAAAGTTTTGAGTTCCAAATTCTATCCTTCCTTTCCTCCCTCTCTTCTCCCTTCCCTGAGGCAGTAAGCAGTCAGATATAGGTTATACAGGTGCAATTAACCACATTTTTTTTTAAAACATCTCAATTCACAAAATAATAGTTTCTGGATTAAAAGAGAAATTATTTTTCTAACAGAATTTCTGATACAATGGTTTCTCACAGCATTTTTATTTATTTTAATATTTACAACCATTGTTATTGCTTGAGTATATTCTATACAACTGTTTTAATAAATGATTTATGAGTATTTAGTGATGTGATTATCTTAAATTGTCAATTTAATACTGTGGTAATTGTTGATATTGGAGATATTCTATGATTATTTAAAATTATTTGCTGTGTAAATTATGCCCAGAACTTATACACAATAGTCTTTACAAAATTTTTGTGCAATACAAGATGCAAAATCTTTAAAATATTATTCTTCTTCCCTTGTTTCTCTTGATAGATTTTGGGGGTTCACTGAAGGTTCCACTTGGGGTAATAATGGAAAAGCAACAACTACATTTCAAAAACCCTTGGCCATTATGTCAAATGATACTGTGGCCTACTTCTGGCTTGGCGATTTGTACAATGTTGCTAACCTCTGCTTCTGGTCCCAATGAAGGATTAATAGAATTGAACTGCATGTCCCTAACTTTCTCCTAAAACAGGAACTAGTAAGAATTGATTTTTATCAATCTTTCTTGTCACTTGATTAGTCCAAATTACAGCTAATTTGAGATTATTTGCCGTGCTGATCAGCTTTCCGTGCTAGTCCATTAAGTAACCATGTTTGAAGGGAGAGGTCATTGATATCATGATGAAATGGAAATGCAATCCCATCTACTATAATCAGGTGGACCTTTGAATGTTCCAAAAGGAAGTCTGGAAGTAGATGAAACTGTGCCAGTAACGCCTATATAGTTATGACAATAAAATAATAGATATGGGAGAGAATGCTTTCTTGGGAGAAGTTCTCCATTGCTTTTTGGTACCCTTCTTCCAAGTGTGATCCTGCAATACAGTGAAGATGCTGAACACAGGCTCTGGCAAAATCTACTACTCTGTCAACCATAAAACTACCTTTTGTATCAAGGAATGTAGTTTCACCTGCTACTCCTCCAAAACATTCTGGCATCTGTATATCTACTGCCAAATGCATGCTCTGCTGAGCACCAAGGACTTCAGCTCCAGGAACTCTTCAGCTCCAGGAACTCCTCAGCTCCTCAGCTGTCTGGAAGCCAGTACTAATCAATTTTACTCACATACCAGAGCCCATCACATAGCTCCCCAAGTCCTGCTGCATAGCAGCACTTGGAAGCTTTACACCAGTGGTGGCCCAACCCACCATGTCACACGGTATTTCTGAAACAATATTATGTTATTAAAACATTAAACAAAATTTATTACCAGTCAGACAATATCAATTCAGCTTAAAGTATTTCCAAATTATCTTATATAACACCAATACAGAATAATTTAGTATGGGAAAACCCCATTTAATTAAAAATAATATAATTGCTCCATACTAGACCACTCCATCCAGTATAGAGTCTATACATCATACAATAAAAGAAGCAATAATAACAGTTAATATTTATATAGTTCTTAACATATGCCAGATGTTGTGTCAAGCATTTTATAACAATTATATCATTTTGATCCTCACAATAACCCTGGGAGGTGGTTGCCACTATTATTTTCCTCTTTATAGATCAGAAAACTGAGTTAAACAGAGATAATATAACTGATAGCTAATCAATTTTGGAAACCAGGGTATAATGGTTTCCTCTTCTTTTTTGCTAGCTTTTTTTGCATTTGATATCACAATTAATAGGATAATGCATTTTTACCACATCATAATTTGTTACATGACAAATCCCAACCAAATAAATCTGGATTTACAACCACAAAATGAAAATCTCAATTTTCAGGACTATTGGGTACATGAGCTTTAAAATTTAGAGTGCATATTTAACAATTAGCTAATTTTCAAAGACTCACAGTAGAACCTTTCCATAAACTTTTTATTTATTTTCTTTTAAAAATCATTCACAGAGCCAAATCAGTTATTTTCCTGGTGTGAAAGACTGTCCCAGAGTCTGGAGTTCTGTCTCTCCACCTAGTTAGCTACACCCAAAACTGTAATGTGTGGATTAATTGAAATAACTGAGGAAACAAATGTTTGTGCTTCTGAGAATACCAATTTATTAAGCAATGCATGACAATTGCATAACAAATTAGGACCAGGTCTCCTCAACTTGGCACTAGACCCCAAATGATATAACCCATGATATATGATAAGGTAATTTGATTTCTAATTGGAGAAAAGATTAGGGATTTCCTAGTTGGGAAGCAGATGAGTGAGTTTCAAAAATTGGAAGGGATGAGACTAAGCAATGGGTTTTTTTTTCTGGATGTGAAACAGGATGCCACTTAATTCCCAGTATTAGAAAGATGGAAAAACTTAGAATAAACTGAAATTTAGGTCTCAAAATGGAGTCAGTTTTACAAGATGGAGTTAGTTTAGTTCACTCAATGCCCATAATTCTCTCTCACTCCTCTAACAAGATGTTTGTTATGTGTATTAAAATTATAGGATTCCAGGAAAGATTTACCAAGCAAGATGACTTTGTTATACAAACCTCTATTTTATTTTTTCAATCTTTTTTTTTTTTTAGTGAGGCAATTGGGGTTAAGTGACTTGCCCAGGGTCACACAGCTAGTAAGTGTTAAGTGTCTGAGGTCAGGTACTCCTGACTCCAGGGCCAGTGCTCTATCCACTGCGCCATCTAGCTGTTCCTATTTTTTCAATCTTAATAGTATTTTATTTTTTCCAGTTACATATAAAGATAGTTTTCAACATTCATTTTTATAAGATTTTGAGTTCCAAACTTTTCTCCCTCCTTCCCTCACCACCCCCCTCCCTGAGACAGAAAGTAATTTGATATACGTTATATATGTACTATCACATTAAACATATTTCTGCATTAGTTATGTTGTGAAAGAAGAATCAGAACAAAAGGGAAAAATCTCAAAAAAGAAGAAAATAGTAGAAATATTATAGTTAAATCTGCATTCTGATTCTTCAATCATTTTTACTAGATGTGGAGGGGATTTTCAATCATGAGTCCCTTGGAATTGTCTTGAATAATTGTATTGCTGAGAGGAGCTAAGTCTATCACAGTTGATCATCACATAATGTTGCTGTTACTGTGTATAATGTACAAAATCTCCTGGTTCTGCTCACTTCATTCAGCATCAGTCCATGTAAGTCTTTCCAGGTTTTTCTGAAATCTTCCTGCTCAGCATTTCTTATAGAACAATAGTATTACATTACATTGATATACCACAACTTGTTCAGTCATTCCCCAATTGATGGGCATCTCTTTGATTTCCAATTCTTTGCCACCACAAAGAGAGCTGCTATAAATAATTTTATGCATGTGGGTTCTTTTCCCTTTCTTATGATTTCTTTGGGATACAGTTCTAGTAGCAGAATTACTGGGTCACCCTCTAGTAGCAAGTTAGGCATAAAACAGTGATATACTAGGTCACCAAATATGGACAACATTGTTATTGAAGAAGTCCAGTACATAGTCCAAGTTGAAGAAGGACTCTTAGTGTATAGTAAAGTCCTCCACAAGGTCCTTCTTGAAGATAAAGTTGTGTTGATTCCTTGAAGTCCTTTAACATTGTAAATTAAGATTTGGACACACCTGAAACTACTGGACAACAACAACATTGCAGGGCCTCCTAAATGAAGTCCATTGTTATTGTTGTTATTTAGTCATTTGCAATTCATGAACCTCTGTTAAGGGCTAAAATTCTAGCTAAACTGTCTAAAATATCTAATGAGTGGTCGCCAATAAATTATAAGCTTTAGCAAGAGTTAGACTTTTAAGCATTTATTAAGGAGAATAAGAGTTTGGTAAAGAGAGAAGGAAAGGCCTAGATTCCTATCTATTAAAGGGAGAGCACATTTCTAGCTCCCCTCTCCACCAGCATCCTCAGGAAAAAGAGTGAGACCGAGCGCCAGTCTCTTCCTTCCTCCTCCCACTAGCCCGCGTCACTTCCTGATGCCAAAGAAAAGACTCCTGGTCTTGCCCTCAAAGACCTTCGCTTCATGGGTGGAACTCTTCTACAGTAAGTCTCCAGCAGGTGGCGTCATTCCAATCGTTACACCTCTATGGGGTTTTGTTGGCAGAGATATTGTAGTGGTTTGGCATTGACTTCTCTAACTCATTTTACAGTTAAGAAAACTGAGACAAATAAGTTTAAGTGATTTGCCCAGGATCACATAGCTAACAATTGCCCGAGCTCAGATTTGAATTCATGTCTTCCGGACTTCAGGTGCAGCATTTTATCCACCACACCACCTAACTGCCCTTAATGAAATCCATAATCATTCATAAACATTCGATCTCTTCATCATTTTGGTGACCAGGCAGGAAGAATGCTTCTTGTCCAATATATGCAGTTATATCACATAGAACTCACCCAGCCACGTATTTTCTTTGACAGATACAAATAGACAATATGTATAGCCTAGAATTGATGGTATAAAATAGCAGGCTTAATTTACCCCAAGGTACAATGACCCCAAACTTTCCCTAAAATAAAGGCACATATTTTTAACAACAACATGCTTCTGGAGAAGTAAAGAAAGATATAATTTTCTCCGAATATAATTTTAAATACTACTTATATCTTAAGCTTTCCATCAATGAAATCTAATCCCAAATGAATGCTTAGGTAATACAGTGAGAAGGCAAAGTTCATAAAGATTTTGTTTGTGTTTCCTATATGCAAAATCTAATAGGAAAAGAGGGATTGGGAGTCTCAAAGGAAAAACAGTCAGTCCTGCTCTTCCTAATTTGTTTGAAAAAGCAATAAAACCCCAAGGTCAAGAATTTAGGTGCATAAGTCAATTGCTAGAGAATTCGGTGACTAGAAGGGACCTTGAAAGCTTCTTTTCTTCTATTTCTGCACTGAAGAATCTAACAATAAAAATTAATTCAGCCATAATAGATTCAGTGAGTAGGTACCAAACTCAGACTATTCCTAGGTTCTATTCTTCCCATACAAGAAAAGATAACAATTCTCTGCAGTTAATGAACTATATTCAAAGAGGACAGAAGAAAGAAAGGGGGAGATGAGAAACAGTTTGCAGCTGGAGTTCCATTATTTCTTCTTCACTTGTTTCCTTAAATTTCTTCTTTTGCCAAGCTTCTCTATCTCTTACTTGATATGATGCCTTGCTTTCTTTGTTTCTATGGCCATTGAGTATAATATCTATAAATGAATCACCAAAGCAGGAACCCAGGTCTTTATATTCTTACGAGTAATGTACTTCTCTTTATCTCTTAGCTTCTTCTGTACATACAGAGGAAGGGAATTTTGAAAAAAGGTCATGTAGAATGTGCTAACAAAAAGTTATTCTCTCTCTCTCTTTCCCTTCAGCTTTCCTTTTTTCTTCTGTCTCACCTCCCCCTTTACTCTTCCCCCTTTCCTCCTACTTCCCCTATGCTCCTCTCTCCTCTCCTCTCCACCATATCTATTTCCCTCTTCCAACTCCCTGCTTCTCCAAGAAGACTTGGGACCCATGATAGCACAGTATTCCACAGGTAATATGGGAGAGAGATTAGACTCTATATAAGAAGATTGATAGTTGCAAACAAATACATTTAAACTTGATATAAGGGATAATAATCTGATAATTTGAGCTTTCCCAAAAAAGGAATTAGAAGCCCCTTTTGTACAGGGTCTTTTCACAATGGAGGTCTTCCAACAGCAGCTATATAAGCACTTGTCAGGGATGTAGAGATTTTTGTTCAGGTATAGTTTGACTAGATGGTCACTGTGGTCTCTTTCAAGCTTAAAATTCTGAGATTCTTTGATTTTATCTGCTTGACAACCAAGGGCAGAACTTGTAGTAATTGGTGTGAATAGAATATAGGTCAATGTAAATTAAATTTTCCTAATAATCTTCCTGGCTCTAAATTGGTACATAATGTAATGGGCTTTCTTGGGAAATCACAAGTTCTTCCTCACTGGATGTTTTCAATTGGAGGTTACATAACTATTCATGAAGGGACTTTTGTTCAGTCATAGGTTGAACTAGTTAATGTCTGAGGTGTCTTAACCCAGCTCTCAAAAATGGTAATTCTGTCCCTTTCATCTTTAAAATCATATGACTGTATGAATCAATGGGGAAAATACAAAAGCATATGATTCTAAATATTCATAAATTTTCACTAATTATTGATCATAATAATGTCTGTGCTGGTCATGTACTTGTAATCTCCTGAATTGGGTTTATTTAACTTCTCTTTACAGGGAAATTTAATTGAGACACTCTATCTTTTTTTCTTTAAAAAACACAAACAACAAGCGTACAAGAGATGACTAAATGAAATCTTTAGACAACCTCAAATCTTAAAGGTCTTGAGAAAGTAAAAATTACAAGGTGGTGGTAGATGGAAGGTAGTAAGAGCTCTCTGAAAAATGTTCAAAGGAGTAATTTAGAATTGATGTCAGGGTGGTTCACTTATATATGGATGATATTTATTTCCTTTGTCTCTCAACTCTGTATGGAAAGATCATAGTAATTTTCACATATGAATAATCATTCCTTCTTTATGATGTCAAGCATTATCTTCATGTACCACCTACAGAAACCTGTTTCCCTGCCCATACCCTTTTAGGACTAAAATTTCCCTTACATAAAGAAAAGTTTATCTTAACACATTCATCCAGAAATAAAGTCAGTCCATATTTTTCCCTAATACTTAACAAAATTCGGCATCAAAAGACAAGTTGACATGTAATGGAACAATATTGTAACCTTTCCAGAGTTGATCAGGAATACTGAGCCAGCTAATGTGTGCCAACATTATGTTGCAAAAGTAAAGACATAATAGCTATAATGCTTGATAATACTTTTTTTTGCAGGACAATGAGGGTTAAGTGACTTGCCCAGGGTCACACAGCTAGTAAGTATGTATCTGAGGCCAGATTTGAACTCAGGTCCTCCTGAATCCAAGGGTGGTGCTTTATCCACTGGGCCACCTATCTGCCCCCTTGCTAATGCTTTTAAATGGGAAATATTATGCTCAAAGTTTTCCAAAATGACTATGAATTCACTGCACTCACTGATTACATGTATTACCAAACACCTAGTTAATACCTAGTATTACCAAACACATCTACCTCAGTACTTCAAATGTACTGTAATAGTATTCTTTGATTCTTCACATTATCCTTTCACTCCCATATCTCAACAATTCCAGGTATAAGAAAAAAGAACCCACTATACACCCATATTTGTTGGTATTTGTCCTTCATTTTTGAAGAGGATCATGACATAGGGAGGAAGTGTCATGACTTGAAGTGAATTGGATTTGTGAGGAAGGGCTGTGCAAAGTCACCAACCTCACTCTCTCCTCCAGAGCCATCTGGATCTATTGACAAGATATACTTCAGTATGACTGGAGAAGACAGTGGATGCAGTGATAGATAGATAAGTAGATAGATGGATGGATAGATGAATAAATAAATAAATGGAAAAAGAAGGAAGGAAGGAAGGAAGGAAGGAAGGAAGGAAGGAAGGAAGGAAGGAAGGAAGGAAGGAAGGAAGGAAGGAAGGAAGGAAGGAAGGAAGGAAGAAAGAAAGAAAAAGAAAGGAGGAAAAATTCTGGGTGAGGAAGGCCTTCAGGATTTCAGGCCAAAACAGATGCAAGCAATTGCTATTTGCACTCACTCTGAGCTCTTAAGAAGTGAAATAATGGTAAATCAAGTTTAGGCTGGGAGCTATTGTTGGCCAATCTATGACAGAGTGATTTGACACGCACATCTAGTACCTGTTCAAAGACCTTCCTGATACTAATTATCTACTTGTTTGGCTTCTTACTTTTATTTCCCTGCTGTTTGGACCATCACAGACTCATAACTTTTGAGTCAGTCTGATTTCCAGATATTTCTGCTTTCTTTTCGTTGACTTGAATGGCATAAATAAGGATGTGTGTGTTCAAGTTATATTAATAGGTATTTATTAATTACTTACTATTTTAACTGGTTTCAATAGTTCTCAGGTGATTCATAGCTCTAGGACCAGGCAAGGCCAACAGCTATATTCACTCCACTCAGTCATTCACCACTTGGTTTAGGATCTCACCTCCTCTCACCTCTACTATTATAATAATTTTATAAGTAGTTTCCCTGCCTCAAGTCTCTCCCTATTCCAATCCTTCCTTCACTCAGCTACCAAGATTATTTTTCTAATGTATGACCATGTCACCTCATTACTCAATAAACTCCAGTGGCCCCCATTATTTATAGGATAAAATAAAACTCTTTGAGGGACCTAAAGTTTTTCATAACCTATCCCCTGCCAACATTTTCAGTCTTCTTATATTTTATTCTCTTCCACACACTCTCCAATGTAGCAACAATAGGCTACTTGCTACTACTTACACATGACATTCTATATCCCAATTCCTTGCCTTTGGCTCTTTTTTAAAAGTTGTGTTTAAAAAAGTAGCTGAAACTCATTTTCTCTCCCTCTCCCTCCCACCCCATTAAAAACCAGAAACAAAAACAAAATACTCAGCTAAAAAAGGCCATTCCCTGTCAGCGTTAGGCTAAAATTCTTTAAGTCTCTTTACCTGTGGGCCACAAAAAGCCTTGACAGAAAAGCCACTGCAACAGGAGGAAAAAAGCAGGCACATTTTAACTCTAAGGTTTATAAGGTAAGGGCAGGGATCTTAGATCCTTAGAGAAGAAGAGGAAACAAAGTTTTACATTGCTGGGAAACTGTCACCATTTTATCAAATGTACTATATGAATTTATAGATGAAAGTATTTTTCTTTTACATTACTAAAAGTATCAGGCCTTAGAAATTTAAATGTTCCATAATGATAGAGCCCACTCCCCACAGTTTGGGGGCAATGATTGTAAGGTCCTTGCATAGAGCAAATGTTGTAAGAATAATTATCTGAGTAAAGTATAGAGCAAATGCACATGCAACTTAATTAAAAACACCCGATTGGTAATTAATTGGTTTTGTTTTAAGTTTTTTAAAACTTCTAATATTGTTTTAAAGTTTTATGTTTCTAAATTTTCTTAAAATGTATAAATTAGTGAACAATTTTATCAACTATGGTAGAAAAGCAATTCCTTTTATAATCAGGATGTCAAATTTTAAAAATCATGTTAAAATGTGATATCTGAGTTTACCTATGTTTGTTATTTCATTTGGAATTAGAACATGTGTGAAAATGCAAGCAAACTAGTTGAGTCACCTTAAAAATTTTCCCATTGTTTTAAGGAATTTTGAGGGTAGTGTCCTATGTTTATGCCTACATGATTAATAACTGAACCTGTTTAACTACATACTATTATGGGGGCAGCTAGGTGGCACAGTGGATAGAGCACTGGCCTTGGAGTCAGGAGTACCTGAGTTCAAATCCGGCCTCAGACACTTAACACTTAATAGCTGTGTGACCCTGGGCAAGTCACTTAACCCCAATTGCCTCACAAAAAAAAACAAAAACAAAAACAAAAACTATATACTATTATGTGGAGCATTTTCTAATCTGTTCTCTGTATACAATTTGGGATTCTTTAAATTTATCCCAACTCTTTTGTTATTTGTTATTAAGCATCTGAAAGCAAAATTCATTCGTGTAATACTAATTTAGGGATGAAAAGCATCTGCTTAACATAAGTGTAAGTACAGTTTATGCTTGCTATCTAGAATATGTGATCCTTGAGAAGTGAATTCATTTGCAGTACTGATTATTGGAAATTGCTATTTAAAGACATTTTGGGACTGATAATAGTTATTATTCTGAGTCTGACTCCAGGTATGATTATCAAGGAATTCTACTAAGCCAAAGAGCCATGGTGCCAGCAACACTAAGGGTTTTCTCAAACATGAATTACACAGATAATGGAATTGTCATGAGAAAGGCTGGGAGAATGACTTTTGGCAAAAGGATGAGGTAGAATTCTCCTGAATCTATTTCCCCAATATGACACATGGAATGTAGACTATACCACATGGCCTACTGCAATTGGCAATCTATACAACTTCTGCCTGGAGAGGACATGAAGTTTAGGGAAGCATTATTCCCTGAGAGCTTTGTCCATCTTCTTTTATCGCAAATTCCTGTAATCATGTCATGTGATCCTCATGAACACAATATTGGATCTTCATCCCTTAAGTTAATGTTGTGATATCTGGGTTACTGTATTAAAGAAATATCTAGGGGCAGCTAGGTGGTTCAGTGGATAAAGCACTGGCCCTGGATTCAGGAGGACCTGAGTTCAAATCCAGCCTCACACACTTGACACTTACTTGCTGTGTGACCCTGGGCAAGTCACATAACCCTCATTGCCCAGCAGAAAGAAAGAAAGAAAGAAAGAAATATCACATTCTGAACCATAAATAAATCATCTCTTCATCAGGAAATGAATAAAATACTTCCTCATTAGTCCTCTGGAAACCATTTTGTTCATCATAATTTTGGGGAGGCAGGGAAATGAGGGTTAAGTGACTTGCCCAGGGTCACATAGCTAGTAAGTGTCAAATGTCTGAGGCTGGATTTGAACTCAGGTCCCCCTAAATCCAGGGCCAGTCTTTTATCTACTGTACCACCTAGCTGCCCCCATTGATCATAATTCTTACAATTTTCTAATTTGATTGTTTTACTGTATTATTGTATTAATTATTATTTTGCTCAATACATTATTCATCAATTTGTATTGGTTGTCTCCCATGCCTGGAATATTCTCTTTCCTCACCCCTGTCCTTTACCTTTTTGAAACTCAGCTCAAACCCTATATTCTGCAGCAGTCCTTTCACGGGACCCCCAGCTCCTAGTGCCTCCCCCTCTCATAATACTTTTAACTTACTCCATATATGTCTTGTATTTACCTAGTTATTTACATGCTATATTTCCCCATTAGAATGTGTTACCTGACAGCAGAGATTACTTTTTCCTTTCTTTATCCTAAGTAATTAGCACAGCACCTAGAACATAGTAAGTACTTAATAGTTGTTTACTGATTTGATTTGAATTCCTGCCATGTCTCTAGCAGGTCGCTCAGTGGTTCTATGACTGCACAATTAATTTAGCCTCTCAAATATCTAGATACCTCTCAGCAACCCTAAGTTTCAGAGAAAGTATGAAATTAAATTGGAAGAGGGACTTTCCTAATTTAGAAATTCACTCTACCAATGAAATCATAGGCATTCTTATCACTATAGATAGATATAGTATCAGATATTGGAATTCCAAGATACATAGATCTATCCACTGTACCTATAGCTATGTAGATGCATTGCAAACAAGTAGTCAACCACTCAGCACTAACATTAACCATTTCTGAATGTTTAGGACACCTCAAGATTTTTGAGGATCTCAAGCATTTTGGAACCATACCAATCTTTCTGTGTCTTCCCACAGTGTACAACTTCCCTGCCTTATGCTCTAAGGGAAGTTTATTGCTGGGATTTTTTGTTTGTAAAAATGTGCTTACTTTAAGAAAATCATTCATTTGCTTCAGCAGATTACATCTTTGTGTTGTAACTACAGGATTTCATTTAAAAAGATTTTTCCTATTGAGAATCAGTCCAGATGTAATGTCGTTTTTCTGACTGAAGGTGAGGAATGGGACATAAATTTTTGGACATAATAAACATGAAAATTGTTTTGGTTAGATTATGCATATTTATTCAAGAGGCTTTTGTTTTTGTTTTTCCAATTGGGTGGGTGAGTAAGAGAGAAAATAAATATTTATTCATTGAAAAGTTTCAAAAAATAAAGAAAATTTTAAAGAAAAATGAATGTGTGTCTGCTAGCTGGTTTATCCTCTTGTTTTGAGTAGAATGTCTTTTGTAGTTACTATGAATGTTTGGTTAGCCCAGTCTTATGAGAAGTGGAACACAAAAAGGAAAACAAATGTGGATTTCTATAGAAAAATTCTATTTTTTCAATTCTAGTACTATACAACTAATAGTTAAAAGAGAAGTATTTCTCTCCCTGGCTTCCATCTAGGATTTTCCAAGATTAAAAATATTAAGGGAGAACTTAATAAATGATTAGCATCTCAGTATGATTATCAGATATGTGGTACCTTAGATTCACATCAGGGGAGATCTGAAACAGAAGGAAAATAAAGCCAAAACAGAGCCAGGGTCAAGATGTTCAGACTTTTGAGCAAGCCTGCTGCTTGCTTGAAGGAAGGAAAACCTTTAAACAGCCCTCATTGCTGAATTGAAAAATTAATGTTTATTTAAGAATACTTTTGGCAAACCATCACTGGGAAAGTAACAAATCTGATGCAGAACATTTAATATAGCTTTGGAATAGCAGTCCAGTACTTAGAATGATTGATCTACATTGCAATTCAAACATTCACAACCATACACACTCCAGAAATAATGATTAAAAAGGAGGTAAGGGGATACCTAGGAAAATGTGGTGACTCTAAAAATACATTTTAAAAATATAATCCAACTGTGCATTAAAAAAGAACCCCGAATTTGGCGTCAACAGTCCTAAGTCCAAATCTCAGCTCTGCTAATTACTGTGCGATCTTCTACAAGATATTTAATTTATTTCTGCCTAAGTTTCTTAATTTGCAAAATTAAGAAGAGCAGGTAATGTCTAGGATCCCTTCCTCACTTGACTCCTTCCTAGTATTCCAAAGTTAAAGTGATAATTTCATGAGGTACAGAGGAGATATCCATGCATGGTGTCAAATACTATGACTGATTAGATTTTGGTGGAATGGTGGCAAAACAACTGAATTTGGAGTCAAGAAAAATGGGCTTCTATATTAATTCTGCAAATTGCAAGCTGTATGACCTTGGAAAAGTTATTTTACCTCTAAGGCCTCTTGCTTCCTCATTCAAAATGAGAGAAATGGAATAGAAACCATGATGTAAGGATGCAAACTTGACTTCATAGGTGTTCATCAGACTTGGTGGGATAGGACTTATGATTAGAATATGGCTATTAAATGATACATATTATTAAAATACGGGATTATAAGAGCCACGGAATAGCATTTTTGTTGAGAAAAATACTCGAACTTTAATATTTCAAAGTAGTTGCAATTTATCGAGTAGTTGGCTACTTTCCTCTATGGGTCTAGATTGTAACCCATCCACATCCTCTCATCCTACACAAATCTTGCATGGTCCTTCTGTAAATCTTCCATTGAGAAACTGACCAAGGAGTAGGGGGATTCCTGTATATTGTTTTAAATCATATACACATGTTATTGATAGCATATTTAGCAAATTTTGATAGAATTCTTTGAATCCATAAGGATTAGGATTTTTTCCTATGCCATTTCCTTTATAGTTAGAGGTATGTTGACAGTCAACTCTTTCTTTTCCCTTGCATCATGAACATCCCAGCTGCTTTTCTCATCATGCTTTGGTATATCTTTTGTGCAATAAAAGGCAGTGTGGTGATGTGGATATCAAGGAAAAGAGCTATTTTTGGAGTCAGAGAATCTGAATACAAATCCTAATGGTTCTACTTACCACCTGATGACTACTGTGACTCTGGTCAAATCCTTAATCTCTCTGAACCTTTAAGTTTTCTCAACTTGAAAATTAAGGGGTTGTACAGATGACCTTAAAAACTCATCTACAAAACTTGATTTTATCTTCAATTCTATGCACTTAATGGTATAAAATATATTCCTTATGGGGCAGCTAGATGGCGCAGTGGATAGAGCACTGGCCTTGGATTCAGGAGTACCTGAGTTCGAGTCTGGCCTCAGACACTTAACACTTACTAGCTGTGTGACCCTGGGCAAGTCACTTAATCCCAATTGCCTCACAAAAAAAAAAAAAATATATATATATATGTTCCTTATATGCACCTTACATTTATGAATTGCCCTTGGGGTCACTCATTCTTTGAAGATGGTGATGCCTTATGATTTATAGACATGTAATATCACCAGGAGAATATTGGTATTTTTATAGTAATTGTTTTACATCAGGGTGCATGTTAGAACTGCTGAAAGCACTACTCAGGTTAAGTGTAATCCAGTTCACTCTATTCTTTGTATCCAATTGTCTAGATAACAAACATTTTTCATCTATTTGTTTACAATATCTCTTTGCCCTATAACACAGTATGTTCCCTGATTCCCTAGGATTTTCCAAGTAAACCATCATATCATCAGCAAATAGGAATAGTCGTAAGTCTCTTTACCTATCATTATACCTTTAATTTCTTTCTTTTTTCTTATTGCTGTTGATAGCATTTCTAGAACTGCATAAAATATTAATGCAAAAATTAGTATTCTTGATTCTCTCATGTATTTATGGAAAAGGTTTTATAGCTTTCCCCATTGCATACAATGCTTGCTTTTGATTTTAAATGGATGCATTTTATGATATTAAAAAGGCCCCCTCTCTTTATACCATATGGGCATTTTAGCATAAAAATGTTGTTAAAGGCTTTTTCTCTATTGATTGAGCTGATCATGTGGATTCGGATGTTTTGGTTCTTTAAATGATTTAAATAATATTATTGTTACTGCATACAATGTTCTCTTGGTTCTGCTCACTTTGTTCTGCATCATTTTGTTCAAGTCTTTCCATGCCTTTCTAAGATCAATGAGATCATCGTTTCTCATAGCACAGTAGTATTCCACTACAACCATACACCACAATTTGTTCAGCCATTTCCCAATTGATGGGGATCCCTGGAATTTTCAGTTCTTTGCTACCACAAAGAGCTGATATAAACATTCCATTCAATTCAAAGTTATAATTACTCCTTGTGAATTTTCCTCCATCTTATTTTGCTCACTATTATCTTTCTCAGATTCTATTACCTTATCATCTCCTCCTACCATCTCACCCCCACTTTACCCACCCCTCCAAGAGTCCCCCCATCCTTTCCCCTCACCCCCAATCTCAATCCAGAGACCCCTCCAAAAGACCCCCACCCTCCTAAATCCAATCCAGATGCTTCCAAATGTTCCCCATCTTCTCCCCCTAAAACCCAATCTACACCCCCTCCAAAAGTCCCTCCTTGAACCTGTCCCCCAGTTTTATTAACTCTATACATATTCAGAAAATGTTTATACCCTTCCTGATGTACACATTGTTTCCTCTTCAGCCCAGATGAGAATAGGGTTCTAACATTACCAGACTTCTACCCCAACTTGCTCTATAATTATTCTTCCTTTCATCCCCCATTTTTATAGTCTAATTGCTCCCTTTTATACTTTCCTACCAAATTTTGTTTTTTAGAATAACTGCAGAAAACACAACTTGGCCAAATCTTTCTTTCAAGATACGTTGATAATGATGACAGTTTTAAGAATAGTGATAATATTTTCATATATCTACATAAGCATACATACACAATACACATACATACAAATGTGTGTATAAAATAAGTAAACTGTTTGACCTTAATAAGTTTGTGGTGATTATTTAATGTTTTCCTTATGTTCCTTCTGGATATTTTATATAAACATTTCCAAAGAATTCTGGCCTTTTTGTTGCAAATACTTGAAACTATCTCCCTCCCTACTTCCCTCCACACTCTTCACCTCCCTACTTCCCTCATACCCTACTTCCCTCCACACCTTCACTAGAAAAAGCTACTGTTTCATGCAGATTTATAAATATCTGTAAAACCATACTATCTATACTTCAATTTATCAAGTCTTTCTCTAGAGGTAGATAGCATTTCCCTTTATAAGTTTTTATAGTTGATTTGAGTATTTATAGTACTCGGAACATCTTGGTTATTAACAATCATTTTTGAATAATATTGTTCCTATAGTATAGAAAATTCTCTTCTGTTCATTTCACTTTTTATTATTTTGTGCATGTTTTCTAAAACAAACCAACTCATCATTTTTTACAGCACAGTAGTATTCCATCACAATCATATACCACATTTTTTAGCCATTTCCCAATTGATAGGCATCCCCTCAATTTCCAGTTCTTTGCCACCATAAAGAGACCTGCTGTGAATATTTTAGAACATGTAGATTATTTTCCTTTTTCCCTGATCACCTTGGGAAACAAACCTAATAGTGGTATCGCTAGATCAAAGGCTATACATAGTACTATACCTCTTTTGGCATCATTTCAGATTGCTCGCCAAAATGGTTCCACCAAGAACATTTTAATGTCCCAATTTTTCCATGTCCCCTGAAATATCTGTCATTATCTACTAATATCATTTTAGTCAGTCTGGTAGGTTTGAGATGCTATCACAAAACTGTTTTAATTGACATTTCTCTAATGAATAATGATTTAGAGTATTTTTATATGACTACATATAGTTTTGATTTTTTTCATTAAAGAACTACCTATTCAAATAATTTGACCATTTTTCAATTGGGTAACAATTGCATCTTTATAAATTTGACAAAGTTCTCTATATATTTGAGACATGTGACCATTATCTGAGAAACTGTCTATAAAATTTTTGCCCAATTTTCTGCTTTCTTTCTAAGCTTGGTTACATTGGGTTTTATCTTTACAAAACCTTTTAAATTTAATGTAATCAAATTTATCTATTTTATATCTCACAATGCTTTCTCTTTTTTTCATAAATTATTCTCCTCTCCATAAATCTGATAAGTAATGTGTCCATGTTCTTCTAGTTTTATAATGATATTTTTTATATCTAGGTTTTGTATACATTTTGACCTTATCTTCATAAATCTATACCCAATTTCTGCCAAACTACTTTCCAAGTTTTCCAACAATTTTTACCAAATAGTGTATTCTAATCCCAGAAGCTAAAATCTTTACATCTGTCCAACATGTTTACTATAATAATTTACTACTGTGTATTTTATGTCCACTCTGTTCCATTGATCCACCTTGCTATTTTTTAGTTACTACCAGATATTTCCTATAATGATTACCTTGTGATATAATTTTAAGATCTGGTACTGCTAAACCTCCTTCCTTTCCATATTTTTTCATTAATTCATTTGATATTCTTGATTTTTTGTTCTTACAAATGATTTTTAAAATATTTTTGAGCTCAATAATATATTTTTTGCAATATAATTAGGATGACATTGAATGAGTAGATTAGGTAGAATTGTCATTTTTATTATATTAGCTCTGCCTATCCATGAATAATTAATATTTCTCTAATTTTATAAATCTGACTTTATTTGCATAAAAGTATTTTATAATTATATTCATTTAGTTCCAAGGTTTATCTTGGAAGGTATACTCCCAGGTATGTTATACAGTATACAGTTATTTATTTTTTTTTATGGTGAGGCAATTGGAGTTAAGTGACTTGCCCTGGGTCACACAGCTAGTAAGTGTCAAGTGTCTGAAGCCAGATTTCAACTCAGGTCCCCCTGATTCCAAGGCTGGTGCCCTATCCACTGCATCACCTAGCTGCCCCAGGATGCAGTTATTTTAAATGGGATATCTCTTATTAACTCTTATTGCTGAGTTTTATTGGTGATATATGAAAATGTTGATGATTTATGTTACATTTTATACTTTTGGAGGTATTACTCTATTTCTTTTGTGTCCTCAGCGCTGATGTCATATGACTATGTGTAGGCTGTTCTGATTATTCTTTTTATTACTTCTGTTCTATCTGTGATTTCACCTTGCTATTTGATATTTTATTGATTTGAATTTCTACACATTTCATCAGATTAGCTGTGTTTATGAATTTTATTAGTTTTTCAGAGTATCAGATTTTAGTTTTATTTATCACTTCTATGCTTTTTATTTCCAAATTATCAATTTTGCTTTTAATCTTTAAATCTCTCCTGTAATTATTTTAGTTTTTTTTTAATTTTATGACTTTTCAATATTTTAAATACATATGCAGTGCTTGAAAAATGTGATTTTCCCCCTTTGGGCTACTTTAGCTGCACCCCCAAAATTTAGTATGTTGTTTCCTCATTATTATTTGTTTGTGTGATTTGTTCTTTGAGCAATTCATTATTTGGAAATTCATGAAGTCTACATTTGTATCTGTATCTTCTCTTTCTAATCCCCCAAACAAATTATTATTTTATTGCATTATGATCTGTAAGAAAATATGAAATCTTTCTGCTATTTTTACATTTGTTTACAACCCCTTTCTATAACCTAATCCTTGGTCAATATTTCTAAAAGTTACATGTAGTGCTGAGATTTTTTTCTGATTTGTTCTTTGATGCATCAATTTTTTAAGTTAGTATTTAGTTTCCATTTAAGTATGACTAGTTTCAACAAATTACCCTTATAAAGTATTATTTTTTGCATTATGGTCACTTATGTATGTATTTACCATCTCTATTGTTTGTATTTGTGAGTTTTTAAATGCTCTAGTACATGATAACCTTTTGTAAAGCTGTCAAGTAAGGCAAAGAGATATGTACACTAAGATTCTTTTCAGTAATTGCCAGGGAACTCCAATATACAGGGTGTTTTTATTTTAAATCTACTCAAATTTCAACTCCTGTCATATATTTTCTTAGTTTTTTTCCTAAGTCTGAAAAAGAGCACATCAAGGTTCAATAATTACTACTTTGTTCTTTATTTCTTCTTGTGTCTAATAAGCTTTTCCTTAAGGTTTTTGATCAAAAGATATTCAATGCTTATATATTTAGTATTGATATTTCCTCATATTTGGTATTTTGAATTGTAATTTAATTCCTCTGTTTATCTCTTTTAAATATGTCTGTTTCATGGCTACCTTGTCTGAAATCATGTGTGAAAGTCCTGTCATTTTGGATTCACCTAGGGCATGGTAAATTTTTCTCTAGCCCTTCATCTTTATTCTTTTTATGTCTTTATGTCTCAAGTGTGTTTCCTGTGAACAACATATAGAATTTCCTTTTTAAATCCATTCTTCCTCCTCTATTTTATTTTGTTTTGTTTTGTTTTTAAGGATTTGGGGAAAAGGAAAGGGAGGAACCCATACACAATAGTTTGATATTATTGGACATGGGAAGGAAGGCAGAAATTGGAAGAAAAAGTGTTGAAGTGGGCAAAGGACTGGAGGGAAAGACTGGATGTGGAAGCAGCACGTCCATTCCTCCTCTATTTTAAGGATGAGCTTACCCTATTTGTATTCATGGTTTGGATTGTTAGGTATATCTTTCCTTGTATCTCATCTTATTTCTTACCTTTCCTATCATTACTGTCTTATTCCAACATCCCTCTTTCTACCGGAAGCAATGTATGAATACTTTCAATTGGTATTTCATTTTCTATGTTCAGGAAATCTGTCCAATTCTCTTCTTTTTTTTTCAGGGCAACTAGGGTTAAGTTACTTGTCCAGGGTCACATAGCTAATAAGTGTCAAGTGTCAAGTGTCAAGTGTCTGAGGCTGGATTTGGACTCAGGTACTACTGAATTCAGGGCCAGTGCTTTATCCACTGCGCCACCTAGCTGACCCCCAATTCTCCTCTATCCTTTCTTGCATCCTTCTATTCAAGTTTTCTGTCCTGTTAAGTTCTTTTGGAAGACCTATGATCCTTAGGTTATCTCTATGTATCCTGTCATCAAGAAAGGTACATTTTGCTTTGAATAGGACTACCACAATTGAAATTTAACAAAAGTATAAACTGAGACAGATCTCCATGAAAGATGATATTTGTTATCAGGAATACGCTACATGTCAATAAATGGGTCAATGTCTTGCTTCCATTAATGCCAAGACCCAAAGCAAGGGTATAGCTCTCCTTATATAGATTTTGGGGAGTACAGAACAAAAAACAGAATAGGGTAGATAACATCATGGAATTGAGGGCAACATGACTGGTTACAGAGCTGAGGTGCCTGGAAAATTATTCATTGGAAGTTTGTTAATGGGGGCTCATAATGACTCCACTTCTTTCCTCATAAGCCTAAGAAGTTCTCTTTCTTTGAGTCCAGGTACAAAATAGTGTCCTAGACTTTTGGACAGTGAAACAGATATCCTTGAAGGATAATTTGGTGGAGTAAAGACATCACATCAAAACACCCTTTATTTCTCAAACAATTCTGAAGTTTAGCAAAAGTTCCTTGAGCAAGAGAGCTGGAATTTTAAAAACTTAACCCTTTATAGCCCAGCTGAATTCTGAACAAAGTTCAGAGACAAAGAGCCATGACTTAAGCTACTACAGGGCAAAAGCAGTTGTAGGACAAAGTCAATTAATTGTAAATAAGATCAATAAGAAAAATGATATAAGATAAATCTTAATCTTCTCAGTGAACATATTTTCTTTTACTTTTTAAATTCTCTTTTATGATTATCCTTTACTTCTGTATATTTGCAATCCCAATCTATTGTCCTCTGTTTTGTTTCTTAGGAGGGACTTGCTATCACAGATTTGTTGTTCTGTTCTTCCTATTATTTTTGCTATGCAAACCATAAATTCTGACTTCCTAAATCTTATTTTTCTTTTGAACCTCTTAGGAAAACATGTTGTCATTTGACATTCTCTTCACATTCTACAGGTTCCTCTGTCTTGTGTTGAATCATTTTTCATTGCTTTGCAGTATTTATGAAATCATTTACTAGCAGTTATATTTCCTTTGGTTCTTAATATTTTGCCTATTGGTTTATCTGTTTATGTTCACTGTCTTTGAAGTTGCTTTTTTTCTGAGATCATTGGTTATTTCAGTCTTTTTTCCCTCTTATTTTAAGGAATGCTCACTTTCTGACTCTTTCCTCTATCATGATGGTTTCTTCAGAGGCTAGATCTTAAAGTATTAACATATCCCAGCCTCTTAGAATGATGGGAAATTCAAGGTTCACCAGCCTAGGTCTCTGCCCCAAATGACTTTTGGATAGACAGAACTTGTATCAGTTGGATGTTAAGCTCAGGCTCAGTTTAATGGTGCTCATTTCCTCCCACAAATACACAGTGTACTGGCCTAATATTCTGTCCCACTCTTTCTGTTCATCATTTCTCTTGCCTGACACCAGCATTTCTGAGTGTTGCAATACTTGCATTATGGAGTTGATTTCTGCTATGTGGGGCTTCAAGGCACTGGGAGGAGAAGAATGTGGAGTATGGTGCTGAGCTCTATTTCAAGCCCATACATATGTCCTACCTTTTTGTTTTGATCTAGTCTCCGCAGAGATCTTTTTTTTTTTTTTTTTTAAGCGCAGACTGCTGCCCAGAGTATTGGCAGTCTGTAGGAACCTCAGCAGGCTTCTGTGCCTGGAACACTGCCACAGCCATGCTGTCTGTTACAGTGCGAGTACATTTTTGCAGCCTAGAGCCACAGAACTGTAAAGAAAGGAGGGGCCAAGTAATGTATTTGTGGTTTCATTTCAAGCTCATGTGTTGTTCAGCTAGGACAGCTTCAATTTCGTAGTATAGGAAGTACAGGGGCTGGTAAGTCAGCTCAGAGTAGAGTTTTCTTACGTTTGTAATCTTCTTTTGCATATCAGGTCTCTCAGACCATGGAGACAGAGACATGTGAAGTTGCTCTGATATAAAATTTCTGTTTTGAAGATATTTGAGATCTTATGGTAATCAGAGAAAATATCTAGTCTTCCATCTTATTGTTCACATTATTCTCTCAATACTAGTTATCAGCAATTGTTGTTATGTATTTCTCATCTCTTTTATTTGATATTTTATTTTCCCAATTGCATGTAAAATAATTTTAGCATTTTTTAAAATTGTGAGTTGTAAATTCTCTCCTTTTCTTCCTCCTTCATTGAGAAGATAAGCAATTTGATATAGGTTAGACATATGTGGTCACGTAAAACATATTTCTATGTTAGTCATGTTGTGAAAGTAAACATGGACTGAAAAAAAAGAAAAATAAAGAAAGCAAAAGAGTATACTTTGATTTGTATTCAGGCTCCATCAGTTCTTTCTCTGGAGGTGAATAGTGTTTTTCATGATAAGTCCTAAAAAAACTGTCTTGGGTCATTTTATTGGTGAGAATACCAAAATCATCCACAGATGATCATCACACAACACTGCTGTTACTATGTACAATGTTGTCCTGGTTCTGTTAATTTCACTTTGCATCAATTCATGTTTTTCTGAGAGCATCCTGCTTATCATTTCTTATAGCACAACAGTATTCTATCACAATCATATACCAAAACTTGTTCAGCCATTGTCCAGCTGATAGGTATTCTCTCAATTTCTAGTTCTTTGACACCACAAAAATCTGATATAATTTTTTGTACATATAGGTACTTTTCCCTTTTTTAAACTCTGGAGGACACAAACCTAGTAGTGGTATTGCTGGATCAAAGGATATGCTTTATATTATAGCCTTTTGGGCATAGGTCCAAATTGTCCTCCAGACTAGCTGAATCAGTTTACTACTCCACCAACAGTGTATTGATGTCACAGTATTTTCCAACATTTATCATTTTCCTTTTCTGTCAAATTAGCTAATCTGGTCTGTCAGAGTTGTTTTAATTTGTATTTATTTAATCAATAGTGATTTAGAGCATTTTTATCTGACCATATATAGCATTGATTACTTCATCTAAAAACTGCCTGTCCATATCCTTATACTAATTATCAATTGGGGAATTTATCTTATTTTTATAAATTTGACCCAGTTATCTATATATTTGAGAAATGAGAACTTTATCAGAATAACTTCCTGTAATTTTCCCATAGTTATAATTACTACGTATTTCATTCCATCCTATTTCCCATTTATCCCAATCTCTCTCTCCTTTCACCTTATCCATCCTCAAAAGTGTATGCTTCTGATGACCATCTTGCCAAATACATACTCCCTTCTCAGACTCCCCTTCTCTTTTCCTATTTCCCCCCACTTTCCTATAGGGTAAAGATAGATTCCTATACCCAGCTGAGTATATATGTTACTTCCTTGTTGAGCCAATTCTGATTAGAATAAGATTTAAAAATCTCTCACCCACATCTTCAGTCTTCCCCTGCATTGTAAAACCTCTTTCATACCTTTCTTAATGTGAGTTAATTTCCCCATTCTCTCTCTCCCTTGCCTCTTCTCCCAGTGCATTCCTCTTTCTCACCTCTTGGTTTTATTTTATATACATCATCCCATTATATTTAATTCATACCTGTGCCCTATATGTCTGAACACTCCTTCTAATTGCCCCAATAATGAAAAAGTTCTCAGCAGTTTTAAGTGTCATCTTCCCATGTAGGAATGCAAACAGTTTAACCTTATTGAATCCCTTATGCTTTCTCTTTCCTGTTTACTTTTTTATGATTCTCTTGAGTCATATTTGAAAGTCAAATTTTCTATTGAACTCTCATCTTTTCATCAGGAATGCTTAAAAGTCCTCTATTTCATTGAATATGAGCTAGAAAAAATAACGACATACATTTGGACGAGCAAAAACTCAAGTATATAAAGAAAATTTATTAAAAATGCAAAAGAAGGTTGTCTAACCATAATAGATAAAAAACTATTATAAAGCAGTTATTATCAAAACAATCTGGTACTGACTAAGAAATGAGTGGTGGATCAGTGGGACATATGAGGTAAAATTACATTCTAGTAAATGATCATAGTAATGTAGTATTTGATAAGCCCAAAGATCCAAGCTTTTGGAACAAAAACTCATTATCTGACAAGAAACTGCTGGGAAAACTGAAAAACAGTACGGCAGAAACTGGGTATAGACCAACATCTCACACCATATACCAAGATAATGTCAAAATGAGTATATGATTCACACACAAAGGGTGATATAATAAGTAAACTAAGAGAATATGGAATAGTTTTATGTCATATTTATGGATAAGGGAATAATTTAAGACCAACCAAGATAAAGAGAATTACTAGATGTAAATGTATAATATTGATTATATTACATTTTAAAAGTTTTTGCACAAATAAAACCAATGCAACTAAGATTAGTAGGAAAGCAAAAAGTTGGGAAATAATTTTAATACCAAGTATCTCTGATAAAGGGCTCATTTCTCAAATATATGGAGAATTGAGTTAAATTTATATGAAGACTAGTCATTCTCCAATTGATAAATGGTCAAACAATATGGAAAGGCAGTTTTCAGTTGAAAAAAAATCAAATTTATTAATAGTCAGGTGAAAAAAGCTCTAAATAATGATTTATTAGAGAAATACAAAATAAAACAACTCTGAGGTACTACCTTGCACCTATCTGAGAGGACAATAGAACAAAAAAAAGGAAAATGTTAGATATTAGAGGGGATATGAGAAAACTGGGACACATGCTCTGTTGGTGGAGTTGTGAAGTGATCCAACCATTCTGAAGAGCAAGATGGAACCATACCCAAAGGGCTATAAAACTATATATAACATTTGTTCCAGAAAGGCTAATTCTTTGTCACCACAAAATATGGACAGACTTGTATGAAATATGAAGAGTGAAATGAGCAGAACTAAGAAAACATTCTATACATAATAACAATGCTGTTTTCACAACAACTGAGCAAAGAGGTCATTTTTAATATTATAAGACCCCAAATTAACTACAAAGGACCTGCAAAAGAAGATGTTATCTTTATCTGGAGAAAAACAGATAAGTACACGTATGTACATAGACATTTATGTCTAATAGCTATCTGTAGCACAAAGTGGAGGGAACAGAAGAAAACAAAGAAAAAAATAAATTTATGTGATGTTTATCATGTATTAAAAAATAGCAAGTAGTGCATAATGGATTTACAGTTTCATGTGCAATCATCTTTGTTCTTGTTGTTGTACTATATTATGAAAATGCTTGTTTTATTCCATGAATTAAAAAATAAACAAAAATTTAAAAAACAAAGAAAATAAAACATCAGTGGTATGATTTATTTAGTAGTTGACTACGTTGTACCTTTTACTGACTTTTCAGTTTGATGAAAATTTACCTGTGAAAGGGGATTTTCATTAATATCTACAAAAATCCTTATGCTTAAGAGTCTTCCTAATTATTTGGATAGCCATTGCTTTACATAAAAGAAACATATTAAAATTATTTTTTTAAATTTTTATTTAACTAAGAAAAGATTGATTAACAAATCAGGCTACACTGCCTATTAAACATGAACATGCAAAGAAGATCAATTTTATAAAGGTCATGGACAAATTTGCTAAAGCTAAAAATTGAATAAAGAAAATATATTGCTATAATGTTATGAATAATTGTAGCAGATCAATATGTAGGCATAAGTTTTCCATTTTGTCAAAAATATATTAGTGTTATTAAAAAATTTTAATAACCTATTGCTTTTCCCTTTTTATGCTATGATAATTATTTTATTTAAATATTTTCTGCATGATTGATTATATTTTATGAAATTAAGTAATAGAATTTTCAATGTGTTTCTTTTCTGAACATTATTATTCATTTCATTTCATTACTATGACTGAAAATAATTTTGTCATGTAGAAAAAGGGCTGTTAAATATCATCTGCTCTGAGTATTAAATATTCTAGATAAACCACTGTCTACAACAACATCTTTAAGCTACGTATATGAAATCAATAATACTTACAAGAACTTTTGAGACAACCATAAAATAAATAGATTCTTTTCTTTTAAAAAAGAAAAGCAGTTATTCTGTTAAAAAAAAAAAACAAGCTCTAAAGAAAATTTTTTGTGAAATGGAAAAGATTAGAGGTGGTTAAATAGCATACAAAAAATATATATGTAAAAAATAAAAATAAGTGTTTCCTCTCATTTTCCCGAATTACTTTGGTTTTTAGATTAATAAAAAAGATGATGAGAATTATTGAAGAAAGGTTTGGAATTTATGAACTATGCCTTAAATTTATAAACTATTAATATTGTATTATAATAATCTAGTCTCTTAAATAAATTTTGATATAGTTCTTATCCTAAAAAGGCAAACACTAAATCACATTTTGATTCCTAAATTCTATTTTCATACGGTAATTTCCTCATGAAAATCTTAGTGATAGTTCGCATGAAATTTTTGTTATGAAATAATATCACTGGTTTCTAGATTTTATCTTCTTTGGCAATCTCATTAGGGAAATCAATTCAGCTCCAAAGAGTTCATGAGACAGAAATAATATTTTATTAAGGAGCAAATTTCAAAAAGATTATGAGAAGTGGCAAAGTAGACTAATAAAACATATTTAGACAAATTAATGGGATACTTCATGAATTATAAAGGTTATTCTTTTCATCATATATTATGATGCAACTAATATTTCCTTAGTAGGACGTTTAATTTATTTTCTCTTATAGGCATGTTGTAAATCAGGTTCATGGAACTTCAAGAATGGGGTAAAATCCACTGGCTCAAGATGTAGATATAGTGGGGGTCAAAGAAAGAATTTAGGTAATAAAGAATATAGGATAAATAAGAAAAAGAATGTTGTGACTTGAAGTCATATTTGAGACCATCTTTTCCAAATGTCATATGAATAAGAGTATTCTCTGAAAGATACAAGTTACCACAGTGGGGAAGCAAATCACCTTTGGCATCCATTCCAATTTAGACAATTCTCGTGGTTAGAAGGGTTTCCTTACACTGAGTCTAAATCTAGATCTTTTTACCTTCAACTCACTATCTCTATAAATGCATTCTGGGACTAAGCATAGTAAAAACTGATTTTTCTTCTACAAGGGAACCATTCAAATACTTGAAGGTAGCTATCATACACCCTCCCTTCTCTTAGCCAAGCTAAGAATTCCCAGTACCATCCACTGGAACATGTATGACATGATCTCAAGGCTTTTTACCAATTTCCTTAGCTTCTGAATTCTCCACAGGTTACTAATATTCTCCCTAAAAGGCATTATCTATCTTTTTTGAGCAACAAATATGTATTTTATTTTTTCCAGTTACATGAAAGGGGAGTTCGCAACATTCGTTTTCATAAGATTTAGAGTTCCAAATTTTTCTTCCTCCCTCACTTTCCTCCCCTTCCACAAGACACCAACCAGGTTATATATGTACAATCCACAAGTGCTCTTTTTATCAATTCTTTATATGGGGGTGGATAATAAGCTTTGTCATTAGTCCCTTGGGATTATCTTGGATCATTGCATTGCCGAGAATAGTTAAGTCATTCACAATTGCTCACTGAACCATACTGCTGTCACTATGCACAATGACCTCCCAGCTCTGCTCACTTCACTATACATCAGTTCATGAGTCTTTCAAGGTTTTTCTGGGTTCATCCTGTTTGTCATTTCCTATAGCACAATACCATTCCACCACAATCATCTACCACAGCTTCTTCAGTCATTCCTCAATTGATGAATATTCCCTTGATTCTCAATTATTAGCCACCACAGAGTTGCTATAAATAATTTTTGTACAATTCCCCCACCCTTTCTCTTTTTCATGATTACTATTGTTAACTGTTTCCCTTCCATTCTATTCCCTTCCCCAGGATATTTATTCTATTATGCACCTTCTTTCATCCTATATCTCATCAAAAGGGATTTGCTTCTGTCTCTTCCCTCCCCCAATCTGCCCTTCCTTCTTTTGCATCTCTCTCTTTATCCCCCTCCCCTCCTATTTTCCTGTAGGGTTAGAGATATTACTCCACCCAATTGAGTGTGTATGTTATTCCCTCCTTTAGCCAATTCTGATGAGTTTGAGGTCTTTGAGCCTTTTCTGATGAGTGTAAAATTCATTTACTGCCCTGCTCCTACCCCATCTCCTCCCCCACTCCATAAACCTTTTTCTGTTTCTTTCATGTAGGATTTCAGCTCTGCCCTCCCACTCGCCCATGCATTCCCTTCACCCCTCAATATAACCCTAAAGATGTCATCATGGGGCAGCTAGGCGACACAGTGGACAAAGCATCCACCCTGGACCCAGGGCGATCCCAGCCAAAACCCAGCCTCAGACACAAGACAGTCACCCACTGCATGACCCCAGGTATGTCTCACAACTCCAATTTTTTTTAATGGCTCTATAGTGTCTTGTATTTGAAAGTCATATTTGCCATTCAGTTCAGGTCTTTTTCATCACAAATACCTGAAAGTCCTCTTTTTCATTAAAGTCCCATTTTTTCCTGTGAAAGATAATGCTCAGTTTTGCTCAGTAGGTGATTCTTGGTTGTAATCTCAATTCCTTTGTCCTCTGGAATATCATATTCCATGGCCTCTGGTCCTTTAATGAAGAAGCTGCTAGATCTTGTGCTCTCCTGACTGGGGCTCCACAGTACTTGAATTATTTTTTTTTTTTTTGCAGCTTGCAATATTTTCTCCTTGACCTGAGAGCTCTGGAATTTGTCTATAATATTCCTAGGAGTTTTCCTTTTGGGATCTCTTTCTGGAGGTGATTGGTAGATACCTCAATTTCTATTTTATCTTCTGTTTCTAGACTATCAGGGAAATTTTCCCTGAGAATATCTTGGAAGATGATTTCTAAGCTCTTTCCTTGATCATAGTTTTCAGGTAGACCAATAATTTTCAAGTTAACTCTCCTGGACCTATTTTCCAGGTCAGCAGTTTTTCCAAGAAGATATTTCACATTGCCCTCTATTTTTTATTCATTTTTATTTGCTTTATTGTGTCTTGGTTTCTCATAAAACCACTAGCTTCCATTTGTTCAATCCTAATTCTTAGGCAATTATTTTCATCAGAGAGCTTTTGTACCTCCTTTTCCACTTGGCAAATTTGACCTTTCAAGCTGTTGACTTTTTTCTCATGTCTTTCCTATATCACCCTCATTCCTCTTTCGATTTTTCCCTCTACCTCTCTAACTTTACCTTCAAAGTCCTTTTTGAGTGCTTCTATGACCTGAGACCAATTGATATTTTTCTTGGAAGCTTTAGATATAGGGGTCCTGACGTTGCCATCTTCCTCTGAGGGTGCACCTCCATCTTCCTTGTCCTCACCTTTATCTGTCTGCTCATCTTGCCTTTCTTTTACTTGGCTTTCAGCTCCTTAAAGTGGGGCACTGTTTCTAGGCTGCAGTATCCCAAGCTTCAGAAGTCTCAGGTGGTATGATTCAAGGAGGATTAGGTTCTTCATGATCCTGGCCTGTTCCCTGGTCCATAGATGACCCGAGACCAACTTACTAATCAACCAGCTTTGTCTGTTGTGATTGTCAGCTCTGACAAGCCTGTGCCCCTTCCCCATCTGAGCCACTGTTACTCAAGGCTACCTCCTGGTTCCCATCAGGGGTGAAAAACCCAAGTTTTGCCTCAGCACCAGCATAGACCCCTGTAGTCTCCCCCCTGTCAAGGGCTCAGCCCTTTCACCAGACTGTGAACTTAGTTCCAGATGACAGTGTCCCTTCAGCTGATGCAGAGGCTCTGGGGGGTCTCCTTCTCTGGTGACGCCTTCCTGGGACTGGATCTGTGTCAGGGTGACTGTGGGGTTGGGCTCTACTCCTGTCTCAGCACAGCAGCTCCCTCCTTCTGACCTTCTAAGCCATTTTTGGTTAGAAGATGATTTCAACACCTTCTTCTGTGGGATTTGCTGCTCCAGGCATTGTCCTATGGCATTATTTCCATGTTTTTTGAAGCAATTGTGTCATGAGTTTGAGAGCTCACTGCCTTTCCTCCCCCATCTTGGCTCCACCCCTCAAGTAACACTCCTAACTCATACTCAATTTCTTTTTACATATAGGCAATTTTCTAAGACTGCAAGGTGAAGAAAAGGTGCCAATGTGGTTTGATAAAGGGAGTTTTCTTGCCTTGGATTTCTGTAAAATAATTAAAATATAGATTCAGATCCTATCCTTCTAAAGGTCAACATGTAAACTTTTCTTTGCAATTGGGAAATAATAATGAGAAGTATTATTATTTACGATACTTAGAAGGTTTCAAAAGTTTTCACACATATTTTCTCATTTTATCCTCACAATAATCTATGACTTGGGGGCTTTTACTATTCCCATTTTATAGACAAACCAAAGTTGTTATCTGCCCCAAGATGATACTGTTAATAAACTTTTGACTAAGGATTTGGCAGGTCTCTCTGATTCCAAGTCTGGCGCTATGTTAACTTTGCACATATGCAAGGAATTCTTTCTATTTTCATAAATAGAAAATGCTTTTCCAAAGGACTTTAGGAAAGTAGTTTGAATAGCACCAAAAGACCAATCTATTTTCCTTATATTCTTGCTTTTATGGATATTTATATTAAGATTTTAAAATGACATCTTCTCTCGCTGCAAGTCATTTTCATCATAAAAAAGAAAGTTCCCTAACTAGGCCCTACTATTTGTCCTGTTCTAAAGCAGAGTATTATAACTCATACTGGTCCTTTGTATAAATCTGTCTTAGGTAGTTTCCAGTTGGCATATATCTTCTGAGAGCTGACAGAAATATTATATAATGATAACCCTTACTGATATAGCAACAGCCACTGTGGTCTACAAGAAGATCAAGGTGGATATCTTGAAAGCTTGTGAAGAAAGGTATAAAATATTCAGGAACTTTTGTATAAAGAGGAGGAGAGAACTCTGGCCAGGAATATAGTAGGGACAAATCCTAAAGATATGCATACAAAAATATTTAAGAAGAATTTCAGGAAACGTGGGAATACTCCAAGAGAAAGGAGGAGACTAAGAGGAAGTCATGCTGATGGAAATGAACAAAAAGACAAATAAGTTATACCAGAAGCTATAGGAGAGATGAGGCCATGGCAGATATTTGAGTTAAAAAAATAATAAGTTATAATGACTGAAGAGAACAGAGGTCTAAAAGAAATAGTGACAGATCTAGAAGGAATGTGTCAGAAACTAGTTGTGGAATTGCCTTAGGGTTTGTCAGATATTGAAAAGGAGTTCAGCATGCCAGAGCCCAAGATGGCAGAATCATTTATCCCAAATATATATGGTTTTAATCTCATTGTAGTAATAGAAGTTTAAAGATTCATTCACGGTTCTAGACTGTTATAATCTGTTGTTCATATAGTTTGTCTAAAAATATAAAGAAAATGACTACACTTGTATCTGGCTCCTCTGATGAGACTGGCATATCCTATTTATGCTGTTGTGAATGTTCCAGCTGTTGCTATATCAGTATGGGTTATCAGTATATAACATTTCTGTTGGCTCTCAGAAGAAATATCCCAAATATAAAGTGAGACAGACTTATACAAGAAATGGATCACCAAACTTAGTCAAGAGAAGCCTAAAATCAACTCCCAATGCCAAGATTTATGTAATGTGTAATTCATGGTAAATCCTTGGCTTTTATTTCATCCTCTTAAATTTTCCCTGTAGGAAAATAGGAGGGGAAGGGGATAAAGAGAGAGGGGCAAAAGAAGGAAGGACACATTGGGGGAGGGGACAGACAGAAGGAAATCCCTTTTGAAGAGGGATAGGATGAAAGAAGATGGATAATAGAATAAATATCATGGGGAAGGGTATACAATGAAAGGGAAACAGTTAACAATAGTAATCATGAAAAAGAGAAAAGGGGGGGAATTGTACAGAAAATGTTTATAGCAGAAGTGTTACTTGAACACATACCTTCCTATTCTCATGATTGACTTTCTATCCACACTGGCACACTGGCACACTATCTATCTCCAAAGAAAACTGATATTGCTGGAACACAGGCTGAAGTATGTTATTTTTCCCTTTCATTTTTTCTTTTATTCAAGTTTTCATATACAAAATGACTAATATAGTAATGTTTTACATAATTGTACATGTATAATCTATCATACATGTTACATATAGCATATCATATTAAACTATATATCATACTATTTTACATTATCTATATAGCTTCTTTTATAAATTACTTGTAACTTTTTTGTTGTTTTTTTGTTTTGTTTTGTTTTGTTTTGTTTTGTTTTTGCGGGGCAATGAAGGGTAATTTACTTGACCAGAATCACACAGCTAGTACGTTTCAAATGTCTGAGGCCAGATTTGAACTCAGGTCCTCCTGAATCCAGGGCTGGTGCTTTATCCACTTTGGCACCTAGCTGTCCCCATGTATAACCTATATCTGATTGCTTGCTGCCTCAGGGAAGGGCTAGGGGAGGGAGGGAAAGAGTGATAAATATTGGAACCCAAAACTATGAATAAAAATGTTTTTTTTTAAGAAATATATCCATAAGCCCCTTGCAATCTGTCAACACAATTTTGAGAATACCTGATATAATCTGACTTTCTCATTTTATAGATGGGGAAAGTAAGGACCAGAGAGTTGAGAAGCCTTGTCCAAAATAATAAAGACAGTAAGTGACAGATAGATGATTCTAACTCAGTTCTCTTAACTGTAGAAATATATGGTTGTTTATGCCACACCAAATGTCTTATGGCTAATTTTTGTTTTATGTGGGAATGCTGTAATAATTACAAGTAAGTGCAGATATTAATCTGATAAATAAATATCCTTACAAAACAACAGACTTCAAATCAATTAAGTCAAATCCAAAATATATTCACAGTTTCAAGGAAGTCAGCCAGTATTTATAATTGTCCTCACACCTCTAATGTTGCTGAACAGCAGGAACTATAATGGTGGCATCTCAGCTGTCATTAAAAAATGTATATCAGAATGGAATTTGAAAGAAATTACTGAGGAAGAAACTAAGGGTTGGCAAATGACTAGTCACCATAAATCAGCAAAGAATTTATTCAATATCATGTGGATATCTCTAGTATATATATCTGTAGCTATAGGAGGCTTCCACTGCTCACAGACGACCATAGATCAGGACCTTGAAGAGCCACAGGCCACAGTGTGGCTGTGCAGTCCGATACAGGAGCCGCAGCTCCTGCCACAACGAGGACATCAGAAAACTGCACTCTCTGTTGCCCGTCGGTTCCTGTGTCTCATTTGTTTTTCTTCCTCCAGAGCTTGGAGGTCCATCTCAGCTGCATGCAAGATGCTCCTGAGTACTAAAGTCCATCGGCCACCATCCTTGGCCATCTCCTCCCAGCTACCAGTGTCTATTCCCAGAGCCCTCAAGTCTCGCTTTCATACATCTCTGTAGCAAAGCTGGGGACATCCAGCAGGTCTTTGGCCTGAGGCTAACTCGACATAGTGTAGGTCTTTAGGAATGCGCCCTTCTTGCATGTGGTGCATATGACTGAGACAGCACAGCCATCTTTGTTTCAGTAGCATGTAGATGCTCAGAAGTTGCATGTGTTGGAGCACTTCTGTGTTGGTGATCCTATCTGACCAAGATATGCCAAGGATGCACCAAAGGCATTGCATGTGGAAGCTGTTAAGCTTCTGCTCTTGTCTAGTGTATGTAGTCCATGTTTCACTGTCATACAGTAAGGTACTCAGGATGCATGCTCTATAGATGGCACATTTGGTTCATCTTGTCAGTTTACTGTTTGCCCAGACACGCTTGGCAAGCTTAGAAATGTTTGAAGTAGCTTTCCCAATCCTCTGATCTTGGAATCAAGAGACAAATTGTCACTGACAATAGAGCCAAGATACGAGAATTGGCTTATGACATCCAAATGGTAGCTACTGGTGTGTATCAATGGAGGTGACATAGAACTCTGACACTTGACTTTCATCTTTTTAAGATTAATGGTTAGGCCAAAGTCTGTGCAAGCTACATATTACATATATAGATATACAGATAGATAGATATATATAGATATATAATCTAGTTACTTTTTTTTCCTTTTTTGTTCCTACCAGAAGCTTCTCGAGGTTACAAAGTCCTAGAATCTCTGAATGAAGATGGACCTCAGAGTCCTTCTAGACCAAACAGTATCTAAAAGGGATTCCCTTCTACATTATTCCTAGTAGGTGGTCAGTCAGCCTTTGTTTGAAGAACACCCAACAAAGGGAATGAGGAATTCCTAGGGTACTATTTTCACTCCTGGAAATCCTTAATGGTTAAAAAGTTTTTTCTTGCATTGAGCTTAAATCTATTTCCCTATAGCTTCCATTCATTTCTTCTTTGTCTAACTTCCCCACCCAAGCAGAATGACTATTCCATTGGATAGCCCTTTTGATAACTGAAAAGAGCTATTGTGTCTTAAATATTTTCACCCCAGAATTAATATAATCAGTCTTTTCAATTGTTCCTCATATGACAGACTCTTTTTGGGGGGTGGGTCAGTGAGAGTTAAGTGACTTGTCCAGGGTCACACAGCTAGTAAGTGTCAAGTGTCTGAGGCCGGATTTGAACTCAGGTCCTCCTGAATCCAGAGCCAGTGCTTTATCCACTGTGCCAACATATGACAGACTCTTATCTTTTCACTATCTTGGTTTTATTCTTCTTGATCCTTTATACCTTGGCTCTGTCCTTCCTTGCATGTGGTATTGAGAAGTGAACACAATGCTCCACCTATTTTCTGACCAAAAGAGAATGGTTGGACTATAATGTTCTTATTTGCGGACCTAATATTTCCTTTAATGCAGCCTAATTTGTGTTTGTGTGTTTGTGTGTGTATGTTTACTTGTTATACCACGCTGTTGATGTATATAGAAGCTTTAATACATATGCAACACCCATAAATTTTTTTTTCAGACAACTTACTTTCTAACCATTCCTCCAGTATCTTGTACTTATGATGTTGATTTTTTGAACCCAAGTGTAGAAATTTCTCTTTATTCACATAAAAGAACTACTCCTCATTCATGCCTATTGGGATTATTTTCTGGTATTATAACTCTCTCAGGCAAAAGGTTAGGGGTCCGTCTGAATTTCATGTCATCTGCATAATTTATGTCACTGATAGAAATATTAAACAGAGCAGAGATAATAACAGTTCCCTGAGATATTCCATTAGAGGAATACATCAATATTTCATTGATTACTACTTGAGTCTATTTATTCACTCATGTGAGCATTAACTTAATTGAACTATCATATAATCACCCTCTCTTCATCTTATCTACAAGTATTAAGAGGCAGTAAAATACTTTACAGAATGCCAAATATGGCTAATCTCCCCAGAAAGGAGTCAATGTAAAGATAACTATGTATAATTTTATCTAATATTGTAGATTCTTTCTAATATTATCCATTTGTTCATCTTGTCCTGAAGTCAGGATATAGTGAATATAATTAGTAATGCTCACTCCCATATCCATTGGAGATTATGATTAATCTTGTAAATTAGATAATAAGCATGTTATCTTCTGTATTTTATCTTATATGTTATAAAAGACCTAATGTTAAATCTTGGCTTTGTTATTTGCTGTAATATCTTGGGCAAATCATTCAACCTGCCCCTTTTCTGTTCTTTAAAATGGGTCTAATTGGAATTAGATTATTCACCTAACAGTGTTGTTGTGAGGAAAATGGTTTGCAAACTATACATTGATCAAAGAATGGGAGTGACCTTCACAAGGTCACAAAACTACCTAGTATCAGAAGTGGAGCTCACATATAGTTCTTATAAGTCCAAGACCATTCCTTTCCCCGACATGCTCTTAATTATGCCTCTTAATTAGTGATTAGTTCACCCTCAATTATTCAAAAGGATATTTTTTTCACCACAACTTTTTGAAGGACTGCAATTTCCAGGGCAATTTGATCCCCTGACCCTTTAGTAACATTTAGCTCTCTTTGGTCTCCATGGAATCCAGCAGCCATAGCACAAAAGACAAATGAGTATGATTGGATAGATGTTAGTAAGTAGTAACCCAACTTCTCTTGTAACCATGGGAACATGAGAAATCTCAAAAGAAATCCTAATACTGGGAAATTACAAAGTGAAAAATCCTCAGGTAAGTCTGGAATAACTAAAAAGAAATACCTGAAATTTAACCTTCCTCTATCACTGATAGGAATCCTCCAAACACAACTAATGCCAAGAAGAAAAATCACACTATTTAGATGCATGATGACATCATTTTTCAAATAATATCTACTCCCTTTTTGAACAGTTACATGAAGAATCTGTCAAAAGTTTCTGGGTTTTTTGCCTGCACAAAAGCTTTGAAATAGTAATTAGCAGCCTAATATCATAGTTTCCATATTTACCAACTCTGACTCAGTAAATTCAAGATGTTGACAATGTATACACTTCAAAGTTTTAGCCTTTTAAGGGCTAATTTAGTAAGGTGCATCAGTCTCCTGTGCCCACCCTTCAGTATATGGAAAGTCTTTTTCGATTTAACAATATATATTTCCAACTTTCATAGAACTGTACAGAAGTAATGTCACACATTAATACAAACAATTGTCATTTGAAAACATATAAATGAGGTTTCTAAATAAGAACTTCAGGAATTGAGATTTAAAGAGAGTCCTGCCACTACTGAGATAGAGTGAGAGAAAGAGAGAACAGAGGGAGTGAGAGAAAGATAGAGGAGAGACACAGAGAGACAGAGAGAGGAGAGAGAAAAATGAAAGAAAGAAAGAGAAAGGAAGGTCCTTTTTTCTAATAATCAGCTAATATTACTCCACTATATTTTATTCTAGCTAGACCAAGACTCTCAGAATCTCCCAGGCCTACCATCTGATATTCATTCTATCAGATTTTCATCAATTCTAAGTTATTAATGAGTATTTATTTAACTCCTGCTATGTGCCAAGAACTGTGTTAAGTGCTGATAATACAAAGAAAGGCAGAAAAAAAAGTCCCTTACTTCAAGAAGTTCACAGTCTAATGAGGGATATGACACTCAAACAAGGATGTATAAACAAGATACAAGATGAATCAAATGTGATCACAGAGAGAAGGCACTAGCAAAAAGGAGTTTGGGAAAAGCTTCTTGCAGAAGATGAGATTTTAGATGGAACTAGAGAAAGCCATTGAAGCCTGGAAGTGAAGATGAGGAGGGAGAGAATTCCAGGCATGGAGAACAGCAGGTAAAAAATGCCTAAAGTCTGGAGATGGATAGTCTTCTGGGAAGAACAGCAAAGAGGTCAGTTTTACTGTATCACCCAGTATGAGGGGAAGGAAAGAAAGTGTAAAGTGTAAGAAGAATGGAAATGTAAGAAGCAGACAGATTATGAAAAATATTAAAAGACATACAGAGGATTTTTTTTAATTCTAGTATAGGATCTCTCTTTTTTTTTAATTTTTTTAATAGAATTTTATTTTCCAAAATATATGTAAAAACAAATTTTAACATCAATTTTTTAAAAAAAATTGTTCCAACTTCTCTTCCTCCTCCATTCCCAACCCCCGCCCACTAGAACTCAAGCATTTCAAAATAAGTTATACATGAGTGGTCATGGAAGCACTTCAATAGGCTGCTCAAAAGAAAGATCCTTGCATGTGGTTATTTTCAGCAAGGATCTCTCTTTTGAGCAGCCTATTGAAGTGCTTTCCTTCAGGCCGCTGTGCTGAGATAAATATTGCCTATAAGGAAGAATTACTTCCTACTGTCTTCTAACACAAAGTATTTAGCTTTCAGGATTTCTATCAAACCTTGAGTAATGAATGTCCTTATACATGGGGAGTTGTTTGTGACACAGTGGATATTGAAGCTTAGGCCTTGTAGATACAAAAAAGTGAGCCTATTCTATAGTTTGCATGGTATAGTGAACAGGACAAAATGCTCAACTGAGAGTTAGGAAAATCAGAATTCAAATCCCCTTTCTGCCACTTATTTATTGTGACATTGCAGGCAAAGTCACTTCAGCCCTTAGAGCCTCAATTTCTGACTTGTAAATTAGGAATAATAATGCCTGTATTTTCAGAAAATTTTACATAATGCTCAAATGGCTTTGTATTTTCATTAATTAAGGATTTCCTTCCAATGGTACAGATTGCGACTCATCCATACCTGCTCATCATGTGTGACTCTTGTCTTTTTATGTAAGGCTTGGAATCATCTAGACATTGTAGGAATGCTTCAAATGCTTTTTGTTGTTGTTGTTGAGGATTGGCTCATTTCATTTTGGAAATATACTATATGATTTGATTATCTGGTTTCTCATAGGTGAAGGATAACCTTATATTGTTCAAATTTCCTTTACCTTTGTGAGTCCTTTTACTGGTTCCTTTTTAAAATGTGTTGTTTGTTATTAAAATATTTAAATTTAGCCATTCTGTGTCCTTGGAGTTTGAAACTGTTGTTTTTTTTTTTTAATTTGTTTGTTTGCTTGCTTTTTTCCTGGAAGTGATCTGGGAATTCTCTTTATTAGTATTTCATTTTATGTATTTAGAAGCTCCGGGGTTTTTTTTGTATTATTTCTGCATTAAAGGATTCAGTTTTTGTTTTTGTTGTTTGTTTTTTAGTGAGGCAATTGGGGTTAAGTGACTTGGCCAGGGTCACACAGCTAGTAAGTGTTAAGTGTCTGAGGCCGGATTTGAACTCAGGTACTCCTGACTCCAGGGCCGGTGCTCTATCCACTGTGCCACCTAGCTGCCCCTAAAGGATACATTATTAACTAATTTCTATTTGTTTATATATTTGTTTTGTTTTGTTTTTTTGTTTTCTGTTTTTTGTAGGGCAATGAGGGTTAAGTGACTTGCCCAAAGTCACACAGCTAGTAAGTGTCAAGTGTCTGAGGCCGGATTTGAACTCAGGTACTCCTGACTCCAGGGCCGGTGCTCTATCCACTGCGCCACCTAGCTGCCCCAAAGGATTCAGTTTTAATGATTTATATTGTTCTTCTAGGAGACCTATGGTTCTTAAGTTGTCTGTACATCTTGTCTTAAAGGCAGCAATTGTTTTGGCTTCTATAGAATCGATTTTTAAAAACTGTTGCTTTTTGGCTAACTTTTGCCAGATTTTCATTCATCATTTTTTATGTTCTTGATCTTTTCATCTCTCACTATTAAGAAACTCTCCTACATGGATGCATTTCCCCTCTAATTCATTAAATAGGTTCTTAATTCTGTATCCAATTCCAGCTTCTGACTAAAATTTCTTTTTAAAATGTGTTCCATTTCTCTTTTGAATCATCCAGTGCTTTCTCATTTTTGTTCCATGAACTCCATAGAGTTCAAAGAATTTTCTGTTTTATCAGATTGGTTCACTTTTCCCTCTAGTATTTGCTAATAGAGCTTTTGTATTCTCTTTCAGAGCTGCTGTTCATACTTCCTTATCACTTTAATGCCCCATCAATAGAGTTTGTGCTTGTACTCTAGGATTGTTTTGAGTGTTTTCACTTGAAATATTTCATATTTCATAGCTGGGTGACCCTGGCCAAGTCACTTAACCCTCATTGCCCCACCCAAAAAAAAAAAAAGGAAATATCTCATATTTGAGTCTTTAAGTTCTGTTCTCACTTTCTGACTCCTCCACATTTACTGATGTCTACATCCCTGAGGTTGGGTTGTCAGGCTATTTCAACCTCTTCTTTGATGGATGTATATCATGTACCAGCATGTGCCTTTTCCCTAATTGGCCAATGGGGCTATTTTCAAACAGGTTTCAATACCTTTTCTTTCAGGCTTGGTACAGCTATGTCTTCTGCATCAATACTTCCCTTGGCCCTTCTCCTTTCCTTCTTAGGTTTGGCTGAAGTGACATCTGTTGTTTTTCTATGTGCTTGCAGAAAAGTGGGGAAAGTGGTCTGGGTAGAGTCTTAACAGAGAATCACTTGAGAGTCTTGATAGCCACTAACCCAAAGCTCAGATCTACTAAATAGCATTATTTCTATTGTCTATTTCTATTTAAGTATTAGTTTTATTCTTCCTCATATATATATATATATATATATATATATATATATATATATATATATATATATATATATATATATATCTGGGTAGGGAGTGGGGTAGAGCATTCCTGAAGAATATTTGTTTCTGGGAAGGAGATTTTAGTGAAGATAAGCTCCATGCAAAAAATTTGATATCTGCATGTGTCTCTTGAACTTGTTAAAGTCTATAGAAGCTGTAAGGTGCTAAATAATCACATACTGGAATTCTGTGATGTTGATTTATAAGGACCTCACTTTGTTTGAAGTTCTCTATTATTTTCTCTATAAATTCAGCTATAATTGCAGTACATTTGACACATGTAATGGAAACTCACCCATGATTTATTCATGCTCAGATTTGGAAATGGATAAAGAACAATCACCAATACAGACTATCAACATTTCCTAAGGAAATTTAATTGATATAAACTGAGAGTCCAGAAACACCATCTTATCTATCACCTTCCAAGCAGAGATACATTGTAGCCAAGGAGAACAACAATTTAAGACCTTAATGGATTAAGAAAACTGCAAAAAAATAGTAGAAAACAAAACAAGTTCTGACAAAGCTTATAAAATGACCCAATTAAACCAATTCATTGTGGGATCATTTATGGATAAAACTGAAAAGATGACTAAAAGTAGATAAAAATTAAAATATATAAGCATTTCTTTGACAAAATATTTTGTTCCTTTATTGACAGTGAAGTTATCACTTTTGAATTATAATAACATAATCCCAGTAAACTTAATGGAGAAACAGAAATGGCACTAAAGAGAATTAAAAAATTGAAAAGTAGTTAGAATAGACCAAACATATACAAAGAAAGCCTTTGTGTATGCTTAAGACAACAAAAATTAGATGCAATTGAAGGATTCATTCTTTTTATTTTGATTTGGTTTGTTGTTGTTTTTTCTTTTGTTTTTGTGGGGCAATGAGGGTTAAGCGAATTGCCCAGGGTCATACAGCTAGCTAGTGTTAAGTTTCTGAGGCAGGATTTGAACTCAGGTCCTCCTGAACCCAGGGCCAGTGCTTTATCCACTGTGCCACCTATCTGACCCAGGATTGATTCTTAATATATATGAAGGAGAAGATGCAAGGTACATGTGAAAAATCACAGACTTTAATATTACTGATATTGACCCTTATTCCTGTTTGCCTATCTCTATAAAGCCTTTGAGAGTAATCTACATGACTACTGAGGACATCCTTTTCAAGGAATGAGAGATGAATAGGCAGGCTTTTATAAATAATAATTTTCAGCACACTACATTTTTACCGTGACAGAATTGACTGAAATGTTCAGAGAATATAACTCCCTACTGAGATTATGGTTTTTTTCCATAATAAAGAAATAGTTTGATTCAATAAAGCAAAACTCCTCCTAAATAATCATTCTCTAGGAAAGTGTATCTCATGCATTTGTTAAAATAATTCAAGTTTCCTTGAAAGATGTAACAGATTTAACCTTATTCAGTGAACCATTGATTAATAATATTAAGATGCATAAAAGAAATCAGTGTTTGCTCACCAGATATATTTGCCACTATCTTGAAGGAAATACAGCAGAAATTCCAAATGAATGAAGGATTCTTTTTGGAAGGAGAGGTCTTCCAAAGCTGTGTTTTCATGTGACTCTATTTTGATTGTCAGGTGCCAGAATGTAATAGCACCTGCTAAATGAGATACAAAGACTGCAACCTAATTAAACACATAGGAATAACCAATCAAAGGAAGAATACCAAATTTTCAGACTATGGTGTATAGCTGGATGGGTAGCACATAAAGCTCATCTATTAGTATATATATATGGTACAGAGTCTGGACTATGAAAATGATGATATACCCACCAGTAAATGGGGGTAGAATAAGAACTGGGCCCAAAATAAAACAAGAGAATGAGATTTGGATGAATTATATAAGAAAAGTTTAACAGTAATTTTGTGACCTCCAAAGCAAAGGCTCATCCTTTTAACATCAATATTTTGCCACTGATTCAATATAGTTATACATTGTGGAATAAAATGGTCTTTAAAGAATTTAGTTTGAAAGTCACTCAAAGGGAAATAGAGAGGCAGAGAGTTGATATGACTGGTTTGTATCTTTTTAACATCAAAAATATACAGCAGAAATGGCGTTAGGAAAAACATAACAATTGCTGTTTCTATTTGGTTGTTTCAATCATGTCCCACTCTTCATGACTCCATTTGGGATTTTCTTGGCAAAGATATTAGAGTGGTTTGCCATTTTTTTCTCCAGTTTACTTACAGCTGAGGAAACTGAGGCAAACAAGGTTAAATGACTTGCCTAGAGTCATACAGCTAGTAAGTGTCTGAGGAGAGATTTGAACTCAAGAAAATTAGTCTTCCTCACTCCAAGCCCAATGCTCTATCCACTGCACCACCTAGCTGCCCATAACATTTAGAATTTTCCAAAAACTGAATTATCTGACCAATAAGGTAGGCAACTCCCTACACCTAATGAACTGTAAGCAGAGGGTAGACCACCACTGGTCAGGAATGTGATAGGCTTGATTCTAATTCAGGTATGGGTTACATTAGGTGACTTCTAAGGTTGTTTCTTACTCAGAGATTTGGCAACTAAATGTCTTAAGGTCCCTTTAACTCTACAAGACCATAATTAGCTACCAAAGACACAATTGCAATAAAGTGATGAAGTGGAAGCCAGAATCATGGGATCAAGTTGTGAATGAGTTATGATCCACCTGAGCATTGAGAAAAGTTTAAAATCCAGCCATAGCTACACAGTATTGAGTCATACTCAAGTTTGAAAACTTGAAATGCAATGAAAATAAGTTGAAATCATTCAATTTCATCTTTTGGGGAATTAGCAATCTGAAATTCCCTTTTTAAGAAGTTAACTACAACCAGTTAAGGTCATTTAGAAATCTCACAGTCCATTGTTGAAATATTCATCCAAATGCTTTTTGTCAAGTAACATTTGATTTACCCAAGATTTCCTTTGGAATGTTTCAAAAATAGCTGTTTTCCCTTCTTTTTTTTTAGTAAGGCAATTGGGGTTAAGTGACTTGCCCAGGGTCACACAGCTAGTAAGTGTTAAGTGTCTGAGGCCGGATTTGAACTCAGATACTCCTGAATCCAGAGCCGGTGCTCTATCTACTGCACCATCTAGCTGCCCCTGTTTTCCCTTCTTAATACAATTTTCAATAGCATATTTCGCTAAACATTGAACATGACAGAAGCAGTTGCTTCTCAGTGCCCAGTAACATTTATTATATGGAAAGGATCCTCTGGTTTCCAATTTCAAGTGAAGTAAGACAGAACAAAATGTAATCGATATAGTATAGCCAAGAACTGTTATTTCACTGGCAATGTGTAAATCACAGTTCTATGTATTCCATGTATAACATCACTGTTGGCATAGATAAGCTCCCTAAAAGGGAGTCTGATACATAAGAGATATTTTTTTTAATTGCCTAGGCAAATATTTTGTGGCACAGTCCTGCTGATTATTTTCCTGGTTGGGGTCTTTCCTTAGAAGCATAAATGCGTTTATATTAAGGAATTTCTCAGAAAGAAAAGCTTAGCGTTTTTTTTCCCCCATGAGAAAGGACATTATTAAAAGGCTGTTTTGTTTTCAAGAATGAAGGCCTTCAAACTGAAAAACACCCACTGTTCTAGCCTTGAAAGTAGGTTGAAATTTTGATTTAACATTTGCCAAATGTATCTGACACACCGACCTACCAAACTATTGCTTGACAACTCAATATTCTGAGACGAGTGTTTATAAAACAGCTTTCTCCCTTTAGGACGTATGGAGTTAGTTGGAGAACAATCTCCTGGAAAACAGCATCTGGCCTTCAAAATGCCTCAGGCCGCTTAGTTACCAGGAAACATAAGTATTTGTCTTGATTTTGTATTCAGGAAAGGTTGTAAGGGGCTTACCTGGAGACTCTCATGTTCTTGACAGGATGTATCTGCATCATTGATTCTGTTTTAATCCTCTGCTGGTGAACACAGCTGTGCTGTGCACATTGGGTGTTCTCAGGAGGGCTCCTTTCATTTGAAGCACTGTAGGCATAAGGGGAGTTGAATTTTCTGGTCATAGGAATACTATATTGCTCTGCCTAAATTGAATTAATAAACATATAAGTTATTAAATTATACTTTTAAAAAGTAGGGGGAAACCATGAAGAAGAGGCAGAAGCTTTTCTCACCTGTGTTATTCAATTGTTTCAGTCATATGCAACTCTATAGGACTCCATTTGGGTTTTCTTGGCAACAATACTGGAGAGGTTTGCCATTTCCTTCTCCAGCTCATTTTACAGATGAAGAAAATGAGGCAGAGAGGATTAAGTAACGTGCTCAGGTTCACATATCTAGTAAGTGTCCGAGGCCAGATTGGAATTCAGGAAGATAACTCTTCCTGACTCCAGGCCTGGTACTCTTTCCACTGTGCCACCCAGCTGCCCTCACCTAAAGCTATAAAAATCATTTAGTCTTCTAAGAACAAAACAAAACAAACAAAAAAACTTAACTACCACTTGATGATTATTAATGCAACTTAAATAAGGCCATATTATATTAAGGATATAATTTGCATAGCATTGTAAAGTTACCAATATCTCTTAATTATCAAATCTAATGGCATTTTTACAATATTCATCCTTCTTGACTTCTCTCCAGACCTTGACACTGCTGGTCTTCTCCGTAATGCCTTGTTCTCTCTAGATTTTCATGACCCCACTCTCTCCTATCTGACTACTTCTTCTCAGTTTCCTTTACTGGATCTCCACTGTCTCACTGGATTCTATCCTGGACCCTTTTCTCTTCTCCTTCTAGGTTATTGGAGGATCTCCTCAGGTCCTACATATTGAATTATCATCTACATGGTGAAGACTCATAAATATATTAATCTTTGCTACTGACCTCTAGGCTCACATCTTCAATTGCCTGTTGTACATCTCAAACTGGATGTCCTTTATGTATTTTAAAATTCTAAATGTGGGTTCTAATCTGTCCCCCCAGTTTTTTGGCTAAAATCACTGATAAATTCACCATGAGTTTAGGCTTTTAAGGGTTTATTAAAAGATAGTAAGAGAGAAAGATTGAGATCAGATTCCTTATAGCATGGAAATCCTAGCCTTCCTAATCACCCACTTAAAGTCCTGCCACCAAGTGAATGTCTCCAACCCAAGAACCAGAAGTCCTCAGCCTTAGTCAACTTCCTCCTTCATGTCCTTCTCCCAGAAATGGGAGGTTCTTCAAGCTGATTGGCTAGTGTCATTCAAATCCATTGGTTCACTGGACTTTAAGGTGTTCTTGAGTTAAGTTCAAAGTTTTTAGCTTCTGAGAACAATACCATCTTAAGGGCTAGCCAGATGTGCTTACAATCTAGTTAACTTGAAGTAGGTTAATCAGCAGTCAATCACTCTCACTTAATTGAACCAGTTTAGATTAATCTCCAGGTGGGCCTTTGAGTATCTGCTAAGTCCCCTTATCTACCACATTACATTATCTTGACATATTTCCCCTTTGTTTCTTTGAAGAACAGTGTTTCCTTGATGAAACACCCTTTTGACATCTTACACTCGATATGTCTAAAACAGAACTCATTGCCCCCAACCTCAAACCCTTCTTTCTTCCTAATTTTCCTATTACTAGCAAGGGTACCACCCTAGTCCTAGTCATCTAAGGCTCAAAACCTTCATGTCTTCCTCAACTTCTGACTCCTTCTCACCCCTTCACTAATTAATCAGTTGCCAAAGTCCTGTCATTTCTATCATCATAACATCACTACCAACACTCTAACACAGACCCTTGTCATCTCACACCTAGATTTAGGTAATAGCCTATTGGTTGGTATCCCTGCTTCAAGTATCTCCTCCCTCCATTCAAGTATCAAATTCATCTTCCTTAAACTCAAAGTTGACCAATCAATCAACTCCAATGACTCCTAATTGCCTCCAGCATTATATATATATATATATATATATATGTATATATACATACACACACACATACATATGCATATGTATGTATGTATGTATGTATATTGGTACATAGTTCTTTGCATATTGTCTTCCCCATTAGATCTTAATTTCCTAGAAAGCATGCATTATATTTCACCTTTCTTTGTTTCCTCAGTGTTTGGTATGGTGCCTGACACATAGTAGGAACTTAATAAATTCCATTTGATTAACTGATTGACTTAGATATCATTCAGCTTAGTTTCTTTCCTCTAAAATACCCTACATACCCAATCAACTGAAAAATCTTCTCCTTTTACTTTCATAACACCTCTTGCCCATGTCTTTTTCTTTTACATGGTATAGAGGAAAGAATGCTGACTCTGAAGTATGAGATGCTGGGTTCAAATCATTTGTTTAACACTTGCTTAACATCTTTAAGTTTTAGTTACCTCATCTGTAAAATGAATGGACTGAAGTAGATGATCTTTGATGGCCTTTCAGCTCTAAATCTATTATCTACTCACAGGCACAACCCTAATTTGAGTGATTGTCTCTTCTGGCCTGGGTTATAGCTATAGCCTCCTAATTAATTTACTTCCATCAACTCTCTTCTTATTCTAAATCATCCCCTGTCTGACTACAATAGTAATTTTCTTAATGCACAGGACTAAGCAAGTCACTGGACACTTAGATGGCCCAGTGAATAGAATACAGGGTTTTGAATCAGGAAGACTCATATTAATGAGTTTAAATCTGGCCTCAGACACTTAATAGCTGTGTGATCCCAGGCAAGTCATTTAATCTGTTTGTCTCAGTTCCTCATGTATAACATGATCTGTGGAGGAGGAAATGGAAAATTAATCCAATATATTTGCCAAGAAAACCCCAAAATTGGGTAACAAAGAATCAGATGACTGAAAAAATTCAACAAAAACCATATTAAGCTCCTCAATAAACTAGTGCCTCACTATTACCTTAAGGAAGAAATATAAACTGTCATATTAACTTCTTCACTACCTGGCAATATCCTACATTTCCTGTCTTATTATACATCATTCCTCTCCACACACTCTCTATTCCAGCCAAATTGACTTTCTTACTGTACCTCATTCACTACTCCATCTCCTACCTCCATGCCTTTATAGACACTGTCTCTCAAGAATGGGATGTATTCTCTCATCTCTTCTTCTTATTTAAATTCCTGGTTTTCTTTGAATCACTTCAAATGTTATCTTCTGTAGGAAGCTTTTCCTTTTCCCCCTGGATGCTAGTGCTTCCTTTCCCCTCAATAGTCCCCTTGCATCTATTTCAGTCTTGGATTTATTCTAGGAGAAGAATTCTGGTTTAATGAGGATATCATCTGAGAAAAGTACATCATTATCAGTCCTTAATACATTGGTTTGAATTAGTCAGCCAATTAGCTTGCTAATCACCTAGCAAAATTATGAAAGAATAGTAAGAGCAAGATGCAGTGGAAACAGTACTGGCTTTAAAGGAAAAGGAAGAACTTGATTTCAAATGTGCTGCCTTTGTGATCGTGGGCACACTACATAACTTCTCTGGGCCTTATTTCCACATCAATAAATTGAAGAGGCTAAACTTAATGATTTTTAATGGTCCTCTAACTCTAATTCTATCAATGGGACATAACAGGTAAGTTTTGATTTATGTGGAGAGCATCAGGAAAATATGGGACATCATCTTGGGTGGCTGCCAGTCAGGAGATGGGTAGTATTCTGAGTAGCCAAGAAGTAGCAGAAAAATATGAAAACCTTAAGATTGGGAAATAAGATAGCAAAAAGCTCCAGAAAAAAACATATGGAGGAGGCATTGTACACCTATGTAACTTACTTCATAATTTTTTATAGGCCCTACTATGAGCCTTTCCCAGAATTGAAGTAGATAGCCAATTCTGAGGGATCTTTGATTTATCTGATTGTTTTAACCTTCGAATCATCTGGGTAGCATCATGGCTAAAGCACAAGGCTTGGAGTTAGGAAGATTTGAGTGTAAATCTGAGCTGAGACATTATCTAGTTGTAGGATATCAGGACAATTACCTTCTGACTGCCTCAGTCTCCTCAACTATAGAATGGGGATAATAATAGCACCTAGCTCTCAGGGTTGTTTTGAGAATCAAACAAGATCATTGTAAAACACTTATAGTAATAAATAATAATAATAATATATAATAAATGTTAGGCATTATTATTATTTACACTTCCATTATCCTAGTGACTTCAAGACTAGTTCAATGAGGTATGTATCCCTTTCCACAATGTTTCAACAGATCATCAGTTTTTCTTCTTTCCAACATGCAAACTTGATTACCATATGCAAAACAGGCCATCTGTGTTCATTTATTCATCAATCCAAACATCTATCCATCTATCTACACGTTCATCAAACATATGGTTCACCTCCTATTTAAAAGTTAATTCTACTGGGTAAAAAGATTTTTTAAAAAGTGATTTGTTCACCATGAGTTATTGCTAGTTTTTCTTGAATGCATGAATATATATTGTGCTCATGACAGTGAAATCTGAACTGAAGCTACTTCACAGAATGTTGCTGCACCCTAATAAAAAGTCTATTATTCAGAGGAGAATTGTCATACTTCAAAGGCAAACTATGAAGTGTTACTTTGCAGAGAAAAACAAAGAATAGGGAGAAATGTATCCATCTGATTCTCCGGGCAAGTGATGTTACATAGAAACAGTGGCTCAGCTTTTCAAAAGAATTCTTAGTCACAGGACCAATATCCTTAATGATGCCTGAGTGTCTTGGTAGTACAAGAAAATCAAGTAGAAGGTGTGATAGAAATTAAAGGTAGCATGGAGTAATGGCTAGGACCCCAGATTTGAAGTAAGGAAGACCTAAGTTCAAATCCCTCCTCAGACATTGTTGTGTGACCTTTGCCACAGCCTTTAATTTCTCTGCCTCAGTTTTGTTATCTTTTGTTTTTGTTTTGTTTTTTGTTTGTTTTTTTAGTGAGGCAATTGGGGTTAAGTGACTTGCCCAGGGTCACACAGCTAGTAAGTGTTAAGTGTCTGAGGCCGGATTTGAACCCAGGTACTACTGACTCCAGGGCCAGTGCTCTATCCACAGTTTTGTTATCTTAAAAAAGAGAAAGGATTGTACTTGAAGGTCTCTTAGAACCCTTTCTGATGTAAATCTATTATCCTTTTGTTTGTTTGTTTGTTTTTGGTTTTTTTTGCAGAGCAGTGAGGGTTAAGTGACTTGCCCAAGGTCACACAGCTAGTGTCAAGTGTCTGAGGCTTTGAACTCAGGTCCTCCTGAATCCAGAGTCGCTGCTTTATCCACTGTGCCACCTAGCTGCCCCTAAATCTATTATCCTTTTACCTGTAGAATAAAATGCAATTTACTCTTAATTCAGGCCTCAGATAATTTGGCTCTAATATGCTGACTTGCTCTACTCACCATTCTCTGTCTCTCATTCTACATTCCAATAAAACTGCACAATCACAGACTCCCAGGCTCTCACTGCACTATCTCATATCAATGAATTCACTTAGGCCATCACATATTTCTATAATATTATCTGTGTTTTTCTTAGCTTGTTGAAATCCTTTTCTCCCTTCAAGGTTTGGATCAGCAATTAGCTCTTCCATGAAAATGTTCCTGTTTCCCAGGTGTAAGGAAAGGACCTCTGAGAATGGAATCAGAAAATCTGGTTTCAATGCTTAGTTGGCAAATGATGTCATCTCTCTCAGCCTCAGTTTCCTCTTCTGATGATTTTAATTTTCCATCAGCCGCTCTACTCATGCTTGACTTCAGAAACATCATGCATGTCCTTGCCCTGTCGACACCCTCTGGTGTCTCCCCTTTCAGCTTCTTTTTGTGTGTTTTTTTCTTCTCCCATTAAATTGTAAGCTCTTTGAAGATAGTGATTGTCTTTCTTTTTCTTATTTCCTTGCATATATTAAGTACTTAATAAAAGTTGATTGATTATTGTCTGTTGAAGAAGGAGGTCCAGAAATGCCCCTATCAGGAAGTAGTAAAAAGTCCAATTTGAATACAATATAGGGAACACAATGCTTCCTCCAGTGGCACATAGACCCATACCTATGGGTGTGCTGGAGCCAGCTCATGCTGGCTCACTAGAGTCAGCACTAGAATTCCCATTCAATTGTTAAATTTCCAAGGCGAGCATTTACTCCTCAGAAATCAACAAATACCACCAAATCAGGGCTTGATTCATTGTTCTGTTGATTGTCTAAGTTGGAGAAAATGATTGAGAAAATGATAATAATGCAGACTAAACTTATGTGTGTGTCATGAGTAAATTTTTTTTTGAGAACTACTTGCTAAACAAGTATCAGCATATCACTGACTATATCACACAGGGTCTTAGTCATCAGACCTAGCTGAGCCATATCTTGATGACGGATGGTGCTGTTTCTATCAATTACTGTTTGAAAAGTTCTACAGATTATACCATTGAATTCTTGCAGAAATGTGGAGGAAAAATTCAATGAATTTAGTTTGGTAGGCAAGTCAGAATAGACCATGAGAGGTTGTTCCCAGGAATAGGTTGTATTTGTTTTCTCTCCCCGGGGAAAAAGTTAATGATTAAAATATTAGTCTTGACCATCCCACAGGCAGATGAAGGAAGGAAGATATTATCTTTTCCAGCTCACCAAATAAATTAAGAGATCCATTACCATGCTGTTTCTGGAACTTGTGTTTACCATAAGGCTTTCTAATTACCAGATGCCAAGTTTGAGTTAACTTAGGAATTACAGAAGCTTCTAATCTTTTATTTAGAGAGTATGATGAGATGCATAGCACTATTAATTAAGCCTTGAAAAGCAGAATTGAATATGGACATGTGCATTGTACTTTCTACTTTGGAAAGAAATTCAGTAAAATTCCTTTTGTTTTCTTGTTTGTTTTGCTTTAGCACATTAATTAATTGGAAAATAAAATGAAATGCCCAATACACACTTCTATGGAGAGCAAAGGCTTGGATGTGAGGTGTAGGAAGAAATGGTAGCAAATGTATACCCATAGTAGGACTGAGAGTAGGATAGGACCTTAAAGATATAGAACCAGACATTTAGAGCTAGAAGCTCACACACACACACACACACACACACACACATATGTGTGTGTGTGTGTGTGTATGTAGTCTCATTTGAGCCTCATAACAACTTTGTGAGGTAGATATTATCATATATCCCTGGAGTATAGGGTGTTCAGGCAACATTAGTACCTCTGGTGTGAGGGCTGCTGAGTGTTTTTCAGGCTGCTTGACTGCTTTCCACCTTTGGTATATACCTGAATCACCTAACTCTTACCTGTGACTCCAAGAAACTGTTGCATGCACAGTGGCCACACCCCAGCAAAACATTTTAGCAGACAGGCTAAACCAGGTTGAGTGTAACCAAGGCATCTCAAAACCATCAGTGAGTTAAGGGATGTCTACTCCAAACAGATTCTCCCAGTAGAATGGGCAGGTGAGAACAATTTTTTCCAACAGCCATGAAGCCAGCTGAAGTGGGTGTTGTGGAGCACTTAGAGCTTGGTTAGACATTAAAGGTCATCCACTGCATCCTGACCCATCACCTTGTAAAGAATTAATTGTTATTTGAGGTTTTTATGCCTCAGCATGCACTGGCCTGGGGCTCCGCAAACCGCAGGGTGCTTCAACCACTAGTTGTAGCCATTGCCATGACACTGGCACCTCACCATCACCACTCACCGACACCCACATGGGCCTGGCAAAATTATAATGATTGGAAGCCTAGTGAGTGCAGTCATGTGACTGTCAGAGTGGCCATCCCATTGGCTGGGGCTTTGTGGGGTTTTTCTGGGATTGGGGGAGCAGAATTCTAGCTGGACGCTGGAACGACAGCTGATTCCTGGGTGGTGGTATTTTTTGAGGTTGTATAATTTCCCTTTCCCCATTTTATTTCCTTTCCCTTGATCCTACTAATCCTGTTTGTGGGTTTTTTTTTTAAGTTCATTCTTGTTAAAATAAATCCTGTTCTGTTTTGAGGGAGGCTGCCGGTCTCCTTCCTTGCCCCAGTATTGAGGCGAGCTGCTTAGCTAACACAACCCAATTAAAAATTGGTCTCCACAACCTGCCATCTTAATTTTTGTCTTGCCACTGAATTTCAATGACTTTGTACGAGAGAGTGAGGCCAATAACTTCATGAACTCTGCCTCACTTTAATCCAATTTATACTTGAGTTAAAAGGCATCACCCATACCATTTTTACCTACTTCAAAGTACTGTGGCAAGATGCAAGTGATGAAATAGCAGGTGTGGAAAGTGGAAGATGTAGTCACAACCCTGTACACATGCAACCCAGCACATAAAGTTATCTTATCACTGGACTGAATCAGCAGTAGGATTTGGTGGCCCTCTGAGAGTCAGAGAAGCCTTTTTTAAGTATCACACTGTCAACTCCTGGTGTGAGGAAGGTGCTAGAAGAGATGCCCTAAAAACTGTTTGTTTCATCTAACCCTAGCCTGCTTGCCACAGCATGTGGAGATACTACCTTGAAGTCTAAACACACAAAACTGTCCAAAAACTTTTGAAAACATTATTCCTTTTACCATAAACACATGGAATATGCATGTGCTTTTGTTTGTTTTGTTTTGTTTTGGTGAGGCAATTGAGGTTAAGTGACTTGCCCAGGGTCACATAGCTAGTTATGTGTCAAGTGTCTGAGGATAGATTTGAACTCAGGTCCTCCTGAATCCAGGGCTGGTGCTCTATCCACTGTGCCACCTACCTGCCCCTATGCACATGCTTTTGGACAACACAAAATCCAGATAAATAGGTCTTGTGAGAGAACTCACCAGTTATCACATGCAAATAGCAGCCCTGAGTGAAATAATGCTTCCATATGAAGGCCATTTTGCCAAAGTCAGAACTGTATATATGTTTTTGTCTTTTGGAACAATCACAGATATGGGGAGCATCATGAATCTGGTTTAGGTTTTGTAATAAAAACTAATCTAAGCAACAAATTTGCGAAGTACCATGCCACCATCATCAGTGCCTATGCTCCCACCATGACAAACTTCGATAGGATCAAAGAAGAATTTTATGAAGACTTGGATGCCATCATCATTAATCTGCTCAAAAAAGGCCAAATTTATCATTCTGGGTGACTTTAATACCAGAGTAAGCACAGACTATCAGACATGGCAGGGAGTCCTTGGGATAAATGGAACCCAAAATAGCAACAGCAACATTCACTTACTCATCAAGACTTCTGTGTCTTATGACCTTCTCATCTCCAACACTGCCTTTTGTTGACCTAAACATAATAATATTTCATTTCATAGCAACCTTAGCATTTAATCAACTATATCCTTTTAAGGAAAAGAGACAGATAGAATGTGAGCAGGACAAAGATGTGTGGTTCAGAATGCTGGACCAGTCATAGACTTATCCTCTCCAAATTAAACTTTCCCATTCAAGAAAGGCAGTAGCCCCAAGGCAAGATGACTATCAGAAGACTTAATGTCAATAGATTAGAGTGCTACTCTAAGCATGAAGAGTTTGTTGTCAACATAGAGGGAAAACTGGGATAACACACAGTTGGCACAGTGGAGCAGAAAAGGAGTTGGCAGCTTTCAGAGGCTTTGTGTATAGTACTGCATTTACTTACCTGGGAGAGAACACTCCCAAATATCAGGATTGGTTTGATGAAAATGATGGGGGAAATTCAGAAGCTGCTAAGTGAAAAACAAGAACTTCACAGAGTTTACCAGCAGAATAACTCATTTGTTTCAAAGAATGTAGCAATTAATTCCATCAAAAGTAAAGTGCAGGGGCAGCTAGGTGGTGCAGTAGATAAAGCACCGGTCCTAGAGTCAGGAGGACTGGAGTTCAAATCCGGCCTCAGACACTTGACACTTACTAGCTGTGAGACCTTGGGCAAGTCACTTAACCCTCATTGTCCTATAACCTCCCCCCCCCAAAAAAAAGTAAAGTGCAAGCAAAACTTAAAGAAATACAGGATTTTTGGCTTAGAAGGCAGATGAAATTCACTTTTACACTGACAGTAATGCTACAAAGTGTTTTTATGATGCCTTGAAGGCTATTTGTATGCCAAAAACAGTGATGCATCTCAACTACTCAGTGCTGATGGAACCACACTAATTACTGACATAGACATAAAATTGGAGAAATGAGATTTATACTTCCATAGTCTTTTCAACAGACCATCAACCAATGCTGAAGCCATTTATGATGTACCTCAGATTTAAGTCAATCCCTCTCCAGTCAAACTTATAACTGAAGCAGAGGTTTTGAATGTCATTAGACACTTCTTGTATGGCAAAGCACCAGGTGCTGATTCTATTTCAGCTCAGATTTACAAGGTAGATGGTCCACTGCTCATACAAAAGCTGACAGAAAATTTCTGGGTTATATGACAAGATGAGGTTATCCCCCAGGAATTCAGGAATGCCTCTACTATCCATCTCTATAAAGGAAAGGGAAATAAGTTGTTCTGTGACAATCACAGAGGAGTCTCTCTCTTAGTCATTGCTGGCAAGATTCTCGCTAGATTCCTCCTTTTTTTTCAGGGCAATGAGTGTTAAGTGACATGGCATGGGTCACACAGCTAGTAAGTGTTAAGTATCTGAGGCCAGATTTGAACTCAGGTCCTCCTGAGTCTAGGGCCAGTGATTTATCCACTTTAGCTACCCCCAAGATTCCTCTTTAATAGGCTGAGTCTTCACCTGTAAGATGGTCATCTACCTGAGAGCCAGGGTGGCTTCATAGTCAGATATAGTGTTTGCTCCACAACATCTTCAGGAGAAATGCTAGAAGCAAAATAGAGGTCTGTACACAATATTTGTGGAGTTGACAAAAGACTTTGACAATATCAGTCATGAGACATTAGAGAAAATTATGTCAAAATTTCCTTGATCAGATAAATTCCTCAGTATTGTACATCAGTTTCCTGACAGTATGCTTGCCTGGCTTCTGGATAATGTGCTCTTGCACTTCCCCAGTTACCAATGGTGTGAAACAGGGATGTGTATATACTCCCGTACTTTTTATCATAGTGTTTTCAGCAATGTTGTCAGATGCCTTCAGCTACCATACTAACAGCAAATTACTTTCAAAGGCTACAAGCCAAGACAAACGTGGAGGGAGAGTTGGTGCATGGCTTTTTATTTACAGATGATTGCACACTCAATGCAGCTTCTGAAGCTGAGATGCAATGAAGTATTGAGTATCAGCAGCTTGTGCTCACTTTGGCCTAATAGTTAACACCGAGAGAACACAGGATCTCCACCACTCAGCACCACATTATCCATATGTGGAATCATTGGTTTCAGCAAACATAGAAATTCTGAATATTTCATAAAAGTTCACTTACCTTGGCAATATACTTTCCAGGGATATCCACACACATAATGAGGTTGATGCATGCATTGACAGAGCTAACTCAGTGTTTCAGAATCTCTGAAGGAAAGTGTGAGAGAGAAGGGGCATTAGACCGCCTACCAAACCAAAGGCCTACAGAGGCATTGTGCTGACTTCATTGTATGCCTGTGAAAACCTGGACAGTATATCAGTGTCATGCCAGGAAACCAAATCACTTCCATTTGACTTCTTAGGAAGATTCTGAAGATCGTCTGGCAAGATAAGGTATTGAAAACTGAGGTCCTTTCTCAAGCTGAACTGCCAAGCATTCAAACACTACTGCAGAGAGCACAACTCCAATGACCATGTTGTTTGGATGCCAAAAGTACATTTGCTGGGGCAGCTAGGTGGCACAGTGAATAAAGTACCGGCCCTGAATTCAGGAGGACCTGAGTGCAAATCTGGCCTCAGACACTTGACACTTACTAGCTGTGTGACCCTGGGCAAGTCACTTAACCCCCATTGCCCTACAAAAAAAGTACATTTGCCTAGAAGATTATTTTACAGAGAACTCACACAAGGCAAGCACTCACATGATGGTTAAAAAAAAATGATACAAGGAAACTCTCAAGTTCTCTCTGAACTGCAAAGCAGAATTGCAGTAGCCCAATTTTTAAAGACATCTTTGCTCCAAATGTTCATGTGGACTATTTGTTCCTGACCTGTGGTAAAGTCTTCTGAGCTCATATTGGTCCAATTAGCCATAATGGAACATGCTATACTTGATGCCAACATAGTGATGGCATATTCATCCTCTTCAAAAATGAAGGACAACAGGGGCAGCTAGGTGGTGTAGTGGATAGAGCACTGGCCCTAGAGTCAGGAAGACATGAGTTCAAATCCAGCCTCAGACACTTAACACTTACTAGCTGTGTGACCCTGAGCAAGTCACAAACCCAATTGCCTCATGAGAAAAAAAATGAAGGACAACAACCAACCAATTTTATCCCCATTTTGTCTATAAGGACACTGATGCTGAGAAATGTTAAGTGGGCAGTTTAACCCTTTTCCCAGGGCTACATAGCTAGTAATTTTCTGAAGCAGAGTTCAAACTCATGTCTTTGTGAATCCAGTTCCAAATCCCTATCTACCATGCCAACCTTTCTCCCAGATATCATAAAGACATAGATTTAGATAGATATACAAGGGACTTACTGGTCTTCTAGTCCTGTTCCCTTCATTTTGCAGATAAACTGAGTTCCAGAGAAGTCATGGGATCACAGATATAGAGCTAGCTGGGAGCTTAGAGGTCATGTGATACAACCCCATCTTTTTAGAAGTGAAAAAACTCAGGCCCAGAAATTTTGTCCTGCCCAGGATCGCACAGGTACTAAGTAGTAAAGCAGTGATTTAGACCCAGTTCCTGGGAATACACACACTGTGTACTTTCTAGCACAACAGTTGGCTCCAGGTCAGTCTGGCATTTCTATCAAATCAATTCAATGAACATTTCCTCAAGCAACTCAGTGGCACAGTGGATAGAGAGCCAGGTCTCATCTTCCTGAGTTCAAAGTTGGCCTCAGACACTTTCTAGCTATGTGTCCCTAGGCAAGTCACTTGACCCTGTTTGCCTCAGTTCCCTCATTTGTAAAACAGGCTTGCCAAGCAAACCACTCTAGTATCATTGCCAGGAAAACTCTAAATAGGGTCACAAAGAATCAGACATGACTGGAAAATGACTGAACACCAAAACAAACATTTCCTCAGAATTGATTTTGTTCAATTTATTGAGTTAGGCATTGGTAGTATAAAGATCAAACTAGACAGTCCCTAACCTCCAGAGGTAATTTGTGATAAACTGTGCTTTAAATAACTCTGACTGCTTACCTAATATTCTCAGTTTCAATACTATAAATAGAAGTTAAAATCTTTTACTTCCCCAGATGTCTACCACAATAGAAAATAGCCCCAGGCTACTATAAACCTAACTTGAGAACCAGCATGGTGTCCTGGGTAGAGCATATCTTATATCTTTATCTGAGAGGAAAACATCTGAACCAAGACATAGCTTACTTCATTTTTGAAATGTGACAACTCCTTGAAGAAAGAGGCTGCACACCTGGGTACAATCTGCAATATCTTCTCTCTTGGTTCTAATTGACTCAGCTGATGTTAGTACAGTTTTTATGCTTAAGGGCAACAGGTTAAGACAAAGAAAGAGTTCTGAAATGTGTTGAAAGGTGAGGGTTCTGGCCTCAGCTCATTCATTATCTTAGTTATGTGACCCTGGCAAAGTAAAAAATTCTCTGAACATCTTTACTTGTAAAATCATGAGAGAAGTATTTATGCCACCTACCCCCAAATGGTGGTTATAGCAAAAATACTTTAAGGAATAGAGAAAATTGAGTTATCATTATTGAAATGACAAATTCAGGTTATTTAACACTTTGTATAGATTTGTTGGTTGGTTTTATAAGCAGTTATCATTTCACTAAATCTTATCTCTGCTTTGGCTTTAAACTTTCTATCATTCAAGTAGCAGGAGGTGTGGTATGGTAGAAATAGCATTAAATTGGGTTTACAAAGCAGTGCTGAGCTTGGAGTCTCAAAGACATGTTGAAATTCAGCCTTAGACATTTACTAGCTCTGTAATCCTGGGCTAGCAAATTAACCACTGTTTACCTATAAAAATGGAAAGAATAATAGCACCTACTTCTTAGGATTGTTATGAATACTAAATAAGGTAATATTTGGAAAGCACAGTAGATCAAGCACCGGCCCTGGATTCAGGAGGACCTGATGTTTTCTTTAAGATTATTGACATTGTTCTTCTGATCTGGTGAGAAGCTTGACTTTTTTTGGGGGGGTGGGGGGGATTGCTGTTATCAGGAACTGGGAAAGCCTTATTGTCCCCAACTTCAGTTGCTATTGGATCCAGTTTTGTCTTTTATATCTTCAATTTCTGTAGTCTTTGATGCACCTCAATAAATTAAAAAAGAACATAATTGTATTCTGAGTGTTTATTTTAAGCCCAAATAAAAAACATTGAAGCTAGTCAGATTTAATTCAGTCTGCCTGTAGTTTCAAGGACAGATTATCAAAAAGCAAGGTAAAGGTTATGTACTTGTTAAGTACAAGACAGCTCGATGGCACAGCATACAGAACACTGGGCCTGGAGTCAAAAAGACCTGAACTCAAATCAGGCCTCAAAATTTTCTAGCTGTATGACCCTGGGCAAATTATTTAATCTTTGTCTCAGTTTTGTCAACTATAAAATAGAAATAATAAGAGCATCTACCTCCAAGCTTCATTGAGGACCTAAAATCAATAGGACTTTGTAATTGAGTGGATATTATAGAAAAGGAAAAGAGGAAGGTTAAAGCTAACCCTAGATTTTGAGTTCAGCAGATAGAGTACATGGGGGTGCCATGACAGAAAAAATGGAATCATAGGAAAGAACTGGTTTGAAGAAAAAGATAGTAAGTAGACTCAGTTTGGGACAACAGTAAATTGGGGAGTATATATTTCCAAATGCCAATTATAAGCAAAAAACAAAACAAAACAAAACAAAAACAAAGAGCCCTGAAGGATACCAGAGAGCAATTTCATTCAATTCATTTAAAAGCACTACTGAGAAACTGCTGGTGTAAGGTAATTAATTCTTTGTTAAATAACCATATGCCTTCCACAGTAAAAGTAGATTCTAGGACTTTCTTATTGACAACAATAGGGAAAGGATTTCTTTTTTAATTTTCTTACATTTCTTATCAGTTGCAAGAAAATTTTATTTATTTATTTATTTATTCATTTATTCATTTCTTTCTTTCTTTCTTTCTTTCTTTCTTTCTTTCTTTCTTTCTTTCTTTCTTTCTTTCTTTCTTTCTTCCTTCCTTCCTTTCTTTCTTTCTTTCTTTCTTTCTTTCTTTTTCTTTCTTTCTTTCTTTCTCTCTCTCTCTCTCTCTCTCTCTCTCTCTCTCTCTTTCTTTCTTTCTTTCTTTCTTTCTTTCTTTCTTTCTTCATTTTATTTCAGCAACTGGCAATGTAGGAAGAACACCTCTTGCCCTCTAGACAGAGGCCCAGACCTAATTTACTAGCAACAGATTGTCAGGAAAGAGCTAATGCTAGAGTAAAGCTGTCATTCTATGGAAGAGGGAAATGAAGAGTAGGTTAAATCCTATGGCAAGAGCTCTTAAAGGACAATACCTTGACTCATCCCCTATTTCACAGGAGAGGAAAAATATTTTAAATATTACTTTAGGGGGCAGCTAGGTGGCGCAGTGGATTGAACACCGGGCCTGAATTCAGGAGGACCTGAGTTCAAATGTGACCTCAGACACTTAACACTTTTATATATATATATATATATATGTATATATATATATATATGTATATATATATATATATATATATATACACACACACACACACATATTACTTTGATTTTTGTTTCTGTAATTGCCTTAGCTCTTCTCAGACTGTTTACTTCTTCTGGCTTTAATCTCAGGTTTTCCAGACATTGTAAGTGTGTAGAAGGAAAATTAGTCTTCCTTTTTTGGAAACTATTTCTAGAATTTTTATATGAAATAGGTTCTTGGGTTTGCTTCTGACCTTTGGGCTGATTCATTTACTGAAACTATAGGCTATGCATAGAAAAATGCCAGAAGAAGGATGAGAAGCAAAACTCTTGTTAATACTGTAAATAATTCAGTGGAGACCAAGATTTTATACATATGTTGTCAAACTATTTTGAAGAAAACAATGCCAATTCTATATCTATAACTAATTTCATGCATTGTGTACAGCTGAAGAGGCAAAATAGCTTGACTAGGGATTAACAATAGGGTGGAGATGCTTATTTTTTTACTTCAATTTCAGCAGGACTGTTGCAGTCCACCCTGTGGACCTCATAAATATGCCTATTGCTTCTGTCCTCAGCATGAATGCTTTTTACTGGTTTGCATTTGTTGAACTGGAATTATAAACTTCTGCCTTTTCTTGAGAATGGTTATGAAGCACTTAGCTTCAGCTCTGATCTTTAAAAATCTTTAACATGTGCAAGGTATGAAGCAATGCATGTTGTTGATGGCATATCCACCACAGGGCAATGCAGTTTTGTTTTGTTTTTTATTCTTTTAGCCAGAGTAGTCAACAGTATAACTCTCCTCTCTGCATGTGGGTTTTCAACAAATCATTTTGATTGACCAAAGAAACTTATGCTTCTGGCAGCCATGGTGGGTACCAGCACTAGGAAAACAATATTTTTTTCTCTTAAATGGAATTTCCACACTGTTTGATCAGAGAACGACAGAATAGAAATAGCTACTCCTTTCTCCAACCTGTAATTTTTTTAAGACTTTGAAGGGCTGCTTTCATTTTCCTGACAGAAGAGGGGGAAATAATATATATGCGTAGAATTTTAGAACTGGAATACACCTAAGATGTCATTGTTACCATCTAGCTCTCACTATGTGTCTAAAACATCAGACTTCCCAGGCTCTAGACCTCAGCTTCTTAAACCAGATATGGGGTCATGTAACTGAATGCTGGTATTGCAAAAAATCTGGCAATGGTAAAAGGATATGTATACCTATTTTATATACCTATATACCCAGGGTCATGTAAACATTTCTCAGGCAAAAAGGGGTCACAAGTGGAAAAAGTTTAAGAAGTCCTGCTCTATACAGTAGAATCCTGGGATATACGGGAACTGAGGTAGCCTCTTTTCCTTTTTATGATTTTAGTATTTTTATGTCTTAGATATATCACTGTCAGTCATGAATAGTGTAAGTCCTTTTATGCCTGAAGATCTGAAACCAATTCCAGAGAGGTTGGGTCATTTACTGAGGGTCATATGACTAGTTAGTAGCAGTGCCATATTACATAATAGATGGAATAAAAATGGAGGTAAGGATCTATAAAAACTAAAGGGCTTATAATTGTAAACCAAGTTTTAAATTTGAAAATAAAAGATGCAACAGATTTCTTTAGTAAAGACAGAAGTAACTGATACATAGATAGATACCCCTAAAATTCTATCTACCAAATGGCCTATAAAACCAAAGTTTATAGGTTCTGCAAACTTTAATCCAGAACTTATCCTCAAAGCAAAGATCTTGAGGGGAAGATCTCCATCCTAGCAATTGTGATTCTATAATTTCACAATTCCACCAACAGTGAATTAGTGTCCTAATTTTTCCACATCCCCTCCAATATTTGTCACTTTCTCCTTCTAGCATTTTAGCCAGCCTTGTATGTGTAAAATATTTGTTTTAATTTGCATTTCTTTAATCAGTCATGATTTAGAGCATTTTTTCATGTGATGATAAATTGTTTTGATCTCTTCATCAGAAAACCGCCTGTTTATATCCTTTGACCATTTATCAATTGGGGAATGACTTCTATTCTTATAGATTTGACAAAGTTATTCATATTTTTAGATATGAGACATTTATCTGATAAACTTTCTGTTAAAATTTTTTTCCCAAAATTTTCTGCTTACCTTCTAATCTTGGATAAACTTGTTTTATGTATATAAAATCTTTTTTTAATTTAATGTAATCAAAATCATCCATTTTACACCTGACTTTGGTCTCTATCTCTTGTTGATTCATAAATTGTTTGCCTTTAAATAAATCTGATAAGTAATATATTTTGTGTTCTAATTTTCTTGTACAATCTCTCTCTATATAGGTCAAGTATCCATTTTGACCTTGGTAAATGGTGTAAGGTATTGATCTATGCCCAGTTATTTTTACTCACTATTTTTCTTCTCCGCCTCTTTTTTCACCCTATCTTGGTTACCTTATCTTCTCTCCTTAACCTCTTATTCTTCATTTTACACACCTCTCTGAAAATCCCCCCTTTCTCTATGATTATTTTATCTGTTCATCCCACCCTCCTGATCTTAATTTATATATAACCCTCCTAAAAGTCCCTACCCTCACTTGATCCCCCAGTTTTCTCACTGTCTAGTTCAAAAGACTGTTAAATCTCTTCAGATATATAGTCTTTTCAACCCAGATGAGAGTAATGTTCCAACATTACTAGTCCTCTACCCTCACCAATTTCCTCTGTATTAGCTCTTCCTTTCACTTCCATTTTTCCATTCTTCCATTCTTCCATTTTTATGAGATAATTTCTTTTTTTTTAACTCTATCCTACCGTATTATGTTTTTTAGATTCATCTTATCATACAGAATTTAGACCCAACCTTTCTTTTCAATTACCTTAGCAATAACAGTTTTAAGAATACTATTACTAATAATGAATAACTACTAATACTAATGACATACATCATAAGTAAAACGTTTGACCTTAATCAGTACCTTATAATTAGTCTTTAATGATTTAATGATATCTGAAATTTTTATATTGAATTTTCCATTGAGTTCTAGTCTTTTTGTTACAAATACCTGAAAGTCTTTTAGTTTAGCAAATATCCATTTTTTTTTCATTCATGATTATACTCTACTTTACTGAATAAGTTATTCTTGGATGCAATCCAGATCCTTTGATCTTTGAAATATAATGTTCTATAAAACATTAGCATAAAAGCTGCTAGATTCTGTGAAATCATGATTGTTTTTCTGTAGTATTCAATTTTTTTTCTCCTGTTGCTTGCAATATTTTCTCTTTAACCTGGAAATTTTGAAACTTGGATATGACATTTCTGTAAGTTTTCTTCCTAGGATCTCTTTCAGGTAATAATTGATATATTTCTTTCTATGTCTACTTTACCTTCTTGTTCTAGAACTCCATGGCAATTTTTCTTAATAATTTCTTATAATATTGTATCAAGATTCTTTTTTATCATAACTTTTAGATATTCCAACAATTCGTATACTGTCTCTTCTTTATCTGTTTTCCACATCAGTTGTTTTTCTGAGATGTCTCAGATTCTCTTCTAGTTTTTTCTAGTTTTATTATATCTTTGTGTGTTATAATATAATTTAATTAAACTTGCCCAGTTTTAGTTTTCAAGGAATTATTTTCTTTTTTAAGATTTTTATATCTCCTTTTCTAATCACTTTACATTCTTTTCATAATTTTCTTGAATTCCTTTAATTTTTCTAATTTTTCCTCATTCTCTCTTATTTGACTTTTGAATTCCTCTTTTACATTCTTCCAAGATTTCTTTTTAGTCTTTTAACTACTTGACATTACTTGTTAGGGTAGGAGTGACTTTAAAAAAAAAAACTACACTATCTTTCTCTCAATATTGTCACAGGGGAAAAAGGTGGTGGGGGTCCTTAGGCATTTCTCTGTAAAGAATCACATTTTAGCACACAGTCCAATTAGAATTTATTTGTTTTGTTTTGTTTTGTTTTTTAGTGAGGCAATTGGGGTTAAGTGACTTGCCCAGGATCACACAGCTAGTAAGTGTTAAGTGTCGGAGGCCGAATTTGAACCCAGGTACTCCTGACTCCAGGGCCGGAGCTCTATCCACTGCGCCACCTAGCTGCCCCCCAATTAGAATTTAAATGGTGTTTTATTTGGCCCTTGAGAAAGTGACCAAGGGGTAAGTCAAAGACTTCACCCCTGGGAAGGAGGTGGCTTAGAAATATCTTCCTCCTAGAACAGAAGGAAGGCAAAAGCTTTTATAGAGGACAGATAGAGTAACTGCCTGAAAATGAAAAGTTCGTTTTGGGGGAGGGGGGAGAAAGCTTGGATGCTTGTCATTCTTGAGAGTCTAGCAGGATTATTGTTTAGGAATGATTGTCCTGACTGCTAGAGTTATCTCTGTCTCCTGGCTTCAGTCAGGTAATAGGTATGCTTAACTGACTTTCCTGCTATAGAAGTTTATTTTCCCTTACTTTGTAGGTGTCTCTATCTGGGTATCTAGTTTGCCAGTTTAAACTTTAATAGACGCTTGACTCCTTGATATGTCTTTCCTATTCTCTGTTCATCCTAAGCCCCATGTCAATATGAACTCAGATCTTCTTGTATACCAAAGTAGCTGTCAACTGTCAGGTTCTTTTTCCTTTGTTTATTCATTTTTAAATTTTTTGTCTTTTTTTATTTTTAGAATCTTTATATTATTATTATCAAGTTTTAATCCCAAATTGTGGGTAATGTTATCCTAAGCCTCAGGTTCTTCTTACTGTTTTTTTCCAAATTCTACCCATGACTCAGCCTCACGAAATTCCCTTTTCCTCACTTAAGTCACAACCATGTGGTCCAAAAAAATGTTCTTGCTCCCTGTAGTACTGCACTCAACAGGTTTGTGCTCACTCCTTGTAGCCCACAGCCACTTAATGAAACTTTTTGAGACCTTAAATATCTTGTTTGTCAGTCATTTTCTAGGGTCCCAATCCTGAATTATTTTGTTGGGAAGGCATATTGACTTGTTGTTTTATGGGTGAGAGTGTCCCTGGTGATAAAATTTCCTCTGTCAATAGGAATCCAGGTACTGTTCTGAATCTTAAATTTTAGAGATTTGCCTGGGGCACTCTGAAGTTAAATGACTATAACATAGCTAGTATGTGTAAAAAGGGGGACTTGAACACAGAGTTTCTGGACATCAAGGTCAATCTTCTATCTACTATCTCTAACTTAGAATATTTTTCCATTTATTTATTCAAAAAATAATTATTGATAGATTTAAATTACCAACTCTCTGCTTGTAATTCACAAATCTACCTACTCTGCCCCTAACTCTCTTCTGACTTCTATATTCCTCTCCAACTGACTTCTGACATCTCAAACTAGATGCCCAATAGACATCTCTATTTATATTTTTCCCTTTTTTGGGGGGTAGGGGGCAGGGCAATGAGGGTTAAGTGACTTGCCAGGGTCACACAAATAGTAAGTGTCAAATATCTGAGCTCAGATTTGAACTCAGGTTCTCCTGAGTGCTTTATTAACTGCACCACTTAGCTGCCACTGCCCCCAAAGACATCTTAAACATCTTTGTTTTGTCCAAAACAAAAACGCATTATGCTTTCCCCAAACTGTGCTCCCCTCTCCCACCTTTCCTATTACTGTAGAGGGTAACACCATTCCCCAGTTTCTTAGTCTTGCAACCAAAAAGTCATCTTCAACTCCTCATTATCTCCTCATATCCAATCTATTGCCAAGGCCTGTCAATTTCATTTTTGCAACATATCTCAAACATGTCCCCCTACTGTCCTCTGGCATTACCATCAATCTAGTACAGGCCTTCATAACTTCATGCCAGGACCATTATGAAAGCCTATTTGTGGGACTGTCTGCCTCAAGTCTCTCCCTACTCCAATTCATCTTCTACTCAGCCACCAAAATGATCTTCCTAAATCATGGGTCTGACCATGATACCGCCATTCCCCAAATCAGCCAATTTCAGAAGCTCCTTATTTCCTCCAGGATCAAATTTTAAAAATATGTTTAGTATCCAAAGTCCCTCATCATCTTGCCCCCCACCCCCACCATCCCAGTCCTCTTACACCTTATATTCCACCATGTGATCTCTGATCTAGTGACAGTGGCCTCCTGGCTACTCCACAAAGATACTCTAACTCTCAGCTCTAAGCAAATGCCTAGAAATTCTCTACCTTTCCCCCATGCCTGAAACACACTCTCTCTTCAATGCTACTTTTAGACTTCTTTGACTGTGTCTCAATAATAATTCCATCTGTCAAAGGAGGCCTTTCTTAATCCTTCTTAGTTCTATTGCCTTCCTTCTTATTCTCTATCCTCTATATAGCTTGTTCATATGTATGCATGTTTATATGTTTTTATGTTGCATATGCATATGCATGTATGTATAAATATATACATAATATTTGTTTGCATGTTATCTTCCCCATTAGATTGTGTGCCTCTTGAGGATGAGGAATGTTTTTTGCCTCCCTTTGTATCCCTGGTGCTTAGTACAGTGCCTGGCACATAGTAGTGCTTAATAAAAGTTGATTGATTGATTGATTGATCCTACCAGGTATGAGTTACTATGCTATACTCTGTAGGATTTACATAATATATGCCATAGGGTCTCTACCATTAAGAAGCTGACAATTTAGCTCAGGAGGTTAGCCATGTACAGGAAAAAAAAAAACTACACTACATGTTTGTGATAAAATTACCACATGAGGGGCAGGCAAAGAATACTAAAGGAGTTTGGGGAGAGTAAGTTCCCTTCCAGCCAGAGACATTAATATGGCCAGAGCTGCCTGCCAAATGACAATGACAGAATCAATAAATTTCCTTACAAAAGCCAGCATGTGCCTATCAAACCAATTTTTAAAATGAAGCATATAAACTGTGTTTTTTATTTTCTTTGAAAGATATCTTAAAGCCAGCTGATTAAGTAAGTTCTCTCTTTAAAGCTAAGATAAACTCAGAAATTTGTCTTTCTGAGCCAAGTAGACAAGGAATATCAATCAGTTTTGGCACTGCTCTTGTACATAAGCCTTCTGGCATTAAGATGTAGACATTTGGAACCAGGATGGTGAAGTGACCTATGCTCTTATAGACAAGCACAAGAGATCTTAGAGGTTATCTAGTTAAATTCCCTCATTTTTCATATGAAGGAATTGAGACTCAGATGGGTTGTGCTTTGCCCAAGATTTAAGAGTAGCTAGATTAGTTGAAAATTTCTTTTTTTTTTAAAGGACAACTCTTGAGGTATTTCCCTTCTTCTTCCTTCTCCTCCTCCTCCTCCTCCTCCTCCTCCTCCTCTTTCTCTTCTTCTTCTTCTTCTTCTTCTTCTTCTTCTTCTTCTTCTTCTTCTCCTTCTCCTTCTCCTTCTCCTTCTCCTTCTCCTTCTCCTTCTCCTTCTCCTTCTCCTTCTCCTTCTCCTTCTCCTTCTCCTTCTCCTTCTCCTTCTCCTCCTCCTCCTCCTTTTTTTGGTGGGGCAATGAGTGTTAAGTGATTTGCCTAGGGTCACACAGATACTGTCAAGTGTCTCAGGTCAGATTTGAACTCAGCTCCTCCTGAATCCAGGGCCAGTGCTTTATCCACTGTGCCAGCTAGCTGCCCCCTGAAATTTTCTTTAGGAGAGATAAGCTTCATGAATTCTAGTTAACATACTTATCTAAAAGCTACCACTTAATTTAAATGGTGATACCACTATAAATCACCACCACACCTTGTAAGAAATCTATTTTTCATCTTGAAATTTAGCAACACCATAAACTCTAAATGAATCACTCTATTTAAACTCTGATGACTTCATTTGCTCTAATAATCTCACATCCATTTAGATTTTAAAAAGCAGATAACTTTTCTCAGCAGGAAAAACTATATTTCCTTTGTTGTTTTTTCATAATCTAAGTAACATATATTAGAAATTAAAAACATTATTCAATTAATAAGTTTTATAAGATGAAGAAAAATGAATTACAATTCTCCAATAGAAAAGAACATTCTAGAGATTCCACAAAATCAGGGAGCAACAGCAAGAGACTGAACAATGGTTAAAAAGAAAAATACAACTGCACTACTATCTAAAGGAGATGTTAGTCTTTCTCATGGAATTAGGTCATTGGAACTCACAATAGAAGAAACCAAACACAGAAATAATAGAGTGCAGAATTTAAGAGATATCAAGGATATTAATCTCCAAATCATTAGTATTGCTGATAAAGAAAATGACAGATATGTCATTTGTCAAAAAACAGAGAAGTAGAAGAAAATTTGTCAGATAAGAAACACATTAAAAGAATACACAGCCAGGCTCACAATTTAGGTATCATCCTTAACTCCCCACCCATAGTCATCCAACCTGTAAAATCTATTTGTTAACCAACCTTGTCATTTTTACATTCACAACACTTCTCACATACCTCCTCTTCTCTCCAGTCATACAGCCATAAAATTTTTATAGGCCTTTAACAAGTTTTGCCTGGACTACTGCAATAGTTTTCAAACTATCAAACCCATTATTATCCTCTCTAATTTATCCTCCAATCTGCTTCCAAGGTGATTTTCCTAAAATATAGGTTTGACCAAATCATGCCAACCCACTAAGCACTCTGTATTTATCATATATATATATATATATATATATATATATATATATATATATATATATATATATATATATATATATATATATATATATATATATATATATATATATATACTAGTAATTTACTCCTCATTTTCTCTGCCCATTAGAATGTATGTCACTTGAAGGAAAGGACTTTTTGTTTCTCCTTTCTTCATATCTTCAGCACTAAGAAATGTGACTGGTTCACTTAATAAAATGTTCATTGACTGAACAAAAAATGTACCAATTCCATACAAGCCAAAACAACTAACCTTGAAGGTAAAATATGCCCAGATAATGTGGGGATCTTTGGTCTCCCCAAAGAGCATTACAAATTTAAAAAAAACTTTAATACCATACATTAGGAAATAATACAATAAAACTTTGAATATAGAAAATAAAGCACCATTAGATTAATGGAAGGATAGGATGGAGAGTGGACAGGAGGAAAATAGTTTCATATATTTGACTGTGCCCAGTCATGACAAATACATTTTTAATAGTTTATTACTTTTATCATTATTTACATTCATTAGAAAGTATATTTATTAATCTTTCTTTTCTATTATACTACCATTAAACAAATTGTAAAAATCAATGAATAAAACAAACAAAACAAGCCCCCAATACATACATCATCCAGAAAAATAAGTTCCCACATTGGTCATGTCCAGAAATGTATGACTTACTTTGAAATTAAATTCATACCCCTTTTATCAGGAGGTAAATGTTGCATTCTATCTTTATTCTATATTGGTCTCATAATTTAACATTGACTTGTTGGAAGTTATAAAGTCTTTTGAATTTATTTTTCTTTATAATATTATCATTGTATAAATTATTCCCCAAATTCTGCATCAATTCATAAATTGCTTCCCAGTTTTTTCTGAAAATTTTATTTCAGTATGTCTTATGATACAATAATATTCCATGACATTCACATACTGGAATTTGTTTGGTATTTCTCCAACAAGAGGATAGTCCCCATAAATTCCAATTTTGGTCATCTTAAAAAGATTTACTATAAATATTTTTGTAAATACACATACATGCATACATAAATGCATATGTATGTATATATGTGTGTGTGTATATATATATATATTTTTCCTTTTTCTTTGACATCTAGGCTAAGTAATAGTATAGGTGGGTCAAAGTATATGCACAATTTCATAACTTTTTGGACATAGTTCATAATTTCTTTCCAAAATGTTTAGTCCAATTCACAGCTTCACTGACTGCACTTGTTTTACCACGTTGCCTCCAATATTTGGCATTTTCCTCTTTTGTTATCTTTGCCACTCTGATGGGTGTGATGTAAGACTTCAAAGTTACTTTAATTTTCACTTCTCTAATTATTAATGATTTAGAGCAAGTGTCTGGCCCTCAACCTGCTTTTTTTTTTCTTCTGGTGAGTTATGAATGTTTTTTACAATTTTAAATAAAGCATTATTATATTTTTAAAATGTAAAAATCACTTTCAGTTCTCCCATACAAACATAGGCAGCTGGTCAGACTTGATCTTCTGGTCATAGTTTACCAATTTTTGATTTAAGACATATTTATATGATTTTTTTCATGCTTTGGATTTCTTAATTTGAAAATTGTCTGAATGACTCAGACATAAATTTGAATCAGTTCCTCATATGTCTTGGATATGAAACCTTTATCAGAGAATTTATTGCAAAGATTTCCCCTGTTAACTATTTCCCTTCTGATTTTTACTAAATTGGTTTTGTTTGTGCAAAACCTATTTTTAATTTTATATAATCAAAAGTGACCAAAATTAGCCATAATACACATTATCTAACTTAATTACTCCACAGGATTCTAAGTGATTTTAATGGCAAACTATCATTATGTTCAGCATCCCTTCATACTAACCAATGCAAGGATTTTTTTGGTCAGTTTCCTATGCCATTTTTACCTTTCTTTGTTTCCCTCCCCACAAAATTGTGGGCCTGAAAAAGATAGAAATCCATATGAATTTACAATATGAGTTTTCTTAGGAGTAATTTATTCACAAATAGCAAGCACATGATGGAGCCCCATGTATTTCAGAGATCATCATCTTTATTTCATGTATAAGAAAAGAATTATTTTAGTTATCCAGTGGCAAGCAGGTTTTGTGCATTGTGTTTTGGTATTAGCTATGCCTTTTTTAGTGTCTGTCGACCTAGCAAATGTAGATACTATCTTTTTTCCTCTGAACACAGATGTCACTTTGTACTATTTATAAAATATTGCCAGTGTCAGAAAAATCTTCAAAAATATCACTAATCTCTGTTGTCTGGTGTGATAAATTCCAATTATTTTTTAAATGTTATGTCTGTTGTAAAGTTGTAACCATGATGTTTTATAGTGGTTCCTCAGCATTAATATTCAAAAGGTTGTATGAATTTTAGATTTTTTTATTATAATAAAACCTGGAACTCAAATCCATGAACAGAAGGAATATGGGTGTAAAGTAGGCTGTCACAATTCCCTGTTTCTCAAGTTCTATGGCAGTCTATGCTAATAATCCTACTGTTTCAGTTTCCCATTTATCCCACCTACCACCTCCACCTGTTCCACTCTATAACATTTACAAGTTTGTCATACCTGAGCCCTCTTTTCTTTGTCCCATTTCTCCTTTCAACAAATTCCATTGAATCCTACCAATCATTTCACCTTTATGACCTTAAATGTATTTGTCCAGAAGAGAAAGGGATTAGACTAGATCAAACCTAAGGTCTCTTCCAGCTATAAATATTCTAGGAGCCTAGGATGTAGAGAGCACTGTACTTGGTACTGGAGAAGACATAAAAATTATGTGAGACACATTCCCTATCCTTATAGAGTTTGTGTTAAAGGAAAAAATGGAAACAGACATGGATAATTATATTGTAGAATATTGTTTGATGAGTCCTTAGAAAGGCATAAAATAAAGGCTATGTGAGATCCAATAAAGAAAGTTATTGTTGATGTGGGGACATCATGAAGGGCCTTATGGTGTTGGATACATTTGAGTTGGGCTTTAATGTATGGTAGGAGTTTGGCAGGGAAAGGGAAAAGGAAAGGGAAAGGGAAAAGAAGAGAAGGAGGAGAGGGAAAGAGAGTGAGAAAGCAAGTACATCCTAGCCATGGAAAAGAGTATAGGAAAGTTCAGGGGACAGATAGGGTCTAGTTTTACTGAAGCATAGATTAAAGAGAAGTATAGGGGCAGCTAGGTGGCGCAGTGGATAGAGCAATGGCCCTGGATTCAGGAGTACCTGAGTTCAAACCCAGCCTCAGACACTTAACACTTACTAGCTGTGTGACCCTGGGCAAGTCACTTAACCCCAATTGCCCTGCAAAAAAAAAAAAAAAGAGAGAGAGAGAGAAGTATGTAGTATGAAATAAGGTTGATAAGAGATAGGATAGCATGAGATTGTATATTTGAATATTGAGTAAAGAAGCCTAACAACACAGCAATTACTATCTACCAGTTTGTATAGGGATTGAAGAATTAATAAATGCATGGTTTATTGCTCAAATAAATACCTCTCCCCATATGTCCAAAGCCAGCCACTATTTAAAATAGAAAAAAAAAGCAATCTGTGTCCCTGAAAACTCATAAAGAGAAATAATCTACATTATGCCACAACTTGCCCATTATGACTTAGTGCTTACAAGGAAGAAAAGTCTTGGATATTTGGATCAAAAGTGGCTACTGCCTTCAAATATTTTAAATCCTGTCATGAAAAGAGGAGAGCTAAAACCTATGGCTGGAGATCGTAAGGATCTACTTTTCAACTAATCATAAGAAATAATTTCCTTACTATTTGAGATGTCTGACAAGGGATTGGCATTACCCTAAAGCTAGTGAGTTCCTTGGCATTTAACATAATTAAACAGAACCTAACAATGAAAAATGCAGGAAATAAAATTTCTACATTGTTTAATGTTGAATCTTGAAGGCCCTTCCAACTCTACTCAATTTTGTTATTAATTTGACCATATGGAGGATTTAAATATAGTGTTACCAATAACAACATAGAATGGAAAAGAATGGATGGATTAAAATCTACACTGAATTAAACTGGAAATAGTATTTTTTTTTCTCTCGGTAGACATAAGGTGCTATGTCCTGCAGGAAGCTTTTCTTGATTACCTTAGGAGCATAAGCTCAAAAATCTTCAGCTTGAAAGAACCTCAGAGACTAGCTAGTCCAACCCTCCTATTTTACACGCTAAGAAAATGAATCCCAGGAAGGTTAAGGGATTTGTTTCTTTCCATTGTACTATGTTCCCTGTTGGCTTCCATATTTGAACAGAACTAGCCCCAGCTCCAATTCCAACTCATGACAGTCTCTGGCCTCCTGACACCTCTCAGACTCCTTCTAGCATTTCTTTTCCTCACATGTAATCTTTCTTCCATGGAGCCAGTCCCCAAGGAAGAACCTTGAACCATCTAATTACATGCCATCTTCAACAGACTTTTCCCCATCCACTAATACTCTGTCGGGACTCACTCTTCAATTGTTAACATACTCCCAAACCATCACCTAACTTTTTATAGCCCAGTGGTTTTGAACCTTGAGCTGCTGAAGAACATATTTGTGTGACCAACTCTGCTTTTCATTCATTTATTCCCATCTAGCTCAACCCTATTTCCCCAATGATCCACTCTTGATTTGCTTGGCACTTTGCTCTCTGGAATGATTGTTATAAAATGAACAAACTTCCTTCCATCTTAAACATTGTCAATTCTCACTTTTATCTATAACTCACTGAAACCTCTTGATTACACTAATTTCTTGGTCACCCTTTCCAGAAGTGACTATCCTTTCTTTCATACTCCCAACAAACTCAGCATTAACAAGGGAGTCTGAATACTCCTTTGTATCCATTTCTAGTTCTAGACTCTCCCTCTACCACCACTGTTCAACAACTCTCTTACTTTGTGGTTCACACTATTCAAATTTATCTCACCCCAAAAAAATCCTGTTCTCTATCATCTGATGACCCTCACCCCTCAAATCATTTTTCCTTCTTTCTCAATGAATTCAGTGTCTGGCATGGTGTCTTTCTACTCCATATTTTTTCTTCAGATTTTGTATATATATATATATATATATATATATATATATATATATATATATAAACATACACAATGATAATCTTTCAAATACTCTACCTTTTCAGCTCCACAATATACTCAATTTCAATGACCTATTCCTCCACACTACCTTAGTCACATACAAAGATGGTTATACCTTCCCATCAACTACAGGTATTCCACATCTCTGTTCATAAACTCTAATATATCTTTATCTGATAAATATTTTATCATTCCTTCATTTTTTTTAAATGGTAGAGAGGAGAAGGTCGTGAAAGACTTTATTTGTTTTGGGGGGTTTTGTTGTTGTTGTTGTTGGGTCTTTGTTTTTGTTTTTTGTTTTTTTGCGGGGCAATGGGGGTTAAGTGACTTGCCCAGGGTCACAGAGCTAGTAAATGTCAAGTATCTGAGGCCGGATTTGAACTCAGGAACTTCTGAATCCAGGGCCAGTGCTTCATCCACTGTACCACTCAGCTGCCCCCCACTTTTTTCTTTACAATCCCTAACTTTGTTATTCATCATCATTACCTCTAATTCCTCCATTCCACAATATCTTCCCAGTTCATCAGTCATATAAGTAGATAGAATCTCCTCCCTTCTCAAAGTCAACCTCTTGTGAACCAGTTCAATGCTATACTATATGCCCTATCCTGTAATTTTTTCTCTTTGTGTTCTGTTTCCACTTAATCCTTGCCAATTCCTAAACTTCAGTGACGCTCATAATTTTCCTCCTTTTCTTCTACTGATATTTTAGTGAATGGAGCTTAGAGAAGTTACAAAATAGTGCAAATTTATATTGCATAATCTCAGCTGTGCCTTTTTGGAAGTAAGATAATCCTTTTACTCTTTATTAATTGATTCTCCATGATAATGACCACAATGTCTGTTCTAAATCTCCTCAAGCTCCCTAGAGCCCATCTCCCCTTTTCTCATCTCACATCTTTCTGAAGTCTTTTTGTATTTCCTTCCTGTCCTTCATGATTAGGTGCCTCTACTCCTTGCTCAAGCCAACCCTCTAAATACATTTTTTGTCAAACATTTCCTGTTATTTCTGGAAGATTGCCCCAAATATCTTCTCCACTTTTCCCCTTATCTTCTATCTATTGACTTCTCCCGTGCTGCCTATAAACAAGTCTATTTCCATCAGCCTTGGGGGAAAAACACCTTACTTTATCCTACACTAGTGCATGGCTATTGTACTATATCTCTCTACTTTTCCACTAAATTCCTTGAAAAATGCCTATTTTACAGAGCCTCTACTTCCTCTCACTCTTTTTCAAACTCTGAAGTTTTGGTGATGATTTCATCATTCAACTGAAACTATTCTCTCCAAAGCTAGCAATGGTCACTTAATTGCCAAATCTAATGGCCTTTTCTCAAATCCCATCCATCTTTAGCATTTCACACTGTTGATTCCCTCCTTTCTAGCTTTTCATTACACACTATTATCTTGAGGTTTTTGTCCTACCTGACTTATTGCTCCTTCTTACTTTCCTTTGCTCTAGCTGCATCCTTGTCAAATTCTCTGTAGGTGGCCCCCATACCTCTATCCCCCCTGTACAAAATTCTCTTTTCTTCTTATGTGTTCTTCCTCAGTGCTCTCATTAGCTCCCATGTGACCAACAACCATTTCTATGCAGATGTTTTCCATAACTGTATACCCAGCTTCTCTCTTCTGAACTCCAGTCCCACATTTCCAAGTGCCTATTAGATGTTTGGAATAGGATGTCCCATAGATCTTATGACCTTCCAAACTTTCTTATTACCGTTAAAGCCTCTACCATCTACCATCAACCTAGCCTCTTATATTCTCAACTTAGGTATCCTCCTTCACTCTTCTTTCACACAGCTACCATCAAGATCGCATGACCTCTTACCTGGAATATTATAGTAACTTTTTTTGTTTGTTTTTGGCAGGGCAATGAGGGTCAAGTGACTTTCCCAGGGTCACACAGCTAGTAAGTATCAAGTGTCTGAGGCCAGATTTGAATTGAGGTCATTCTGAATCCAGGTCCAGTGCTTTATCCACTGTGCCACCTACCTGCCCTGTAGTAACTTTTTAATTGGCCTTCCTAATTCAAATCTCTTCTTTTCTAACGAATTTTCCACGGAGCTGCCTAAGTGATTTACATAAAATATAGTTGTGATCATATCATCCCCTTGTTCATACATCCTCAGAAATGGGGAGTCCTCTTTTCTCTTTTTTGTTAAATTTCTTCTTGGGACAATAAAATCTTAAATTGAGATTATTTTTTCTGTCTCCTAGGAAGACAGGTATTTTTTTTTCTGTCTCTGATTTGTAGGAGAAATGAAACATTAAACATTATTTCTCTGATCTGTTTATAGGAGACAGGCAGATATGTCATGTTCTCTTTCTAGTTAGTAGGAGATATAATTTTGTAATTTCCTGATCTGTTTATTAATTTGTAGGAGAAATTAAACATTATTTCTCTGATCTGTTTGTAGAAGGCAGGCAGATCCAAAAGCTATATTTTAATATTTGATAATAGTTCACAATCCTTGTGTTCTCAATGAAGGATAATTAAGACATACTAAAAGAGAACCCATTTTAATTATTATGGCTGTCAGGGCTCAGTATGAGGATGTCACAAGGAAATTGAATCCAGCCTCTTACAATGAAGAAATAGTACTATGTTGCCATCACTGAGAGTAGGTAGTAGTACAAATTTAAAAATTGAGGCCAATTTTAGCCTCCTGGATCCTACCCATTTGTGGGGGTAACAATTAGAGAGGCATCAGGTAATTCTACTGCAATCACACACTAGCTCAGACTATTTTAGGCAAAGTTGTGGTGCGGACCAAGTGCTCTTTAGGTTAACATTGTTCCCAAATAGATAGATAAGGGGCCCAGTTGTGGGACCTTTGAGAAAGAAGAATATAAAATTAATTTTTAGAACTTGGTGAAGAGCTCCAGGGAAGCCAGATCACCTCTTGCCAAGTGTTTTAGTTTGTTTGCTTGTTTGTTTGTGTGTTTGTTTTTTATCTCCTAGCCAGTAGTTTTTTTTTGTTATATCTTGGGAACCATAACTTAAATACTGACCATAGCTTATCATTTTAGAGTAAATTTGCCATACAGTCTCCAAATAACTATAATTTGAATTTAGAAATTATAAGAAAATATTTTCTTCTATCCCTGCCCCAGACCTACCCATTACAACAAATCCATGAACATTTGCTCTTAATCAATTCTATTTTACCAAACTGCATTTTAAAGACTTGTCTATATAATTATATTTATCCTTGAACTTTGAGGATTAGCAGACTATAAAAATTATCATATGTGAGTGTCAGGCATTATGGACTTAGAATCAGGAAATCTGAGTTTTATTTAGGCTTTGCCATAAATTAGTGATTTGACCCTGGGGAAATCACTTCAACTGGCTAAGTCTCAGTTTCATTATTAATAAAATGGGGAAAATAATTCGATAAAATACCATCTATTCAATGCCCTCATGTTCCACATGAAGAAACTGAGACAGAGAGGTAAAGTGATAAATACATTCATATGGATAGTGGATGCCAGGGAGAGGAGCTGAACCCAGATCTCTGACTCTAGCCTGACTATTCTTTCTACTACAACTTGTAAAATCTCCCTTTTACTTTCAAGATAGTCTTCAGGGGCAGCTAAGTGGCATAGTGGATAAAGCACTGGTCCTGGATTCAAGAGGAGCTGAGTTCAAATATGGCCTCAGACACTTGACATGTACAAGCTGTGTGACCCTAGGCACACATTGCCCCACCAAAAAAAGAGTTTTTAGCTTCACTGCAGGAATAAAATAAGAAAAAGCTATAAACCTTCCTTGTCTTTGACAAAGCAAGACTATCCTTTTTCCTCAATTCAAGCATAGCTCTAGAAGGACATGACCCGTGGCACATTCTACATGAAACCAATTAGAGAACTTAACCCCAAAATGCAATAAACATTTATTATGTGTTTAATACCTACAATATGCCAGACATTGTACTAAACACTGGAGAAAAAATGAATAACAAAGCTTAATGTGATAAACCCTTTTTTTCTTGTTGAGCATCTTCTAGTTTATACTAAATCTTTATTTCTACCTTCCTTCTCTATATATGAATGATCATCATAAATCTAGTTCAGGACACAGATCCAAAAACAATCACAAACTAAGGCATTTATGTTCCTGTCCTGAAGTAGAAGGAGCATGTGAGGATGATAATAATAGAGGATCCTGCCCCAACTTAAGTGCCAATACTGGTTGAGACAAAGAAGGAGATGGATGGACATTGAATCTTGCTTTACAATAGTTACTCATGCATAATGGATGTAATTTTCATATCCTCATCACCAGTTAATTTCTCCAAGTTGTTACCAGTTACAAATATTTTTGGTGTAATGGTAGAGTGAATATAATTGTTACTTTTTTATTTTACCAAGGTATTTTGTTATTGTCTTAATTAAATATTTTGCTCTTTGTTCTGTGGTTCCTGGAATAAAGAACACATCAGAAGGCACAAACTATGAAGACTACTATTGGGCATATGCTATATGCCAAATATAAGCTTCTGTTGTCAAATCCTGAGGCCCCTTTTTACCTCCAAGATTAATGTAGGGCATTTTATGTTTAGTCCACTTTCTATATTGTTGTGGAGGTTGTGAAGGAGTTAAGGCAAAAATGCTGCTTTCCACTTTCCCATCTTGACTCCATTCACTCTGAAATTCCCTTCTTTGAGCACAATCTCTTAACAACCCATTTATCCCTTTGCCTTGCAACCCCAAATGCTGTTCTTTATCTTTATCACAACTTCCTGTCCCTGAATACCTTAGTTCTTTCCCTGGTTATCACCACTGTACTGTCTATACTTTCTTCCTCCCCCTTCACCAACTGAAAAACCAGTTCAATTCTATACTGTTCTCTTAAATCCCCTGTTTCCTAATCTCATTTAAAATCTATTCCTGATAAGTCTTAGCCCTGAATTACTCCCACCATCCACTGTGTTCACTTCTACTTACATGCTGCCAAATAAAGCTGTAGAAGAACCATTCTGAGTAGATCCACTGCAAATTTATATATGACATGAACTGGGTTCTCACTGCATCAAGGCAATCATTTTACAGTTCCATAATCAACTCACTAGTCTACTCACTACAAAGACTTTTCCAAGCTCTTTCATCCCTCGTCAAGCCTCCTACAACTTCCCTTCTCCCTCTAACTCAGGTGAGAAATGTCATATTTATCTGGAAAAAAATTAAAGTCATTCTCTGAGAGAGGCTTCTTCTCCCCCTTCTGTTCATCTCATCACCCAGATGCCTTTTGTCTCTGTGCCTTCACCTCTATCTTACATAAAGAGGTGGCATTTCTCCTTTATAAAAGAAACAAACTCCTTTACATGCACAAATCATCACATTTAATTCCATCTTGCAAGAAGATTGCTGGTCATCCCCCCTCTATCACCTATTTCTCTCTCTTTCTCTTTCTGTCTCCTAGCTACTTCCCTGCTGCCCACCAACATGCCTATATCTTCCTCATCCTTAAAAAACTCTGATTTGATCCATCCATCCCCACTAACTATTGTCCTGTATTTCTCCTCTCTTTTGAAGCTAAACTCCTTAACAGGGTTTTCCTATTGTCCTAAAGAGTTCTATCCTGTCTTCTTTTCTTCTCTCTTCAGACAATTTCACTTGGTGATCTCATCAGCTTGCGTAGATTCAATTATAATCTCTATGATGATTATTCTCAAATCTATTTATCCAGCCTTAACCTCTCTGCTGACTTCTAGTCTTATTTCCAACAGCTTATTGGGCATCTTGAACTGGATGTCCTGCAGATATTTTAAACTCAGCATGTCCAAAACTGAACTCATTATCTTTTCCATCAAATCCTCCTCTTTCCCTAAGTTCTTCATTACTGTCCAAGGTAACAGCATGCTCTTAGATACACAGACTTGAAAACTAAGTGCAAACCTCAACTAATCATTTTCTTTCTCACCTCATATCCAATCTGTTGTCAAGTCTATTGATTTTACTTTAATAATGTGTCTTATATATTCCTTCTTCCATCCTCTGACACTGCCACCACCATGATTCAGCTGTTGATCACCTCACATTTAGACTTTTGCAATAGCCTGCTGGTTGGTATCCCTGCATCTTCTCACCCCATCTAGTCCATTCTCCATTCAGTTGTTCAAAGTGATCTTCCCAAGGCCCAATTACAACATGTGCTTTGTTTACCTTCTAGATATGATTTTATTTTCTATATTTATCATGTTTATCTGTTACATAAATATTATATCTGTTATATAAATATTATCCTCATCATCAATCTTATTTGAACATTTGTTGTTTATTTGTTTTAGTCATGTCCAACTCTTCATAACTTCATTTGTGATATAGTGTAGTGGCATGCCATTTCCTTCTCCAGCTCATTTACAGAATAAGGAAGGGAGGCAAACAGGGTTAAGTAACTTGTCCAGGGTCACATAGCTAGAAAGTGTCTGAGACCAAATTTTAACTCAGGTCTTCCTGAATTTAGGTCTGGCTCTCTATCCACTGTGCCACCTAGCTGTTCCTGTTTGAACATAGTTGTCTTCATATTGTATCCCATATTAGACAATGAGCTCCTTGAGAACTTCTTTGGGCGGGGGAAGTGGCTTATAAAATAGAATTTTATTGACTGATTTTCTGTTAAAAATGTATTTCCCTGTTTCTTCTTTTTTAAAAACTAGTCATCCTTTAGGGTCTAGCACAAATGTTACTTCCATTGAGGTGTCTCTCTGATGAATGTGAATCTTTCCAGGTATATACTTTCTATGTCTTCTGATTCCCTAATGATCAAGATGTCTGATGCATGTGAGTTCCCTTCATTTCAGGCCTTCTAGTATTTCTGTATATAGTAGGTACTTGAAGAATGGTTAAATTGAATTGAACTGAATTATGCTTAAAGATGCTATAATTGTGAATCCATGGGTACTCTTTTGTTTTTGGTTTTTGGTTTTGGGGGGTTTTGTGGGTCAAATGAGGGTTAAGTGACTTGCCCGAGGTCACAGCTAGTAAGTGTCAAGTGTCTGAGGCCACATTTGAACTCAGGTCTTCCTGAATCCAGGGCCAGTGCTTTATCCACTGAGCCACCTAGCTGTCCCTGAAAGAGGTACTCTTTAAGAACTTTAGGACCTTTTCAGAGAACATCAAATGAAAGTGTGAAGCCTTGTTGGTAGAGTGACATCATTTGCTTAAGTCTTTCCTCTGGAAGTCCTACAGAGAGAGCAACAGATGAACAGCCTGAATACTGCATTGGTAAAACACTGATGGGATAACCTTTAATTCATCAGGTAGATCCTCTAGGAAAGATTTATGGGGAAATGGGCAAGAATCACACAGGAGGAGGAGGCAGCAAGGAGTAGGAATTGGCAAGATTAGAAGTACCCAAATTGGGAGGGGACTTCTGGGGCAGAGCCAAGATGGGGGAGGAAAGGCAGTGAGCTCTCAAACTCATGACACAATCACTCAAAAAAACATCCAAATAATGCCATAGGACAATGCCTGGAGCAGCAAAACCTACAGAAGAATGTGCTGAAATCATCTTCTAACCAAGAACAGCTTGGAAGGTCAGAAGGAGGGAGCAGCTGTGCGGAGACAGGAGTGGAGCCCAACCCCACAGTCACCCTGACACAGATCCAGTCCCAGGAAAGCCTCACCAGAGAAGGAGAGCCCAGAACCTCTGAATCAGCTAAAGTATCAGTGTCGTCTGGAACTAAGCTCACAGTCTGGTGAGAGGACTGAGCCCTTGGCAAGGGGAGAGACTACAAGGGTCTGTGGTGGTGCTAAGGCAGAACTTGGCTTTTTTACCCCTGCTGGGAACCAGGAGGTAGCCTTGAGTAGTAGTGGTCCAGGTGGGGAAGGGGCACAGGCTCATTAGAGCTACCAATGACAACACACAAAGCTGGTTGATTAGCAAGTTGGTCTGGAGTCATCTAAGGACCAGGGAACAGGCCAGGAGAGTGACAAACCTGATCCTCCTGAAATCATGGACCTGGGACTTCTGAAGCTTGGGATACTGCAGCCTGGAAATAGTGCCCCATTTTAAGGAGCTAAAAGTCAAGAAAAAGAAAGGCAAGATGAGCAGAAAGACAAAAGTGAGGACCATGGGAAGTTTCTTCAGTGACAAGGAAGATTGAAGTGCACCCTCAGAGGAAGATGTCAATGTCAGGGCCCCTATATCTAAAGCTTTCAAGAAAAATATAAATTGGTCTTAGGCCATAGAGGCACTCAAAAATGACTTTGAAGTTAAAGTTAGAGAGGTAGAGGAAAAAATGGAAAGAGAAATGATGGTGATGCAGGAAAGACATGAGAAAAAACTCAACAGCTTGAAAAGTCAAATTGGCCAAATGGAAAAGGAGGTACAAAAGCTCTCTGATGAAAATAATTGCCTAAGAATTAGGATTGAACAAATGGAAGCTAGTGGTTTTATGAGAAACCAAGACACAATAAAGCAAATACAAATGAATAAAAAATAGAGGGCAATGTGAAATATCTTCTTGGAAAAACTGCTGACCTGGAAAATAGGTCCAGGAGAGATAACTTGAAAATTGTTGGTCTACCTGAAAACCATGATGAAGGAAAGAGCTTAGACATCATCTTCCAAGATATTCTCAGGGAAATTTTCCCTGATATTCTAGAAACAGAAGTTAAAATAGAAATTGAAGGAATCTACCAATCACCTCCAGAAAGAGATCCCCAAATTCCAGAGCTCTCAGGTCAAGGAGAAAATATTGTAAGCTGCCAAAAAGAAAGAAATCAAGTACTGTGGAGCCCCAGTAAGGATAGCACAAGATCTAGCAGCTTCTACATTAAAGGACCAGAGGCCATGAAATATGATATTCCAGAGGGAAAAGGAATTGGGATTGCAACCAATAATCACCTACCCAGCAAAACTGATTGTAATCTTTCAGAGGAAAAAATGCGATTTTAATGAAAAAGAGGACTTTCGGGTATTTGCAAAGAAAAGACCTGAACTGAATGGCAAATTTGACTTTCAAATACAAGACCCTAGAGAACCATAAAAAATGGACTTGGGGGACATACCTGGGTTCATGCAGTGGGCGACTGTCTTGTGTCTGAGGCCGGTTTTTGGCTGGGATCTCCCTGGGTCCAGGGTGTATGCTTTGTCCACTGTGTCATCTAGTGGCCTCATGTTGACATCTTTAGGGTTAAATTGAGGGGTGAAGGGAATTCACTGGGGGAGGGGGGAAGGTCAGAGGTGAAATTCCAAATGAAGGAAACAGGAAAGGGCTTATGGAGTGGGGGAAGAGATGGGGGAGGAGCAGGGTAGTAAATGAATCTTAAACTCATCAGAAAAGGCTCAAAGACCTTAAACTCATCAGAGTTGTCTCAAGGAGGGACTAACACACACACACACACACACACACACACACAACTGGGTGAAGTAATCTATTTCATCGGGGGGCCTTAAATGAGCCTAACATTCATCAGAATTGGCTCAAGACCTCAATCTCATCAGAATTGGCTCAAGGAGGGAATAACATACACACTCAGTTGGGTGGAGTATTCTCTCTAACCCTGCAGGAAAATAGAAGGGGAAGGGGATAAAGAGAGAGGGGCAAAACAAGGAAGGGCAGATTGGGGGAGGGGACAGACAGAAGCAAATCCCTTTTGAAGAGGGATAGGATGAAAGAAGATAGATAATAGAATAAATATCATGATGAAGGGAATAGAATGGAAGGAAAACAGTTAACAATAGTAATCATGAAAAAGAGAAAAGAGAAGAAAATTGTACAAAAAATATTTATAGCAACTCTTTGTGATGGCTAAGAATTCAGAATCAAGGGAATGTCCATCAATTGAGGAATGACAGTAGAAGCTGTGGTATATGATTGTAGTGGAATGGCATTGTGCTATAGGAAATGACAAACAGGATCATCCCAGAAAAGCCTGGATAGACTTATGAACTGATATATAGTGAACTGAGCAGAGCTGCAAGACTTTGTGCATAGTGACTGCAGTATTGTTCAGTGAGCAATTGTGAACAACTTCATTACTCTCTGCAATGCAATGATCCAAGACAATCCCAAGGGACTAACGACAAAGCATATTATCCACCCCCATAGAAAGAATTGATCAAAAGAGCACTTGTGGATTGTACATATATAACCTGGTTGTGGTCTTGTGGAGGGGGGAGGAAAGGGAGGGAGGGAGAAAAATCTGGAACTCTAAATTTTATGAAAATGAATGCTGAAAACTACCCTTACATGTAACTGGAAAAAAAATGTTTGTTGCTAAAAAGAAAAAAAGTCTTTCCTCCACTTTTCAAGAATTGAAGTCATATATTCCAGGACAGATCCTTCACATCGAAAGAATGAAGGATAAAAAGAAGCATTTTGTGTGTGTGTGCCTTTTTTAGTGTACTTCAGAATTACATACTCCATCACCATGCCGCCATTTTTTGCTAGCTTACCTTATAAGAAACTACTTCAAATGAATCTACCCTCCCTGGTAATGTGGAAAGGGCAAATTAAAGCCCAGTTAAGCAAGTTAGACTAGCCTTGATTTCTGACAATGTGTTGAATGTAACTTTATGAGCATATTTCTATGAAGGAGACTTAAAGGAAAGAAGGAGTCATGAAGTATATTCCAACCCCCTCCTTGCTTAAATTCTGTTGCAAAAGCAAAACGGCTTTGAGTTACCTTTAATATCTAACATTATATATGTATATAGAATGAGAAACCCTGCAACATATGTGTCATAAAACCCCAGTGAACCAAACATGAGTAGGTTCAGCCTGGACTATCCAATTGAGATCCTGAGAAACCCCAAAGGGAAGATTCGTAAGAAGGAAACAGAGATAGCACCTTATCTTCTCATCAGAAGATAAAAGGACAGAAGTAGATCAACCTTATGTGCTGATTCTGTCTATGCCCTACCTAACCTTTGAGTAAAACAAATTTAATAGGGCCTTCAGGGAACAATCTGGCTCAGCCACTATCCCTAGATAACATATGGTATATCTCTGTATTACACTATGATAATTGGAATAGATTCTTAATTATTCATGCATCCTCTTAAATAAAAATCTTTCTCCAATAATATGGAACTCCTAAATTACTAAGTACTTTAACAAAGAGGACTCCCAATTAATTCTAAACCAATTTTTTGGGGTTGTTGTTTCTCCTAAATTTAGTGTTATGATTTTAGGATGCTTTCTCCTTAAAGGAAAGGGCTATTTAGTTTGAGGGTTTTGATTTTTGTCTTTTTACTCCCAGAGTCTATTCCATTGCCTTGCACACAGTAGGCTCTTAAGTGCTTTTCAAATTAAACTCAATTGAACCATAATATTTTGAGGTGAAAATCTCATATCAGTCATCTTTTCCAAACTTTTCATTCTATAAATATACAATTACATTTATAAATGCAATTAGAAGTGGAAAAGATTTGCCCAGGGTCACACAAGTAACAAATAGAATTAGAATTTAAATTCAGGTTTTCTTCTTATTCCAAATCCAGTGCTTTTTTGGGGAAAATAGAATTCTGCCAATTTAAAAATCAATTAGATTCCAACATTCTACTTTTCACTTAATTATCCCATAATTTTCCTGTATCCTCTCCTCCACAATACCATGAAATCACTATATCTTATTTTTTCTTAATCCAAATCTAGAGAAAATGTAGTAGAATAAATGAATCAACATGACAAAGGAATGTTGAGATATTTTGTTTTTCACCAGTACAATTTTTTATTACAAGGCACAACCATATATATAGAATACATAATTTATCACCATTTTAGAATATAAGTATGTACATAATATATGCATACATTTCTATCAGAGCTTAGAAAAGAAACAAGAAAATACTTTTGATTTGGAGAGCAGAAGAATTCATTAGGGCAAAAAAGCTCCTTCCCTTTGGAGACATTGTTTTCAAGTTCCTGCTGAATGGAACATTCTTATGAAAGGACCATACAGCTTAGTCACAGTTCTACCTTTAAGAAAGTGCTAATAGAAATCCAGTCAAATGTATTCCCTTTACTCCAATTTTATATCCTGTCATGCTATATTATACATACTAAATAACTACAAGGGGCATGAGGGTCAATATACAAGATGAGGGCCAACTTTTGCTCAGAGATATACCCCCAAATAGCACTTGATTGTTAGGAATTGTGGGACTTCCTTTGAAATGTTTTGAAGTTTCTTTTTACTTATTGCTATAAATCAATAGATTAAAAGGCTAAAGATTATACCTATAATTTAATTAGAATAAGAAATTCCCAGGTGAAGAACCTCCCTTTACCAATATAGGTTGGCATCTTGTCTGCAATGTATAAGGGTTGTCTAGAGCACTGGGAAGTTAAGTCTAGGGTAACACAGATAGTTTGAGTCAGTCGGACTTGAAACTCGATTTTCTAGTAATCCCCTACACCCTGATGCCTCTCAATTTGCATTTGTTGTAATTTTTTAAAACAAGATTTATGAAAGGTTGTTCCGGATAATCATAATAAAGATCTTGAGCACTCAAGAATAACGCATTTTTCTACAACCTGGTCATTCTATTCATTCTTCTACCTATGCTCCTCATTGCTGACTGATTTATCTCACTGTACCTATCTCCAAACCCTTGATCTTCTGTCACAAACCCATATGATAGGAATGATCACTGGGAAAACTGGGAAGGTGGAGAAATTGGGGGGAAAAAGTGGGGGAGCAGTCACTAAGGTTGGACAGCCTAGTCCTGACCTCAGAGAGACTTGTGTTGTGTTTCTTCTTGAAATTAGAAGAGTGGAACATCAAAATATTAGATAAAGAGGACTAAAAGAAGAGGACCCTTGTCAATGCCATTATCTGAGAGTATGCACTTAACACAACTATTGTCACTTTTGCCAAACATCAAAAAATATTTCTGAGAGAGGAGCATAAAAATCCAGGCTATATTGTTGACAAAGAGGTTTTATGCACCATACCCTTCTCTTATTATTATATCCCTAAACTTTGTATCTTTCTATATATTTTGTGACTTCCTACTATTATTCTTACAGCAGGAATTCCCTAAAAGTTTTTTTGGGGGAAAGGTTGCCAGCAATAGTAAGGGGAACATCCATAGCTCTAATAAGTGCCATAAAATTCTCTGAGCATCCCTGGCACAAGAGATGGGCAAATGTCATACATTCAGGCAGAAAACTCAGATGACCTCAGTGCCAGTCAGGGCATTAGCATGAGGACACTTCATAGAATCTCATTCCATGCTTGTTATACATGTTTTTCTTTACTCCCCAGGGTAAACACAGCAATGGGGAGCCTAGAGTATGAACAGATGAGTTTAATGCTCCAGGAAATAAGGGAGATTATTTTGATATTTAGGAATATCATGTATAAGATGCTTAAGAAAGGAACATACCTCTTTACCACTCCCTTAGTATGTCCTCAACCATTATGTATATACATATATGTATATGTGTATATATGTCTGTATACACATATCCATCTAGTACTGCAACTGAGGTATTTGAGTACATCACACTATAGTCAATAAATATTAAAATTGGCTATATATATAGGTATAAAAGCACAAATATGCTTAAATATTTCAATGAAGTATGATAGAAAAATTCCTTAATTTTCAGTTAGAAATATATCCAGTTTTACAGTCCAAAGAATTAGGAAACACTATGTTAGGTACTGTGGAGATCTAAGGTAGACACAAGCTAATACAGTTGAGGTAAATCTTGAAAATATTTGTTTAACTCATTAAATGCCAAGTTTTAGTTTAATTATCACAGAATAAACACAAGTCTGCAGGAGAAAGCAGGAGTATTCCCTTAAGAATTACAATACCTTAGAGTTCCACAGATGTGTATATGTCCATGTCTCTTTAAACCCTAGATGGGGTTCATCTACATGGGAAAAAAAAAACTTTAGTCCCAGATTCACCCCTTGGCACAGACATATGTCAAAGCAATAAATGAGGGAGGGGAAAGCCCTCCAGCTTTTAGAGATGAGAGAATGCACAAATGAGGTACAACTCCCATTACATTTAACACCATTGTGCAATTTTCTTCACTTTTGAGCCTTGAATCCAAATGGCAGAATCACCATGCATGGATTGCCAAAGGCTCTACCTCAATTGTTCTTTCTTTAATTGGTGTCTGATCCAAGCTAAGGCATGATAAAAACAAAACCGTATCATTTCTACCTTTTGCAGAAGAATAACAGTTCACTGATGTGCACCCTCTCACTTTCCCCACCTCCAAGAAGAGTAAAACTGGACTCTATCTGTAGGCAATTGCTGGTATATACCTATAATAGCATCAATCCAGATACTTTATGGGTCTGAACCCCGATAATGGTGAGTTAAGCTTTTCAGGAAGCTTTAAAACTTAACTCTTTGGGGGTAAGCAGGTATACTGGTGCTCTAGTTATCTGAAAGAGATTGTACCACTTCCAAAAGTCCTGTGATTAATTCCTAGGAAATACTTTAATGACCAGAGAAATGCCTTCAAGTACTATAATGATTTCCAGCAATGTCATCACTCCAAATGAATGGGTTAAATGCTTGGCTTCTTTTCAAATTAGGCACACATGTCAAGAAGAGCTAATGACAGGCCAGTCCATTCTTTATCTACATATACAAAATATTTCACGATGAAGCTCTGGCATGTTTTAATCTTTCCAAAGGCTCTCTTACTTCAGTTCTCTTCTTCTACCTGGATCGTCAAAAGATTTTCCTAACATATTTTCCAAGGCATGACTTAACACCTAATCACATGTTAGCTTAAATACCAGAGAATCATAGCTAAAAGCAGTAAACGACATCTGTAGGTGCCAAGTACACTAAAATATATTAGAAACTATATCCCTGGCATCCTAAGAATTTTATTTTTAAATATTAAAAGACTCTCACAATACACAGAAACATTGCACACTTTAGGTGGAAATTCAGGCCATGCGTAAGCAGAAATTTTTCCACATAACCAGAGGAAATGCTTATTATCCACGAAGAGTAAAGGTAAATAGGGTGAGCAATTTCACAGTGGCCATCATTTTTGAAGCTACCACTGTGCAAAAATCTGGATTTACACTATTCAGTCTCGGTCTGAAGCAAATGCTTTTTTTAAAAAAGCACAATTATAGGAACAATATCTCTGCCTGTAAGGCTACAGCAAATGGTGAGGAGCTTAGTCTAAACCTTAGAAGATGGAAATCTGATTTTCTTTTCCCAAACAATTGTCAGATAGTTTGACCTCATAGATATAAAGAGGTCACCTTCCTGCTAATTTAGATTTTTTTTTTTCTCTTCAAACCCTGACTTAAACTTTGGTGTCAACGGAGCTTGACTGCCATAGCATCTTGCCCTTGACATGACTCCACAACATAAGAACTTCTAAAAGTCTTTCAAAAAATAAAATTCTGTTTCCAGGATCAGACTGCTGTGGTAATCTGAGTTAATCCTAGATCATTGAACTCCTCTCTTCCCGGGGAACTATATGACGACATTTCCACGACTAGTCATACAGGTTTATTTGTCCCATCAACCTCCCTCATGTAGGGAGTGTCCTGAACTGTGTTTTGGACTCTGCTAGTGCCCTGTCGCTCCATCCTGGACTTAAATGGGAAACAAAAGTCCCTGAAACACCTCTTGAAATTTTCATCCAAGAAAGCATATAGAATGGGGTTTAAACTGCTATTGGTGTACCCTAAAGCAATGCAGAAATAATAGCTAGAAAGGGCTGCTGTGCTATGGGAGGTACTCCCCAGGGCTTCAACCAGTACAAATATATGAATGGGGGTCCAACAGATAATAAAGACTGCCACCACCACGAGAACAAGCCTGGTGATTCTGCGGAGGTTGCGATCTTTCTCTCGAGAGCCTGAAAGAAGCCTTACACTTTTTAAGCGTAAGATCATCAAAGTGTAGCAAACAATGATAATGAGAACCGGGATCACAAATGCAAAAACAAAGACACAGATTTTCATGAAGAGATCCCACCAGGAATAATCATCATCTGGGAACTGCAAAGAACATTCGATGGTATCTATATCTGGAAGAAATAACAGAAAAAAAAAATTAAGAGGTTAGAACAGCCCATCAATTATGATAGAAACATGGTTGTGATTATTTAAAATGTGCCCATTAGCCTCCCTATTTACATAAATGAACTATGCTAAGATATTATCACACAAAGTAGGCTAACAAAGTACAAATAAAAGCTACACACCCTGGAGGCCATTTACCTTTCAGTAGGGACCAAGAGTACCAAATAGCCAATTATACACAGGTCATGTAATGTGCTTTAGTTATAATGTAAGTCATTATATAAGATTAATAAGCTGTGTTCATTCCTTCAGAATATATAAAATTTCTAATTACTAAAATTGATTTTTCCTTGCTAATTTTCATAAGGAACTGAAGTGATATTTTTCTATTGGAAAACTGCCTTTATAAAGTTCTTTTAAATTATTTTTTCCAACTTTTAAACCACTGACAACATAAGATAAAATCCAGTTGTGTTAAATAATAGAAGTTTGAACCTTAACATGCAACTTTACAAAGACTCACAAATACCAAAGAAACATGATAGGTTGCAAGAAATCTGGTAATGAACCAATATAACCCAGGAATCAAAGCCCTCTGCTTGGGACTCTCCTTATTGGTGAAGATCAATGTTCTTCACCTGAATGAGGAGAGAAGTAGATGAGAGCTTGAAGCAGAAGAAAGATCCTGGTTTTCTGACTTTCAGTTTTGAGAGAGAAAACACTCTGTTATAGTTTCACTTCAGGGAGAGGTCCCTGAAGGGGAAAAAAAAGACTCCAAAAAGAAGCTAACTTCTAAGCTATAAGTCGCATACATTTCTGTAAAAATAATTTTCAGGAATGAGGATCCCATATGATATGTTGGGCTTTTGCCTAAAATGCAAACAAAATAATTTAGAAAGATAAAAATTTATAAAATATTTGAATAATGGTGGCATTTTGGTTTTACTATTTTTTTTTACTACAGTATAAAAAAGAAAGGCTGTGGTGAATTTTCTCCTTTTAACCTAGAAAAATGTTTCCATTTTCCTGTTTCATTTTGGTTAAATAGATTTGGTTTATTATTGGAAGAAGCAGAAACCTGGTCCTATCCTTATTAAGGATATATCCAGAGGGGGGTTGGCCAGTTCCCTTCTTTCTCAGCCCTATCTGCTTACTTTTTTTTTCCCCTTTTGTGTATGGGAAAACAGTTGAGATAGTAGAGAGAGAGATTCTTTTCTTAAAATTTTCAAAACAACATCTTACCAATGGACAAAGAAATTGTAAACAATAATATTATGGTATTTTTTTTAGACATAAGAAGATTCTGTTCCCTAAAAATGTTTCCTAAAAATATGAAAATATCTTTCATAACAAATAACTCCCAAGACAATAAAGCATGCCATGTTCAGATTGCTCTTAGTCATCCAATAAATTACAAAGCACGGGATTATTGCGAATACTAATAAGGATAAATGTTTTAGAGACAATCCCTTTAGCTGACTCAGACACAAGTCAAAGAGGAGTAGATGAAAAACCAATAGGGTAAATAGTGATTTTTAGCCCCTAAAGAGAGGTGGTACAATGGATAGAGTGCCAGGCCTAGAGTCTGGAAGACTCATCTTCCTGAATTCAAATCCAGACTCAGACACTTACTAGTTAGGTGGCCCTGGGAAAGTTGCTTAACCCTGTTTGCCTCTTTTTCCCCATATGTAAAAGGAACCGGGGAATGAAATGGCAAACCACTACGGTATCTTTGCCAAGAAAATCCCAAAATGGGATCACAAAGAGTCAGGCACAACTGAAACAACTGAACTAAAACAAGTATACTTTAATATAAAAAGAATTATACAATAGAATGATCTCCAATTAAATAGAAGGAATTATTATGGACAAGAGAGGTGTGCTTGATTACATAAAATAAATCTAAGATATATGAACAAAAAGTTAATATAATTACATTTTTTTAAAAAGCAGCTTGGAAAAGAAATTTGTGGCAAACATGACAGATACAAATACCCATAAAACCATTAGAATTTAAAAGGGCAACTCTTAGTCCACAATGTAGGAAATAAATAGACATTTTTTAAAAGAAGGAAGTCATATTGTTCATAATCATTTAAAAAATTTAAATTTCACTTATAATTGTAGAGGTATAACAAAAAATATTCAATATAAGTAGGGTTGTAGAGAGCCAACTAGTAGAATTATAAACATGGACTCTTTGGAGGAAAAACTTTGCAGTACACTGTGAAAGTATAAAAAAAAAAATCAGCATGCCCTTTGATCCAATAATTCCTCTGTTGGAAATATATACTGAAAGTGTTATGAAAAATAATAAAAATGGCGGATTGCTCAAAAATTTTCATAGTGCTATTAGTTATATTTAGAATAATAAAAGTCCAGTAATAACCTGAATATAGAATAGAAGAGTGATTAAATAAAATTTTAATGCACTAATGTAATGGAAAACTATAATCTAAATAACAGGCAAGTATGAGGCAAATGAAGAAATGTGGAAATAATTTTAATAAATAATGAAAGACAAAGTCAAACTAGAACAAAAATATATATTAATTATAATCATAAAATAGAAAAAGTAAATAAAAATGAATATAAAAATTATCCTGTTGAAGACTTAGGTGGAGGAGTGACTGAAAAGTTATATTTTATATTACAATTCAACTATTTAGATATAAATAGGAAGGAAAAGAGTTTAATTAATTGTACTGAAGTGTCATATTAAATCACTAATAATTTTTCAAATAATTTTTAAAAGAGGAGAAAATGAAGGCAATTATTATGAAAATGAAATTATTATGAAAATTAAAATTAAATATATATTGGGTATAAATATTTTTAGCCAGATATTGTCTACATTCTAGTTTAGATTGTCTACATTTTTCTTAATCTCCAGAAGGAGCTTCGAACCCTTCCTTAATAATCTATTGTCTTTTCTTAATTTTAAACTCATGTCTAAAGCTTTTTTGCTAATTATTTGTCAAGTTAAACTTTTTTCCCTGTTTTTAGATTTTTGTTTTATTCTAATTTCATCTACATAAGGAACACTCCATGTGAACACTCCTAAACATTGCCTTGAATGTTTAGAGGTTAAAAGACTTGTCCAAGGTCCTATATTAAACTAAGTCTTCTTGTCTCCAAGGCCAGTCCTTTATTCACCACACTGAGCTGTCTCTGTTCTTTGTTACTACACTAATAGTATGTCAATGCTATAAGGGTATTTCTGTGATTCATCCTTGTTGATACTTCCTCCACCAATTCCCTTCAATAGTCAACGGCTTATCAAATCTTCTCACTTCTACTTCTTAAAAGATTCTCATATTTATTTATTTCTCTCCACTCATATCACAACCACCCACTCCAGGCCTTCAACACTTGTTGGTTAGACTCTTTTCTTCCTTCCTTTCCTTCCTGGCAATCAAGGTTACATGATTTGCCCAAAGTCACACAGCAAGTAAGTGTCCGAGGCCAGATTTGAAATGAAGTCCTCCTAAATCCAGGGCCACTTGCCCTATCTACTGCCACATCTAGCTATCCATTGTCTGGACTAGTTCAATAGACTATTATTTGGCCTGTCTTCTTCAAGCGTCTCTTCTTTCTGATCTATCCTCCACACAGCAGCCAAAGTCATATTCCTATAACAGCAGTTGAACTGTGTCACTCACTACTTAAAGAAGCTCTCTTATTTCCAAGACAGGTTCTTAAGTTAGTTTGTGTCATGAAGCTCTTTGACGGTCTGATCAAAATATTTTTAAATGCATAAATACCTAGGATCATGAAGGAAACCAATTATGATGAAACAGATAACAAAATTATATTTAGATTCACCAACCCTAGGTTAGGAACACCTGATCTCCAATAAATATAAAGTCTTCCATTTGCCATTTAAAACCCTTCAGAATTGATTACAGCCTACCTTGCTAGGCTGAGGTACATTCTCCCCATTCCCGTGTATACAATAGGAACATTCTTGAAATGTCCTTTTTTCCTCCTAACCTCCACCTATTGAAACCCCTATGGTTCAGCTTAGATGCTCCCTCTTTAAAGGGAGACTTCCTGAAACCCCCAGTTCCTGGTGCTGTTCCCTAAAATCACTTTCTATTTGTTTTAGAGAACTCCTATATCTACTTATCTATACACATTTTGTATCCCACTGCAGTCCTTTTGGGGAAAAGGCTCTCTCACTTTTATCTCCCTATATCCCATGACTATAGGGGTTTGGAAAGAGACTGAACCTGTGATTTCATTGATTTAGGGAACTTCCTGTTGCAATGAGGATTACTGGCTTCTCTGCAACTTTAGAACAAAGTGGACCAAAGCAGGACTTAACTTTTTTCCACTCATGATCCCTTTTAGCCAGAGAAATTTTTATGCAACCCTAGATATATAGGTACATAAAGTAGGTATGCGAATCAAACATTTACTGCTAAATTTTTCACAACCCCCACATTCAGTTATGCAACTTCATATGGGGGCCCAACCCACAGTTTAAAAAGCTAAAACATAGAGCACCAAGAGATTAAGTGGTTTATCTAGGATGACTCAGTCAATATGTATAAAAAGTAGTACCTGAACCAAGGACTTTCTGGCATCCAGTCTAACTCTTTACCCACTACATCAAGATGCCTCTAGCCTACTACCCATTTAATAACAAATGCTTTTTGAGTGACTTAATAAATATATCATTAATAAATACTTTTTGTAAGTACTAAATATATGCTTGGGGGGGGGCAGGGCATTTAGGGTTAAGTGACTTGCCCAGGGTCACAGAGCTAGTATTTGTCAAGTGTCTGAGGCTGGTTTTGAACTCAGGTCCTCCTGAATCCAGGGCCAGCCCTTTATCCACTGCAGCACCTCCTTTTGGAATGACTAAACCTCTCCCATGCCTCAGGAGATTAGTTTCATGAGTTTATGAAAGCAAGAAAATTAATCACCTGGTGGCCACTATTTATTAATGACCTTTTCCAAACTTGTCTAACTGAATACTCAGACAGCACACAGGTCCATCACAAAGTCACAACTAAAGACATTCCAGCTGAGTAGCATCTTCCTGAGTTCAAGACCCACCGTCATAGCCTTTGATATAGTCATCTACATACCATGATGAATCACAGTTGTCAGACTCCAATGGAAGTATAATATTCTCTGTAGTGACTATTATTTTTTATTCAGTCATTTTCAATCATATCTGATTCTTTGTGACCCCATTTAGGATTTTCTTGGCAAAGATACTGAAGTGGTTTGCCATTTCCTTCTCCAGCTTATTTTACAAATGGAGAATTGCAGCAAACAAGGTTGAATGACTTGCCCAGGGTCACTCAGCTAGTAAGTGTCTGAAGATGAATTTGAACTCTGGAAGAGAAGCCTTCCTGACTTCAGGCTGGGCATTCTATCCACTATGCCAACTAGCTGCCAGTCATACTCATGAAGAGTACATTTGGTTGTTTGTTGTAACATAGTAGTTGAAAGCATATAGGTTCTGAAAATACATAAATTTAAATCTCTAATAATTTCCATTATAATGACTTATGGCTTGCAAAGCCCTTTCCTCAAACATCCTGAAGAAATAAGTACAAGTAACTATTATTATCCCCATCATTTTGCAGAAGATGAAACTGAAGTTCAGAGAATGTAAGCCCAGAATCATAGGCCCTCAGAGGCCACTAAGTCCACCCCGCATCTAAGCAAGCATTCTTTCTATACAACCTCATACTCAAGTGACCATCCAGCCTTCATTTCAAAACCTTCAATGAGAGAGAAGCTTCCATCTCCCAAAGTAGACTGTGCCATTTTTGTAAAACTTTAATTGTTAGGAAGATTTTTTTTCTTCCCACCAATTTGCATCAGAAATATCCATTAGTTGTTCTTAGACTAAGCAGTATAATTCCTCTTGCATGTGACTGGCCTTCAAACACCTGAAGATGCCTATCAAGTCCCATGTCTTCTATTTTCCAAGCTAAATGCCCCCAGTTTCTTGAATCCATCCTCATTTGGCATTAACTAAAAGTACCTTCATCATCATGGCTGCTCATTAGCATATCCATATCCTTCCTAAAATGTGTTGTCTAGAACTTAATACCATACTCGAATTATAATCTGACCTTGGAAGAGTCAAGACAATGAAATTATTACCTCCTTGGTTCTAGATGCTGAACCTCTAAATGCAATCTCAGTGTTCATTTCCAATCTTAGTTTAATGATCTGCCTAGTTTCATGCAGATAATAAGTATGAGAGCCAGTATTCAAACCCAGTGATTCTGACTGTTTATCCAGTAGTTTTTCTGCCACATCAGTTGTTGTCAGTTACCAAAAATTCTAACATGCTTGATATTCAATGTAATGTACAGAAACTCTTTTCTTAGAAAATTCTTATAAAGGAAATGTTTTGGTGTCCACTATACTCTGAACTGCCCTACAAAAGCAATACATTTTTCTGTGCTGATTTGGTGTCCAGTAAATTCAATGAAACAATTATAGCTTCTGCCCTCAATGTGCCTATATTCTTCTCTCCCTATCACTTAGCCCATTTCTTCACACACTATAGGAAATTAACATGTGCAATTTTTTTTTACCTTGTCTTTGACTTCTAATTATGCACAAAGACCCAACACTTAAAATAGACTTATGAGTTTGTTTCTCTGTGGACATAAGCAACAAATTCCATATGTGTTTGAGTCTATATCTTCTCCTTAACAAATAGTTAGGAACAGGTATTGTTGTGCACATCTGTAATCCCTGCTACTGGCAACACTAAGGCTGGAGGACCTCTTAACCTTGAGATTTCCATCGGAGTTGTAATGGGTTGAGTGTATCAGGTGCCCACACTGATGTCCAGCAACAATATGATGAGCTCCCAGGAGCAGGGGGGTAGGCAGGTTTTTTAAGGAGGGGCCTGAATTGAAGGAGAGAAGATAGATAGGATATAGGAAATAGGAGAGAGAGAGAGAGAGCGACTGAGCGAGAGACAGAGACAGAGAAAGATACAGAGAGACAGAAAAGAATGGTAAGGGGAGAGGGAAAGGAGAGGAAGAGGGAAATGGAGAGTGAGGGTGAGGTAGAGGAAGAGAAAAGAGAAAGGAAGAGAAAGAGAAAGGGGAGGAAGGAAGAGTGAAGGAAAGGGAAGGGGTGGGGAAAATGAGAGAAAGAGAGAGAGAGAGAGAGATTTTATGATTTTATTTGGGAATCTTGAAATAGCTATCAATTATAACCTGTGTCTATGTTGGAAATCCGTTTCACAGTTTTATAAGAGAAAAACACCATGTGCTTTATTAAATTACGTTTACCACATAAGATATGTTATTATTTTAGGACATGTACCTAAGCCATGACCTTGAAAGCATTTTACAGCCATATGTAGTCAATTATCTGTGCCTACAGGTATTCATGAACTGTAGCACTTACACAATTGCTGGGGAGAGAAGCATCATCTATAATTTTCAAAGTGATTGTTCTGCCAGCAAAAATGAAATTCTATTAAGAGCAGAGTTCTTTTCATAACTGTACCTTTTACCCTAGAGATGCAAAAACCTAGAAATAGAGTGAAAAGAATAATGATACAGTTTGGCTGGGGACATGAGTTAATGACCTAAACCTGAACAGTTTGTGTATCTCTAAGTCATGAATTCTGTTACTGTGATTCTGAGTGGACTAGACCCTTACATGAATAAAGCAAAATAAATGGTGCTGCTGAAGATGTGCTGACTTGTTACTAAGGAGGGAAGCCTCTCCTATGAGGGCTTTAGCATTTGGACTTGTTCCATGGGGCAGAAAACATTCAGCATGGTCCTTGGGTAGACACTCCAAGTAATTATGGCGTGCTTGTTAAATCCATTTCCTTTTTTTCCTTTATGTACAGAGCTGAAAATCAGTGTGGACAAGAATAATCCTTCTTACCCTTCTGGGGAAAAATGTGATTTCCCATCTTTACAGATTTAAGCACTATTTTTCTTCCTATCTTCTATTTTTTTCTTACTAAGTCTATTTGCTATGCACCAAAATACCAAAATATCATTCTAAGAATTCACTTTTCTCTTATTCTCTTCTAGTGACTAAATTTTTTAATGTCAACTGAATTTTCCTGTGGATTTTCATGTAAACTGAAGTGAATAATGACTAGTCATGAATTAATTTGGTACAAACTGCTTATTTGATTTAACTATTCTTTTTTTTTTTTTTTTTTTTTTTTTTTTTTAGTGAGGCAATTGGGGTTAAGTGACTTGCCCAGGGTCACACAGCTAGTAAGTGTCTGAGGCCAGATGTGAACTCAGGTACTCCTGACTCCAGGGCTGGTGCTCTATCCACTGCGCCACCTAGCTGCCCCTGATTTAACTATTCTTTAAAACAAAAGTTGAATTGATAATGATTGGTTAAAAGTAATTTTGTGCCTGAAGAGTCTTTCCCATCAATATCCCCATATGTTCAGTATCTAAATGTACTTGCCTCAGACATTAGATGTATTACCATTGGCAAGAAACAACCTCTAATTGACACAGTTTCCTCATCTGTAAAATTATGATGAAAATAACAGCAACTACTTCTCAGGGTTGCTGTGAGGAAAAAATGTAATAATATTTTAAAGTGCTTTGCAAACCTAAAAGTGTTTTATGAATGTTATTATTATTATTGTTATTATTACTCTATTCAATTTATACTATATTTGGTTTGTAAACAACTTTTCGGATCAAATCTATTGTACAAAGTTAAAAGTAAGGCATGTAAACAAATATAATCACAAATGGCATGCTATCCTGTATTTTATCACCTATATTAAAGCAATATATTATAGTTAGGACAATGCTGAATTTGGAAACAGGATTGCTCTGGATTCAAAGTCCATCTCAGTTGTATGACAGTGAGTAAACAGAACCTCTTAGAGGCTTATTTTTCTTATCTGTAAAATGGGATAATACCAGCCAGGGCTGTAATGAGGGAATAATGAGAAAATATAGATAAAACCTCCATGAAACCTTAAATTGCTATAGAGAAATCTCAGCTCCTTTTTTCTAGAGAATACTTCATGCCTACCTGCACTTAAGTCTTATTCTGATTTCTCATTCATTCAGTCAATTAACATTCATTAAAAGTATGCTATGTGCCTGCCAAACTGTGAGAAGTGCTAGGAATACAAAAAAAGGCAAAAAACAACCTCTGCTCCCAAGAAGGTTACAGTGTAATGGTGGAGAAAACTTGCAAATGGCCATGTACAAACAAGCTATATACAAGATAAACTGGAAATAATCATAGTCTGGAGTTGACCCTAGATTTTCAAGGCCTATAATAGAGGAGTGTGAGGTCTTTCAGATCCTACCAAGTAGAAGAAGTTTTGAGTCTAGATCAGGCTGGTGACAGAACAGCTACTTACCATCAGAGGACACATCTAGCTAAATTCAAAAGGGCTTGGCAATGAAAAGATGGCCACTGGATAATGTTTTGTTATTGTTGTTAATTTTTTATCAGAGCAATTCATGACCACAATTGGATTAAGATGGAGTGTCCACACTGAGGAATCATGGATATTTTGTAGTAATGAAATAACTCAGACCTATTATTATTTTTTTTTTTTTGCTTAACAATAATAAGTAGCAGGTAGAAATTTAAGTAGCGCTCTAAGGTTTGCAAAGTGCTTTACACCCCCATTTCTCAAATGAGGAAACTAAGTATGAAACAAATTAAGTGATTGGCCCAGGGATACATAGCTAAGCAGGTTTTTAACGTCTTCCTGACTACAAATCCAGCACTCTATCCACTACAACACCCAGCTGTCCCAACTAATAAGTGGTACTCCTTACTACAAGTTAAAATGATTACTGGAATAGAAGAAAGTCACTATCTTCCATGCCTGGAATTTTCTCCCTCCACATCACTATCTTTTGGTTTCCTTCAAATCCCAGCCTTCTAAAAAAAGCCTTTCCTGATCCCCCCAAATTCTGGTTAATTCCCTCAGTTGATGATCTCTGATTGTACTCTCTTGGTGGGGGAGGATGGAGGGAAGCTTGGGTAGGAATAAAAGAGTTAAACACTGACCACACTTACCTTCTCTGACCTTGGTGCCCCCTAGGACTATAGCAGAAATACCAACAGAGGATGATAATAACCAGATACATATGTTGATCATCTTTGCCTTCAAGGGAGTACGGAAGTCCAAAGCCTTGACAGGGTGACACACAGCAATGTAACGGTCGACACTCATCATGGTCAGTGTGAATATGCTGGTGAACATATTATAATAGTCAATAGAAATCACTATTTTACAGAGCACATCTCCAAAGGGCCATGAATTCATTAGATATTCGGTGCTTTGAAAAGGCATAGTGGTAGTCACCAATGCATCTGCCATGGCCAAATTAAATATGTAAATGTTGGTCGCTGTCTTCATCTTTGTATATCTGCAATACAAAACAAAATCAAGGTTTTCAATCTGCATGTCAGATTTATGTATCACATCACAGAGCCATAGGATTTTAGCTCTAAAGGGGACCAGAAGGAATAACCCCTTACAACTGTGGAAGCTAAAAATTCTGAGGTGAATTTAACATAGTACATTATTCTGAAGTTGAGCTTTTCCTGAGTCAAGGAACATTTTAATTTTCTCCTTTTTTAACATGAAGATAACTATATCATACATATAAATAGATATGTATACTTCCAAGTATTCTTCCAATAAATACTAAATGACATAGTTTTAGGGAATCTTAAGTCTTAGAACATGAGTCAAAAGCAAATTATGATAAAAAGTGACAGTAAGTTGACACCCCCTCCTTATCAAAAGCTGGGCAAATGGTTCATGAGAAATGGAGGAAACCTTATAGAAGTTGAAAAGAACCTAAGACTATCTAATCCAATTACTTCATTTTATGGCTAAGAAGAATGAGATTGAATGACTTGTCCTGAGTCAATGATGAGTCCCTACTATGTGTAAGGCACCAAGCTAGGTAGTAATAGAGGCAGAATTGAATTTTAGGTTTCCTGATTCCCTGGCCAATAGTAGATAGTGCTATACTTGGAGTCAGGAAGATCTGAGTTCATATCCTAACAGACACTTAGAATGGATAAGTCACTTAACCATTAACTGCCTCAGTTTCCCTATTTGTAAAATGTGGATAAGACTAGCACCTAACTCCCTGGATTGTTGTGAGGATGCCATAAAATATTTGTAAAGTGCTTTGCAAACCTTACAGTACTATATAAATGCTAGTTGTTGTCATTATTATTAGTTCATTAAGCCTCTGCTTTTTATCCTATGAAACAATGGTGATATGGGAATAATGTCTTGTTTTGATAAAGTACTTGTTTAACTAAGGTAACTTCCTTAACATACAACTGGTCACATAAATAGAGGCTTGTAAGAAGTAGGAGATGCCTGGTGAAGGTCAAAACCCTTCTTTAAAATGTCTTCTAAGCATTTTATAAGACTAGGATTAAGCCTCTATGATCCTGTTGAGAAGAAAATGTAGCATACAGAGAATAAAGGGAGGCAGCACTAGACAGGAGAAAAAGCACTGGTCCTTCAGTCGAAGGATCTGGGTTGACATTCCACGGGGTGATCTGGGTCAAGCCACTTAACCCTCCCTTGGACTCTCCATTTCCTCATCTGTGAAATGAGGACATTAGACTAGATGGCCTTTGAGGTCCCTTCTGCCTGTAGATCTAAGGTCCTAAAGAGAAACAGAGAAAATATAAAGCAATGATTTCTGAATACTATTAGGAGCCTACAGGATCAAGACATATCTCTCCCTATTGCCCCTCCCTTCTTCCCTTCTCCCCCATTCTCTCTCCCCCTTCCTTCCCCCCTCTCTCTCCCTCCCTCTCTCCCTTCCTTCTCTCTCTCTCTCTCTCTCTCTCTCTCTCTCTCTCTCTTTCTCTCTTTCTCTGCCTGTCTTTGTCTCTGACCACCCCAATAAAAGCCCCATCAACCATATATAAAAGCTATGGCCTTTCTCCTGTTCTTGGAGATAGGTATCCCAGAGAAGGTCTCTGAACCATCTCCCCATCTTTCTTGGTCAACTTTCTCTAGTGCCTTAATAAAAGATTATTTTATTCTGATTGGATTTGTGTACAAGAAGATGTAATTCTTTTAAGGAGGAATAACAAAGGACCCCCAGCACCAATTTCCCTGTGACAGTCAGTATATTCAACCTCCCATGCTCTGAATTCCACTTTGCTTCTCTCTCTCTTCAATTCAACAAGTGAGAACATTTAATAAGTGACTCCTGTAATAGTCATTCTGTCAAGATTTGGACAGGCTGCCTTATGAAAGGCACCTAAGTGGCTGAAGTGTTGTATCAGGTGTCCCAAAAGTCAGGCTTAAGCTTAATATTGTACTAAGACATTTTGGGACACCCTGTATTTCTTCCCAATCTGGGATGAGAGGAAGCTAGAGAATTCAGGATCAAGACAGGAAGGTAGAATTTTCCACTACAGTGGGAGTCTAAGAAATTTCTCTGTAGAAGAATGAAGACAGTGAGCAGCAGCATGAGCCATAAAAGTAATAGCAGAAAGACTGTGTTTTCCAGGAGACTCACTCTGAGCAGCTGGAGCCCTTTCCTTCCCCTGGATCGACACTGGGCTTATTAACAGTATCCAACAGGGAGTGACTGAATTATGCCAAGTCAGAGAAACCACTGAAACAATGGCAAATTTACTTCATTCTCCACATCTCCCTTCAGTTTTATTGTCATGAGCAATAAGTGGCAAGATGCATTATTAAGTATATCTGTTATTTCAAATTGTGCTTAATGGTTATTTGTATTTTTATGATAATGATTTTGTACATAAAGAAATTTAGTTGCCTTCTGAGTTGATATTCTTGCTACAATGTGAAAAGGAAAGTATGAAAGGGAAAGGAAGGACCTGAGAATAATTGATTTTACTAGAGGGAACTGTCTAGAAGACCACCAACATGGTTTGTAAATCAATGGATTTCTGGGGTATTCAGAACATTTACAAATTTCATTTATAATCTGTGTTTTTAAGCTTTTTATATTGTCTTTTTTTTTTCTGCGGGGCAATGAGGGTTAAGTGACTTGCTCAGGGTCACACAGCTACTAAGTGTCAAGTGTCTGAGGCTGGATTTGAACATTTGAACTCAGGTCCTCCTGAATCCAGGGACTGTCCTTTATCCATTGCACCACCTAGCTGTCCCCTCATTATAATATTTGTTCTCTCATTACTTGTTAACCAATCAGAGTTCATTGCCACCCTCAGGAACATCCACTCTTCCAAGTGGGTGCTAGCATGATTAATAAAATGATTACCCAGAAACTATGTTTCTTGAATGCTTTATACATGACACAGACATGGTTAGAAAGAATGAAACCCAACCACTCCTCCTCATCCAAAAGACCATCAAAAATGGGTACCATTACTATCAGTAAAGGCCTCTCAAAGTTGTTGAGGTAGATATACAGGAAAATAAGATGTAATACCTGCTCTGACAAGACCTACAAGATGAGAAATGGACATGTATACAATAAGCAGAGAGGTTATAGGCAATGAATGAGAGAAGTACAAATTAACATGAAAGTTCAAAGAAGAAAATAGTCAATCTCATCTCTAGGTAATCATTTCAACTGAACTGGGTTCATTGCCTTCAAGCTAGAAGGTCCTTTAGACATCATCTAATACAACCTCTTCCCTTTATGGATGAGGAAAAAGGGGCTCAGAGAGGTTAAAGAGACTTTCCCAAGGTCTCAAAATGGTAACTAGCAGTTGGGATCTAATTCCAGGTCTTAACTCCGAGTCCAGTATTCTATCTACTTTGTGCTTAGGTATGCTTTATTAATGTTTCTCCAAAAATCAGTATAATATTGGTCAAGGACATGGCATAGAGCAAGAAATAGAATTCATGTAATTCAAAACAAAGCTGAAAACACAAGAAACTTGAGTATAGGATCTGAGAAATATAAGGAAATAAGATTCATGAGATTAAAACAGAGTAAAATAGGGAACACGAGTTAAAAATGGATCCATTAATTTAACTCTTTAAACAGCCTATCACACTTAGTTGTTAGTTTTCAATGGATACAACAGGAAATAAAATGGAATTTTTTCCATTACTTGCATAATACTAGAATATAATTCATACTAAAATTATCCCTAAAACACTTAGAATTAGACAATAAAACTAGAAGAATAACAACCATGTTTTATGCCAAGAGATAATAGAATGCATCTATGAAGAATGTCTGTGAATGAAGTACTATATACTTAACTTGGTAGCGAAGAGTAAAGTCTTATGAAACTGAATAAAAAATGGAGAGGCTTGAAATAGTAGATGGTGAGGTGGCATGACTGTCAAGAAGATCTGATTTCTAATCCTGCTTCTGACACATGCCAATGGTGTCACCCAGGGTAAATCACTTAACCTGCAAGGACACCCAGGCAACTCTAAGATTATAAGTTTCTGAGCAGATACTAATATGCCTTGGGAGGCTATGTAGTACAGTGGACAAAGCTCTGGGCCTGGAGTCAGGAAGACCTGAGTTCAAATATGGCCTCAAACATTTACTAGCTGTTTGAGCCTCAGCAAGTCATTTAACCCTGTTTATTTTGGGTTTCCTCATATATAAAATGAGGTAGAGAAGGAAACAGCAAACCATTCTAGTATCTTTGTCAAGAAAACTGCAAACTGGGTCTCAAAGAGTCAGACATGACTGAAAAGGACTAAACAACAAAAAACTGATATATTTGATAGAGTTTCTTCAATGTGAAGCTCCCTATACCAGCGATTTCACTAGCCATTTCATAGGTATGCTCACAAACACACCCACAAATACACACACACACACACACACATACACACACACAACCAAAGTCCTTCTGTAGCTCTTTAAAGCAAAGATCAGATATCATAATAAGACACACTATGAGAGGAACAACTAAAATACTAATATACTTCATAAACTTGAATTATAAAGGCTGATATTTTTGTGCATCACTTAAATTTAATTATAGCAAAAAAACTTAATTCCAAGAGTGCCAAGGATACTTACCTGGCCCTAGGACCTGGTAAGAACTACTTTCCTGATGTCTGCTATCATAATCCCAGGGGACAAAAAGGAATTTGCCAATCACCTGAGGGTAAACCACACTTCTCCTTCAATGTGGAAAAGAGACCTTTTAGACTTAAGTGTGATAGGCCACAGATTTAGCTGTATTGCACAGTCAGAGCAATTTTTGTTTTTCATCCACTTTATTTCTTTCCAATAAGGATAATTAGATTGATATCTGATTCATTACTATATATTTCAATAAGAAGTCTTTATAGTATTATGAGATTCAAAACAAAGTATTATGGGATCCAGGGCAACTATGTAATACAGTGGATAGAGTTCTAGGCCTGGAGTCAAGAAGACTCATCTTCCTGAGTTCAAATCTGGCCTCAGACACTTATTGGCTGTGTAACCCCAGGCAAATCACTTAACCCTGTTTGCCTTAGTTTTCTTTATCTCTAAAATGAGCTGGAGAAGGAAATGGCAAATTAATCCAGTATCTTTGCCAAGAAAATCCCAAATGGGGTCACGAAGAGTCAGACATGATTGAAACAACTGAACAACAACAAATTATGGGATCCAGTTGCCTACTGTTCAGCATATTCATAAAACTTTGCTATCAATATAGAATTCTTCCTTTGTTCTTTGAACAAAATCTTATCCATAATAGAGAGGTTGCCTGCTTTGATTGTTTTAACAAGGATACACTCAGTGCATACATAGACCATGACCACAAAGATTTTATACCTGGAAGGACTTGCATGAACTGATGATGAGTGAAATGAGCAGAACCAGAAGAACATTGTACACAGTATCATCAACATTATGTATTGATCAACTGTGATAGACTAAATTCTTCTCACCAATCCAATGGTACAAGAAAGTTCCAAAGGACTCATGATGGAAAAGGCTCTCCAAATCCAGAAAAAAAGGAACTTTGGAATATGGATGCTGAGTGGACCATACTATTTCTTTTGTTTTTGGTGCTGTTGTTTTTCTTTTTTGAGGTTTTTCCTTTTTTGTTCTGATTCTTCTCTTACAACATGACTAATGCAGAAATATGTTTAATTATATATATATATCAGATTACCTACTGTCTAGAGGTGAGGGAGGGAGGGGACAGAGGAAGAAAAAATTTGAAACTGGAAATCTTATCTAAACAAATGTTGAAAACCAAAATAATTAATTAATTAATAAAAAAGATTTTATAGAAATAAGAAAATTATCATGTAGATAAGTAGTTGCTGCTGGTTTTCTATTCTTGGTTAAAAGCACCATCTGTGATCTTTTCTACTCTAGGCAGCTAAGTAAATAGTAGATAAAAGTACTGGATCTGGCATCAGAAAGACCTTGAGTTTAAATTTGATCTCAGACTTTGACCCAGGGCAAGCCACTTAACCTTTATCTGCTTCAGATTCCTCACCTATAAAATGGGAAGTATAAGCATTTACCTCCCAGGGCTATTGTGAGAATCAAATAAGATAATCTTTATAAGGCATTTTGCACACCTTAAGGTGCTACATAAATGCTAGCTATTCTTTCAAATCTTCCCTTCTGTGAGATAACTTAAGAATCAGTGCATTAAAACACTAAAGATCTTTGGTGTGTATATTAAGTGACCAGCCCCTCTCCTGATGTCATTTTTTTAAGAGCCATTGGGCACTTCATTGCCTTAATACATCATGTATAGTGGTGGTATAGTCCAGATGTAAGAGTTCCATTGTCATCAATAATACAAATAAATTTCTTCAAAAACTCAGGAGATGTATTCCATTTCACTTATATGGTTTGTTATCTCTACTTTTTTTTGGGGGGGGGAGTGAGGCAGTTGGGGTTAAGTGACTTGCCCATGGTCACACAGCTAGTAAGTGTCAAGTTTCTGAGGTCGGATTTGAACTCAGGTCCTCCTACCTCCAGGCCCTGTGCTCTATCCACTCTGACACCTAGCTGCCCCTATCTGTACTATTTTTAATGTCATCTATAAGTGTTCTTAAGGCAATATGGCTTAACTGGCCTGTTAAACTTTTTTCAGTCTCATTTTCTTCTCATTCATTTCATGAGATTCATTTCATTTTCCAGGCTCACTTTGATGACTCCTTTCCCCCTCCCTCCAAATCATCCTCTGGTGTTCAATCTTCTGGAAATAAGCCTTTCCATACTTAACTAAGCAGACCTGAAGACACCTGGCCTGGTATAACTTTCTTGATCTGTATTTAAAGTCTTTCCAGCTAGACTTCCCCTTCCACCCCCATAACTTTCAAAAGCCAAAAGTTATCTCCAGGATAAGATAAGACTTTGGAGTCTTTATTTAATTTTTTTTAGTGAGGCAATTGGGGTTAAGTGACTTGCCCAAGGTCACACAACTAATAAGTGTTAAGTGTCTGAGGCCAGATTTGAACTTAGGTACTCCTCACTCCAGGGCCAGTGCTCTATCCACTGCACCACCTAGCTGCCTCTGTGATCTATGCTATTTTGATAAGGTCATTCAACCCTGAGCCCAGCCACTTCAAAGAATCTCAGAGGCAGATGGAAGAATGTTATTCTCCCTTCCTCTTTATATTATATATTATATATTAAATTATATACAATATATATAACATACACATCTAGAAGAGGAGAATTAAGAAAATACTGAAATTGAGAATAGATAACACTTTTATCTCCAAATTTGTTTCATATAAAAGCTAAATGAGTCCTATATTCAGTGTTACTTTTCCTTGTTTGTTAGGGTTTTCTTTGCCCTTTCAGGAAACTCATATTTACCCTCCATAACTCCCCTTCTCTGACCCCGACTTTTTACAGAGAAGTCGATGCTAAGAGAAGTGCTACCTCCATATATTCTAAGATGGCAAAGATAAAGGGATAGGCTGCAACAAGGTGGATGATAGAGAGGAAGAAGGGTATATAGTAGAGAGTCACTGAAGCTGAAGTTAGCAGAGTTGTAGATTCAATTCATGGCTCTAACACTCCAGCACCCTGGATGAATAATTTAACATCTTGGAGCCCTAGTTTTATCATCTATAGAAATGAGAATACCCGGGGGGGCAGTTAGGTGGCTCAGTGGATAAAGCACCGGCCCTGGATTCAGTAGTACCTGAGTTCAAATCCCGCCTCACACACTTGACACTAGCTATGTGACCCTGAGCAAGTCACTTAACCCCTATTGCTCTACAAAAAAAAAAAAGAAATGAGAATACTTGCACTGCCCATCCCCCAGAGTAATTTGATAGATATACAGGTAAATAAATCATTTACTAAGCAAATGGTATATGTCAGGTCCTGTGCTAAGCATTGAGGACACAGAAATAAACAATCAAAACAATTCCTGGCCTCAAGGAACTTAAATTCTAATGAGTAAAGAAAACACAGAAAAGTAAACTTGGCAGTCAGGAGTAGAGGGGAGAGGACAGTAAGGTACTGCACTCTGTGGTGCAACATGGTTTGGGGCTGGTGGCCAGGAAGCAAGGTGAAACTCGGTTTGGTACAATTTAAATCAAAAGATCACCTATCAGTGCCCAAGACATTTCTAGACTCAAAGTACAATTTTTCAATAGGAAGGAAATTGGGATGATAGCCAAAATGGAGTATATTTATATGTATATGTGTATATGTGTATGTCTATATATTTGTATGTATGTGTTTGTGCATATGTGTGCATAGGTTAATGAGTGTGCTTGTTCATGCATATGTGTATATTCACATGCACACTGCATCATATTCATATGAGCATATAAACAAATGTAAATGGATATATGTAAGTGACTATATGTAAAGAACTGTATCAGAGTCACCTGTTATTATTTTAAATACATAGGCTGTATTCTGAGACAAACAAGGATCTGTGGTAACCCAAAAGCCATAAAAATTAAAATCATCTATGACATTACTAGACCCAGTGTGAAGTGTTATGGAAGATGCTGAGAAATACAAGAGGTCATGCCTTAAAGGAGGTTAGACTGTAGTTGAGCATCCAGGGAACACTTGCCTCGCAAAGGCCCTGCAGTTAGCAAATATCTCTCTTATTTACTAGGTCTTTATTCCTCAGGGCTGTACAGTTCTGATTTTCTGGGGGAAAATCTGTAAGTAGTTTCTTCACCCTAGTTGCCCTTCTCCATTTTATTCAAACCAAATGTGCTTTTTAATTCCACAGATGGGGCTTTTTGGTAGGTCTATTTTTGTTTCAAGTAAACTGGTGGGCATCCCAGAGAGAACTTTTGGCTCATGTAGAAAGCCTGGAGGTGGGATCAATAACAAGTTGCTTCATTTGCTCATTGCACACACCACAGTAACATATGGCCCTAAAATGCAATCTGTGACCTAAGCCCTGTGTTACACTTTACAATGTTAAAAGCTATGGAATTGTCATAGGATGTGCCATGTGGGAATTCTGAGGAAGGAAGCTGAGAGGTATTAAAACAGATGGGGAGGTTAGCCATTCCACTGCTGGATTTCAGTTAGCAGCAGGACAGCCATTGTTTTTTTTTATACCTGAGCTCTGATTCAGGAAGTACAGGGCATTTCTTCCCTGATTTCTTTGATCCAGAGTATAGGAAATGATTTCCCATGGCAATGGGATAAAGGCCATTCAAACATATAGCAACCTAAAAATGAAAGTAGAAAGCTCTTTGCAAATAAAATTAACCAAAATTGTCTCTCTAAGACAGCTATGTTGTTTATGCAAATCAGGAGTGGAGCTGAATTATTCATGGAGATGACAAGAATCAAGGTCTTCAGGCATGAAGATGTGGCCCTCCCTAGCTGAGAAATATGCACAGGGACAGGGAAGGCCAGAAAGCAGAAGCAATCCTTAAAATGAGTGTACATGGCAGCTAGGTGGCACAGTGGATAAAGCACTGGCCCTGGATTCAGGAGGACGTGAGTTCAAATCCGACCTCAGACACTTGACACTTACTAGCTGTGTGACCCTGGGCAAGTCACTTAACCGTCACTGCCCCATAAAAAAGAAAAATGATAGTATGCCCTGGTATTCCAGCCATTTCTTCTCTGCACAGTGTTCTTGATGAGTGTTGGACATCAGCCAAGCACTCGTGTTGTCACTAACAGTCAGGGGATTATTGCCCAACTGCCTCTAAATGCAAATTAGATTTCCTTAAATCAGAAACTATTTTAAAAACCACACCACAACAGCAGTTATGCATACCCTTATGTACTTTGACATAATACTATAAATACCACAAAAATGTCTCAAACTTTTCTTAAATTAAAAAAAAATTAGAGAGATGAAGTGACTTGTCCAAGGGCATACATGTAATTTGTAAAAAAGCCAGTACTTGATCCCTGGTCAGCTGACCCATCATGAAATGAATAGCTTTGAAGATCACTTAAAGAAATTGGGGTGTTTAGAGAAGAGAAGACTTAGGGAAAACAAGAAGCTGTGTTCAGTGTTCAAAGAACTTCCACAAGAAAGAGGAATTACACTTGCTATGCTTGGCTAACAAAGCCTGATTTAGAAGCAATTGATGAAAATTGAAGAGAGGCAAAATTTAGCTCAATTAAGAAAAAAAAAATGTTTATTAACTAGAGCTCAAAGATAGCATGGAACAGTGAAAGGGGCATTAACTTGGAGTTAGAGAACCTTATTTCAAATTGAAGCTTTGCAATTTATTCTATATATTACCTTAGTCAAGTCATTTCATCTCTGTGGGCCTTATCTGTAAAAAGGGTTTGGATGTGATGACCTTGAAGTGCCCTACTACTTCTTGATTTATAATCCTGTGAAGAATGGAATGAGTTTCTGTGAGAGGTAATTAGTTTCTGCACATGAAAGGTCTTTAAGGAAGATGCTGCAGATGGAACTCTTGTTTGGGTTAAAATAGATGGCATTTGAGGTCCCTCCTAACTGTAAGAGTCTGTGATTTCCTTTGAACAAATCATTATATTTCCCTAAAATCATTTCATAAATATGAGCTTGTTGTAGAAGGTCAAGTAGAGGAGGTAGGTTTTCGACTGGATCTTGAAGAACTGAAGGGGCAGGAAAAATAGGATATTCTGGGCAGCAAAAGCCACAAAAGACCTGGAGTTGCCAATGATCATAAGGCTATTGGAATATCATGGAACTCAGGAACTCTGAAGAAAAATAGTAGAAGATAAAAAGGGGTGTACTGGAGATAGTTCATATTGGATGGAGAGAACCAACTGTTACATTTTAAGGGTGAGCATTTTCACTCTGAAATCAGCAAATATTACAAATTAGGCCTTGATTTGTTGTTTTGTTGGGGTTTTAAATTAAGAAAGTGACAGAGAATGTGTTGACAATGCAGATTAAAGTTAAAAGTGTGTCATGTTCACATTTTCAGAGAGCTAAGACGTGCCAGCACACCCCTGAAAAGAAGGCTGGATGGGTAGACGAGGACTTAAGGACCAAGCTAAAGTTCAGGCCAGAGGGACCCTTAAGAATGTTGGTGAAGAGAAATGTCAAAATTCATATGAGTTGTACAATCTCCTTCAATACTGTTCTTTCCACTTCTGCTGACATTAGTATTCCTATAGAATGAGGGTGGGAGTAGAAGGCAGTGAGGAGCCAGAGTTATGGAAGAGGTTCAAAAAATCCAACCCTATGTGGACGGGCGTATATACAATGTATGATGATAGTGGATATGGAATTGAAACAATTAGTATAATGGCCAAATAGTGGTGGGGGAGAGTTTAAGCAGGAATATGCTTAAAAGGACTGCCTTGGTATAATATATCATGAATTTAGAGCCAGAAGGAATCTGACAAGTCATCTAGTCCAAATCCCTAATTTTAGAAATCAGGCAACTGAAGCCCAGAGAATTTTTTTTTTTTTAGTGAGGCAATTGGGGTTAAGTGACTTGCCCAGGGTCACACAACTAGTAAGTGTTAATTGTCTGAGGCTGGATTTGAACTCAGGTACTCCTGACTCCAGGGCCGGTGCTCCATCCACTGCGCCACCTAGCTGCCCCTGAAGCCCAGAGAATTTAATAGACTTAGCCATGGACAAAGAAGTAATAGGTAGGTCCTCTGATGCCAAGGCCAAAGCTTTTCTTTTTTCTCCCCATTTTACCATATTTCTACGTGTCCTTGGAAGCTTATAGAAAGACACCTCTTGGGTGAAAAAAAAGGCACTTGAAAAAATGTTATTTTTTATGGGCCCTTAAAGGGCTCAATTTATCTTAAAAACAGTTTGAAAATCTGGAAGATAATGTCATCCTATAAAGTATCACTAATCAATCAATAAACCACTGAGTGCTACCCTGGGATTTGAAAGGTTAGTATAATTATTTAAATACCTAATTATTTCAAAATTATAACAACCATTAGGGAGAATGTAACGCTCTATTTTTCAGAAATCGAATAGATGTACAAAGTTAGGCAAAATTTTGGGCACTGATTTATCAGCACACATAATTATTCCTTTCCCTTAGCCCTGTCTTTCAGATATGTAGCATGCATGGATTTATGCTCAAAAATATCTAAAATAATCAGAATTAATGAATGCTGCATCTGAGTTGCCAGAGTAACTAATTTGAAAATATAATCAGAATCCAATTCACTAAATTCTTCAAACACCTTCAAAAAATCTCAGTGAAATTTGCTAAATATCCATTTAAATGCTTTGTCACTCCAATTTGTTTCTTTATTAAGGGAAAGTAATTTGGCATTTTAAAAAATCTCCATTTGGCTTGGACAAAATTCAGTAAATGAAAATTGATAATGCCAATGTGCAACAGTAGTAACTTAATGTGCAACTAAGTTAGTCAAGCAGCATAAATTATATCCAATTATTTCCAATGACCTTACTTTTATTGCTCATTTATCATGAAATGGCCAGGTTCATATATCCTCCATATCTTTTCTCTCTTGCCTTTATTAACTCTATGTGGGCAAAAATAAAAGATAAAGGGAGCCAGGCTGCAGTCAGGAAGGTGGTAGAACATTTACCCTGAATATTAAGGCAGACAGGTGTTGCTACTGCTACCATTGCCAAAATTATGTTTTAATATGTTTACTGACCAGTAAGAGCAGAACCACAGCTGTGCCTATACTATCCCAAATGAGAGAGACAGAGAGGAGACTGAGAGAGGGAGAGGGAGACAGAGACAGACAGACACAAAGAAAGAGAGAGAGAGAGAGAGAGAGAGAGAGAGAGAGAGAGAGAGAGAGAGAGAGAGAGAGAGAGAGAGAGAGAGAGAGAGAGAGAGAGATATTATTAGGAATGGGCACCATAGTTTCCAGTAGTATTATTAGTCATGAATCTGTCTTCAGCTCAACTACATTGCAATTCATAGTTCTACTACATACATAGTTTGTTTTCATAATATCCAAGATCCAGTTGAAAACTGTAAGTTGCAAACAACTTGATTTTTTTATCTGCAAAAATGTTGAACATCTGGATAGTTTTGAATACACTGATATATTTTATGAAATTCTTCAGTTTTCATAGAAATGGTGGTATATTATGAGGGAGCCACTTATGCAGACACCATTCTAGAGTATCCTTAAATTCAGGCAACCCACTTTTTTGTTCATAGTCTGCCCCTAGTAAAAATCCTAAATTGAGTGCAAGATTACACTAGATGATTATAAAGGTCTTTTCTAAAACTAATATTTTATATTCTAAATCTGACTCAGGTCTGAGTTTCCTTGGGTGTCAATCATTTTTTTAAATCATTCAAATTCCTGGATTTTTATAATAATTAAGCTATGTATTATTACTTATACTGTATGTAAATATCTGTTATGCCAAAATGATTCCATATAATTCATTTGATTCTTTTCTCATCTAACACATTAAACAACCCCACCCCCAACCCAAAACTGCTACCTATTTAAGAAATAAATCTCTATCACTGTGAAGCCAACTTTTTGTGATGATATATTCAAGTGTGTAGAATTACTTGTACCACTAATTTGGCTCATAAGCCAAATCACAGAAGGAACTGGATGAGGAACAGCATGATAGCAATTGTAGCCAAGGAAGTAACCTCCTAAGGCAAGATACTAAGTTCATCCAAAAATCAAATCAGTAATGTAGGAAATGACAGCCACAGAGTTTACACTAGATCTATTATTGCTCAAGAAAGAAAGTAAAATGATTGATTGGAGGGACACTATTCTCAGTTAGAAATAAATTCCTGTGGAAAACCAGCCTGATCTTTTGGGGGAAAATGAAATGTTGGCATGCTCTACAAGATATTTTTGAAGTAAAATTCATGACTTGATTGTCAAACTTTAGCTTGACAGCCATGGAGCTACTGGCTCATCAACTTGCTAATTCAAACTTCTTTTTCAACTTCAGATGTGATTATGTATTTTAAAACGAAGGACATTAAGCTGTTTAACTAATCATTGTAGACAGCTGCAATGAAGCCAAGCTTCCATTTGAAAACGCTGGTTGTTGTTTTTGTTTGTTTGTTTGTTTTTTAAATGCTCTCTTAAAACACTCTTAAGGAAGAGAAAATGGTCCTTTTGGAACACAACTACTGCAATGGGGGAATAGGAGGAAATAAGCAGCCAATTCAAATCTGATGATGTACCTGTTAAGGCTAAGGAAAGACTGTGCTTATAAAAGAGGATTCATGAGAGGTTAGGAAGAATTATTTTAAAAACACTATGGGAAAATGACAAGGGTAAACATGGAATCAATCAATCAAACAACAAACTCCTACTATGTGTCAAGTACTGTGCTAAGGACAAAAAATGAAGAATTTTCTCAGTTAAGGTTTCATATTCAAGTTAGGTAAACAACTAATAGATATCTATCTATACCTCCAACTATTTACACTTAAATATGTATCTATATTTCTAGATATATACATAGATAGATGATAGATATAGGTATAAAAACCTAAAGTTATTCCCCAATAAATAAGGAGTTAAATGATATGAACAGTTCTCAAGAGAATTTAAATGATTAACTATGTGAAAGAAGGCTCAAAATCACTAATTATAAGAAAAATGTACATCAAAACAACCCTCACGTTTCACATTAAATTCTGAAATTTGGCAAAGAAGACAAAAGATGTTGGAGGTATTGTGGGATGACAGGCTTACTAATGCATTGTTGGTGCATCTGTGAATTAGAACAAATGTTTAGGAAAACCATTTGGAATTATTGAAATTAAATGACTAAACTATCTATACTCTTTGACTAGAGATTACACTACTTATACCTCAGAGAGGTCACAGATATGAAGAAAGCACCAAAATACACCAAAATATTTGTAATAACATTTATCTTATAACAAAGTCTCAGAAACAAAGTAGATATCCATCATTTGAGGAATGGATAAATAAATAGTGGCACATGAATGCAAAGGAATATTGCTGTGCTATAAGAAACATAATGAGCTTAGAGTTCAATGAGAAAAAATATAAACATATAATATATATAGCATAAATGCAAAATAAATATTTATGCTGCGTATATAATATATTTACATTTAAATAATAATATAATATTAAATTATATAAGGTAATTTGGGAGAATGGCCACTAACTATTGGGGGATCAAGAAAGGCTTCTTTGAGAATGTTAGTAAGGAATGAGTGCATTCCAGGCATGGGGGGGAGGGGGATAGCTAGTGCAAAGGCATGGAAAGGTGGAAGAGCTGGGAGGAAAGAATAAGCATTTATATAATGTCTAATATGTGTCAAATATTGTCAAATAATCACTTACATAAACATTATCACATTTGATCCTCACAACAACCCTGGGAAACAAAAGTTTATTATTATTCCCATTTTAAATTTGAAGAAACTGAAACAACCAGGGCTTAAGTGACTTGCTTAGGGTCGTACAGCTAGGAAGTATGAGGCCAAATTTGAACTCGGGTTTTCCTGACTCTAAGCCCAGATATTCACTGTGCCACTAATCTCATAGAGAAAATTGTATGTTGTATATGATGAACAGAAAGTCAGTTTAACAGAGTCACAGGGTGTGCTAGAAAGAATAAGAATGTCGACACTTGGAAAGATAGGTTGGGGACAAGTTGAATAGGGCTATAAAAGCCAAGTAAGAAATTGTCTTTTATACCAGATATGATAGAAAACCATAGGAGTTGGTTAGTTGGTTGAATAGAGGAGTCATATAGTCAGATTTACTTTTTTTTTTCAGGGCAATGAGGGTTAAGTGACTTGCCCAGGGTCACACAGCTAGTAAGTGTAAAGTGTCTGAGGCTGCATTTGAACTTAGGTCCTCCAGAATCTAGGGCCAGTGCTTTATCCACTGCGCCACCTATCTGCCCCATAAGGAAAGTCTTTTTTTTCTTTTTTTTTTTTTGGTTGGGCAATGAGGGTTAAGTGACTTTCCCAGGGTCACACAGCTAGTAAGTGTCAAGTGTCTAAGGTTAGATTTGAACTCAAGTCCTCCTGAATCCAGGGCTATGCTTTATCCACTATGCCACCTAGCTGCCCCCAGATTTATTCTTTTTTTTTTGGCGAGGCAATTGAGGTTAAGTGACTTGCCCAGGGTCACGCAGCTAGTAAGTGTTAAGTGTCTGAGGTCGGATTTGAACTCAGGTCCTCCTGACTCCAGGACCGGTGCTCTATCCAATGTGCCACCTAGCTCCGCGCCCCCCCCCCAAGATTTATTCTTAAGGAAAATTACTTTGGCAGCAATGTATAAGGTGGAGTGGAATATTAAGGAGACAAATTATGAGACTATTTAAATAATCTAGGCAAAAAGTAATGAGATCCTTGATTAAGGTGGTTTGGGTGGAGAAAAGGGGTTGAATACAAGAAGTATTGTGAAGGTAGAAATAGCAAGATTATATAACCGATTGGACATATAGGGTTGGGGAGGATAAAGAGTCCAAGATGATGTTGAGATTATGAATTTGGGACTCTGGGAGGATAAGCAGAATTTATTTCAATAGAAATAAGGAAATTTGGGAGGGGCAAAGATAATTCCATTTTAGACATGTTGAGTTTAAGGACACACAGCTTGAAAGATCCAACAGGCAATTGGAGTAGAATGCGGCATATATATATATATATATGTGTGTGTGTGTGTGTGTATATGTATATACACATATACATATGTGTGTATCCCATCTTTATAACTTTGTATCAGCCATCCCCCAAGTCTTGAATACTGTCCCTCATTACCTCCACCTCAGAGAATCCCTTGTTTCCTTCAAGATCAGGTCTTAAGTGACTTGCCCAGGGTCGCAGTGTCAAATGACAGTTATGCTTACCTTTAGTAGTCAGCTAATAGACACAAATAACTCAATGCAAAGAGGGACCCATAAGAACAAAAGTAATAGAACACTAGTGTCATAAATCTGGGTCATACTGGGCCACAACTACACACATCATAAATGGGAAGAGTGGGCTTCCACAGAGTACACTAGCAGAGAGGCACACACATAAAGAACAAACACTCCATCGCTTCAAATCTCTTTCTCCTTGTAGTGCTCTCATGCTGTTTCTCTTGGGTATAGTATCTCTTTTAAGGTCATGTACTGGACCCTTTATGCCTATTCTCCTCAGAGTTCAGCTCCCAAGCTGGCTCTTACTGATGCACAGAGCCCACATTCCTCTGAGTCCTGCTTCAACCTACATTTTTAAACATGTTCTTGGCCCTTTAAAAGACCAGCAGAGAGCCAGCTAATTGTTTGGCCAGTTTAGTTTCCTTCTAATTTCATCAAGTTTGAATCATAAACTTTTTCATCTCTCCTAAAGGAGGAATGGTTAGCACTTTCTCATTCCATCCATATGGCTAAAGAACACTATCATAACTTATAAACAAGTAATACATATAAATACTTTCTGAACTTCATTTAAGATCTTAACACCTTGATTTTCTTACCTATCTTAGATTGTATCATTTCATCAACTGGTCTGACGGGGGGAAGTCTTGGGATCTCTTGATCAAATCCTCCTCATCTTTCACTAAACTCTACCCTTACATAAGCATTTGCTTTCCCTAGCAAAATCAACTTGGTTGATTGAGGTACAATTGTACATAGTTCCAATTCTAGATAAGCTAGTAATAATTTGGGGATGCTCAAACACTGTCTTTTTCCAGTGCATTCAGAGTCTCAGCAAAGTGAATGTGGTGCAGTTCTTAGACAATACAAAAATTAATGATCTTCCGTGAAAGCCCTGGCCTGCTTCTGTCCCTTATATTATATAATTCATCAGCTATGCTCCAAACAAAGCAATTATTTGTTCAACTACTACATATATGTGTATGTATATGTGTATATTATATATACTACGTATATAACTATTATATATACCACATATGAATATATGAAGATATAGAGGGTGGGATAAATTTAATGAATATAATATATAGACATAAATATATGTGTGAATTATATATGTATACATATATAATTTGGGAGGTATATGTATATCTTGTATATATAATATGTGTACAAGAGAGAGCAAAATATACAAAGATATGTGACGTATAGTTTACATATTATATATAGCTCCAGGGTTTAGCACAGTATCTGACATATAATAGGCACTTAAAAATTTTTATTGATTGGTGTGTGTGTGTGTGTGTGTGTGTGTGTGTATGTGTGTACCCACAGTTGTTATTCAATTGTTTCAGTCATGTCCAATTCTTTACAACCCCATTTGGGGTTATCTTGGAAAAGATACTGAAGTGGTTTGCCATTTCCATCTCCAGCTCATTTTACAGATGAGGAAACTGAGGCAAACAGGGTATAGTGACTTCCCTAGAATCACACAGCTAGCAAATATCTGAGGCCTGATTTGAACTCAGGTCTTCCTGACTCCAGAGCTGGCGCTCTATCCGTTGTGCCACCTAGCTGCCCATACATACACACATATACGCCTTTTTATAAATACTTATATTAAAATACCTAAATAATTATGCAATATAAGCTTTTGTGTGTATACACACAAACACACATCCAGGACTATGATTTCATTGATGTAGGAAATATCTTCTAAAGAAATATATTTTACCAATACAAATTGGCAGCTAATAGTCTTAGAGAATTCCCAAGGGGGAATGAGAGGTTAAATGATTTGCCATGAGTCATAATCAATGCGTGGACTTGAACCCAGAACTCGAACCCAGACTCTCAGGCCAGTTTTCTAGCAATTATGCCGCATGGCCTTTCATATTTGGGGTAACCTATTATTTACTAGACTGAAGTGAAACACTTTAGATAGTCAAGTCTCCATGGAGTTTTTAGTTCTAGGTTTATTTAGGGTTATTTTGGGGGGGGAAGATGTTGAACCCTCCACAGAGAGATTACTTTTCTCTAGGAAAACATTCCACTATTTACTAAATTCAGTGTCACTGCTTCCATATATCAAACTTGATGATTGTTGCTGTGTATATATATGTGTGTGTGTATCTGTATATACATATAAACAAACATGAAATAATGCATATATGTGTAACCTATACATGTACGCATGCATGTGTACATATAATAGAGTACTGTAGTTCTTTTGTCTGACAAGAAAGAAAACAACTGACCTTATAACATCCATTATTTTAGCTTCCTTTCAATTTTAGTGTATTTTTTCTAAGCTAAATATTCTTGGTATTTTAACCTTTACACAAAGGTTATATTTGCTAACCCCTTTTGATTGTCTATCACTCAGATTCATTTTTAGCTTTTCCACTTACTCAAGCTATAAAGCTCAGATTTTACCACCATTTCAAGAATGTATTCAAAGAACAAACTCTCCATTTAATGTTGGATTTAATCCCCAAGGATTTTAAGAAAAATTCTTTTGCCAAAAATCTCACTTAGCTAATCTTGATTTGACTTTAACTATATCTGTAACTAGTATATTTTAACTTTTAATTGCCATGGATTTTATATGCATATTTAGCATTCAATTTTAAGTGACTCCTGAACAATTTTTTACATAGTATTTTTTGCTCGCTTCTGACATTTAGAATTCTCATATGATTGACATCCTGGAATACCACTACTAAGGGTATCTCTTCATATCTCCTAGGACTCTTTCATACCTTTCGGTCAAGATTGAAGAAGGCACTCACCCTAGAACTACTCTGCACAAAGGTTAGAGAAGCTTGTTCCAAACTAAAGATTTCAATAAATCACTTAGCAAATACTATAATAATGTCTATTTCATATTTTATGAAGTAGAAATACATATTGATTCACTATTAATAACTTTCATTTGTGTACATTTAAAATTTTTTAAACCTCCTATACCAAAGTTAAAAAAGTAATTTCATTTAAAATCACAAACTTCGCTCCTATCTCCTTTCTGTCACATAATCTTTTTCATGGAGATTAATAGTAAAATTAATAAAGACTGAGAACATTTTGTTCTTATAGTAGATTCCCTCTTGTTTTAGTCCTTTCCAATACAATATTTGAACTCCTGCAACATGAAATAAATTACAAGAAACAAGTTTACTAAGGTAGTTTAGCAAACTCAGTAGTGAGTGAAATTAGTTTTAAAAGATACACTTGGGAGATTAACTGACAGATTGTGCATTTTAAAAAATGTGATCACATGTATATTTGGAAAAATACAACTAAATATCTGGAAGCAAAAATCAAATTCACTGATCAAATATCTTTCTTAATGTGGTTTCTGTTCCTAAGAAAAAGGATAAATAAATGCCCTGCGTTAAAACCCAATTCGCGATTAAAAGAAAAATATGTATATTACTATGTCATTCTCTTCATTAAGTTGGGTAACCCACATCTTTATCATTTATTTTAACATGCATTTTGTCTCTGTGATGTATGTCTAACTTATCAAGATTCCATATCAGGACACAGGTAAAGCGTTTTGGAAAGTGGGCAAAGCTTTGCTAGATGTTCTCAGGAGTCAGAATTCCAGCATACTCATGTCACCCAGGGACATTTCTAAACCTAGAATGATGTTCATCAAAATACAAGAGAATGATGATCTTCATTTTCTATGGCTGAAAACATCAAAGCAATATTGTAAAATCTCACAAATCCATAATTCCTTCCCTCAAAATACATAATTAGGAAAGACAAAAGGCTTACAAACTGAAGCTGTTAATATTTCAACAGAATAGTCTTGTTTCCCCCCTGTAATTTATAGAGTGGAATTTAAGTTATTGGAAAGGCATATGTAGATACCATCAGACTTTAATGGAATATTGGATTTTCACTCCACAATGACAACACTAATCTGATGAATCATAGAAAACCTAGAAGTGTGTGTGTGTGTGTGTGTGTGTGTGTGTGTACGTGCGCGCGCGTGTTTGCCAGAGGATTTTGAAAATGTATTTCCACCAAACCTTTCCATAAGAAAAAAAAGAGAAAAAAAAGTCCGACATGTGCAGAACCTAGCAAGGACCGACTCTCCCCACCCCCATCCCCCAAGAGGTTGAATCTTGTGCTGTTCTTTCTCTGATCTCATTAAGAGATTTCTGTCTCCGGGGGGCGCTCCAGATCGCCAGCCTGAGTGGACCATCCACCCCTTTCCTGGTTTTCTGATTTCCCTAAAAAGTAGACAGGGCGTCCATTCCTTCTCCTTCCCACCTGTCCTCTTATTCTCCTTACCTGATGATCACAAACATGACCAATGAGTTGCCCACCAAGCCCACCACAAACACCACGGAGTAGACCGCTGTGATGATGATGGGGATGGCAGGGGAGATGTGCGTGTGGTTCAGCTGCTGGTCCTCATAGCTGTCACTCTCGTTGCTATCCTGGTCGGCCCATCCTGGAAACCAGTTGCTGCTATTGGGCAGCAGGCAGGAGCCTGGGGGGCAGGTCGGGCCCAGATCCCCGCGGAAGATCTGCACGGGGGACTCCATTGAGAGGCAGGCTGGAGCAGAATGAAGGGGACAAGGAGGCTGGAAGCCAGAAGATACGTAAGCCTGAGGAAGGGAGAAAAGAAAGAGTGTCTATGGGTGCTGGGAGAAACGCGAGGCAAACTTTTTCCTTGTGCAAATCTCAAGTTTCACGAAGCATAAAGGAACACAGAACCGTGGATCTGAAGGAGGAACCGACTTTAGAGATCTAGTCTAAACCCTTTATTTTACACATGCACAGATGAGTCCATCGACATCCAGAGAGGGCAAACGATTGCCCAAGGGCACACGAGTGTTGTAAATCACAGTGCCAGGATGAAAACTCTGTCTCCAAACCCACAACTCTCTCTCTTCTATGCACCACTGGGCTACTTTGAAGGGGAGAGACTTTTTACATTGTTCCAGGTCCACACGCTCCACCCCACCCCCAGGGCGAAACATCAGCTCGCCACCCCCTCCCCCCCCCCAAAGTGTCTAGACAGAGCTTTAGGATACTAATGAAGAAGGTGAGAGCACAGATCAAACATGCGAACACACACACACACACACACACACACACACACACACACACAAGTTGCTGTTTCCTTATCCTTGACAGACCGTGGGTGAATTGGGTGGTATGCTATGAAGCTACAATGAAAGGGACTCTTCTTCCCGTGTTATGTTACAAGCGCGCCCTGACCCTGAATTCTTCCCACACCGGTGTAACCCGTGGAAGAAGGTTGGGGAAGGATGGACTCGGCATCCCCAAGGACAATGAAATGGAAAAACACCCCGTCGCCCCACGAAGCTCACCTCTGTCCCTTTGCAGGATCGCCCCTGGACAGTGCCTCTTCAAAGTCCAGGCGAGCTCTTTTAGATCTCCCAGGTACTCGCTGGCCGGACAGCCTCAGTGCTGGATGTGCTGGCACATCTGCGCCACGAGGTGAAGCCCCAGTGGAGCAAAGCAATGGGTTTTTGTTGTTATTGGTGTGAGTTAGCGGCTGCAGCTACAGCTGCAGCAACCGCTGCCGACTCTCCCTTTCCCCCCTGTCGTTCGCCTGGCTCCGACTCCTGTTGACGCCGCCAGTTCTCTGCCAGCCTCTCCAGCCAACAGCGCTCTGGACTAATGGGCACACACTCTCTTTTAGCTCTGTCTCCACTGCAGCTTACAAGCTGTCAGGCTCACATGACTTCTAACTCAACTCCCAGGCAGTGAAACACTGAAAAGGAAGATAGACCAGGGAGAAAGGGCGACCCTGCTGTAAACTGTACATATTTTTACACACTTGGCAAAGTTCCTGTCCCCATCACCAAGTCTTCAAGACAAAGCTCGTTAAAGTCCCTGCTGAGGCTGTTGCTACAGCAATATTCAGTGTTCTCTGCCTGTGAAACACTGACCTTACTAACCCAATCCAGGCATGCCCCCTTGAATTCATAAAAATCACCCCCAAAGTACACACTTCTTTGAAAGGTCATTATGCTTCAACATGGCTTCCTCTGTTTTGTTCTCATAACCCAGAATCTAGAGATTGCTGTGTTTGTTTCCCTTAATTTGTAAACGTCTAGAAGAAAGACATGCAAGTCTTATGTAAGCAAGGATGGTGCTACTGGGAAGAAATGCTGGGAGTTACAGTGCATGGCATATCTTGAACTACATAGTGGAAAGAGCTATGAATGTGGACTGAAAGGCTCTGGGTTCAAATTCTAGCTTTGCTGTTTGCTACCTAGTGACACTGCAAAAGGCACTTAAGGCCTCATTTTGTTCATCTATAAAATGGAAGTGTGGGTCTGAATGACCTTTGAGGTCTCTTGCAGTTCTAAATCTGTGATCTTGTAACTGTAGGAACAACTTGCAGGAAATAATTACTTTGGGTCAGAAGAAAAGTTAGAGCTGGTTTACCTCTTCCTAAGATAGATAAGGAAGAGGCAGGTGGAAACGAGTCAGTTATAATGAGAACAGATTACAAAATCTGATTTAAGACTTAAATAGGATATTTGTGTTTATTTAATTCCTTTCAGTTCCCTCATCCTGACTGTAACAATAGCTTTGTTCACTCTCTATACACCCACCCTCTCCATTACTAGTATTGAGATACTTAACTAAGTCTTCTAGAGAACATTAAAAATAAACTGTTTGCTTTAGTTATATATACACAGATGTGCACCATAACTGTATACATACAGATATAGTGTCTATACTGGTGTATGTGTATGGGTGTATATATTATATTTATATGTATGTATGTATGTGAACATGTGCATATATATAAATATGTGTATATGTACATATACAAACTGCTGATGAGTATAAATTTGTAGAGACATATAGGGTGTCTCAAAGTGCATGAAGAATTTTGGGACAAATGATATATAAATGATATGCATGCCTATATGCACATATATACACATACAGATATACAAACATTTATCCATCTCTATGTCTTCATTCTTTGCCAAATAAATAGAATAAAATGAAACCTTAAATAGGAGGAGCATTTAAAAAACCTTCAGGTGGATCTTGTTGCTAAGGGAAACTAGAGTATCTCTGTATACACTCAGACCAGACGCTTCTACGGAGTCTGGCTCTCAAACATATAAGATTTAATCACGGGATTGATAAAACTTATAAAGACAAATAACTTTTTTAAATGTTATCCACGGTATAGAGGTTTAGATTATTTATATACACATTTACATATATGTTATATGTGTGGACATAAACACATATTCATATTCACCCACACAGAGACACAACTATATGCACTCACACAACCACATACATACATATATACATATACACACAAGTATATGTATACTATATATATGTTATTTTTCACCTGGGGTGACATGAACAAAAAGCTAATTCTAGACGGTCTTCATTAAATGCTTTAGTAGGGAGAAGAACAATAGGTTGGGAATCAAGCTGAGTTCAAATACTGATTCTGCTACTACTGACCTTGGAAAAGTTATTTTGCCTTTGATTCCTCACTTTCTTCACTTTTTTTTTTGTGAGGCAATTGGGGCTAAGTGACTTGCCCAGGGTCACACAGCTAGTTAAGTGTTAAGTGTCTGAGGCCGGATTTGAACTCAGGTACTCCTGACTCCAGGGCCGGTGCTCCATCCACACTTTCTTCACTTTTAAACCGAAGGAATTGGACTAGATGATGTTTAAATTTCCTTCCGCTCCTAAGCCAATGATAAAGGGCTTTGAAAAAAGTCAAAAGCATGATTCAAATATTAGATAGCCTTCACTCAATTATTTAATAAATATTTATTAAGCATCTGTCCCTGGGGGAAATATAGAGGAATATGTTACATTACAACTTGCCTTTTACATGGTTATTTCATAGCAACAACGAACAGTAGCTTAAACTCTATTCTGATTGCAAATCCTGCATTTTTTCTACTGAGGAAAAAATGTAATCATAACTGAATGTATTAGAATAGATTGACTATGCCTATGGTATGTGAAATTTTTAAAATTAAGGAAACAATATTATATATAATTTCTGAAAATTGTTATTGTTTTTCCTTCATTCTCAAAGAGGACCATGACACCAGGTTGATGCCACGACTTGCATTGAATTGGATTTAAGTGAGGGAAGGGTGTGCATGGTAACCAACCTTACTCTTTCCTCCAGAACCATCTGAATCCAGTAGCAAGACATATATCAGGAAGACTGACTATGACCCCAGCTGTTTAAGGCAATCAGGGTTGTGACTTGCCCAGGGTCTTACAGTTAGTAAGTGTCTGAGGGAAAATTTGAACACAAGTCCTCTGAAATTCAGGGCCAGTGTTCTATACAGTGTACTACCTATCATAGTACCTAGCTGCTACCTATCATAACTTAAAAAAAATAATGTGGCCCACTCAATACCAAGCAATACTGTATCTATCAGACAACCTGCCTGTACCTCCCCTCAGGAACTCAGGGAAGTAGCTGGCAATCACTCTTAGCTCTGTCCCTGTATGAGTAGTTTCCAGGTGTTTGTCATCTTCCATTAGTCTAGGGGTGTGTATATTTCCTTCTAATCCTTTTATTCAGTTTGTTGCTCCCCTTCTCCACCTACTTATCAACTCCCATTATTACATCTCTGACAGAGTTTCTCATATATTTACTTCTTTTAGGGTAATTAATTTATTAACCATTTACTAAGAGTAAATAAAAGGCAATAAAAGCAGAAGCATTATTCACATTGTGTTATTTAAAATTCTAAATGTGGGTTCTAATCTGTCCCCCCAGTTTTGGGGGAAACTGACTAAAAATCACTGATAAATGAGTTTAGGTTTTTTAAGGGTTTATTGAAAGATAGTAAAAGAAAGAGAAAGATTGAGAACAGATTTCCTATAACCTGGCAATCCTAACCTTCCTAAACTCCCCCTTCTGAAATCTTCTGCCACCACACCGATCTCTTGCACCAAAAAAAGCAAGCATTCTGTCGCCAGTGTCCACTTCCTCCTTCATGTTCTCCTCCAAGAAATTCGAGGTTCTTCAAGCTGATTGGCTAGTGTCTCAATGTAAAGTTCAAAGTTTTTGGCTTCTGAGAACAATACCTTCTTAAGTACCCTCAAGTACCTGCCAGATGTGCTTACAATCTAGTAAGCAGTCAACAGTCAGTGGCCTTATCCAATTCAATCAGTTTAAATCCATCTCCAGGTATCTTGATACAACATGTAATATAGATATGGACTACAAATTCCAGTCAGTCCCTGGATCCAGCTCCTCCAAATGGCGAGGTGAAGTCCATGTCATACTGATCAGCATTGTGATGGGAGAAGATACCAGACTTAAAACTGGGGAGAACTCAGTTCAAATTCCACATCAGACATTATCTGTGTGAACTCGAGTAAGTCACATAACTAATAGTAATAGCTAGAATTTCTAAAGAAATTTGATGATTACAAAGTGCTTTGCAAATATTATCTCTCAAAATTTGTCCTCACAATAACCACAAGAGATAGGTTGTCAATATCTTCCTTTCAGAGGTAAAATGATTTGCACAGGGTCAAACAGGTAATATGTGTCTGAGGCTAGATTTAAATTTATCGTCCTGATTTCCAGTCCAGTGCTCTAGCCACATCATCATCTAGCTGCCTTAACATCTATATGCCTCAGTTTCCTTACTCATAAAATGAGAGTTGGGTCTCATGGCCTCAAAATCTCTTCTGGATCTGTTTCTATAATTCTATAGTTCCCCAATGCCAGCTATGCTATTCCCTGGGACAAGGCTTGGAAAGTTCTAGGATAACAGAGACCAGTATCTATGCATAATCACCCTGGCTCCTAACAGAATTGAAGATGTATGCATGTATCAAACTCATAGACACCTGAGAGAACAGAAGGAAACCTGAAGTGCTTCACCTGTCTACAACTACTAAGCAAGCAGGACACAGGTTGTCTGTGGTCTCAGTTCCCTCTCTTTATGCTGGGTTCCCTTTATTTTTGTTTCTTTTGCCCTAGAACACATTCTGTTAGTGTTTTTTTTTTCCCATGGGGAATTTGCTGTTTCTTTCCTTTAGGGTCCCTTCAAAAGCAAATAGCATTGGGAAAGGAGGGGGCTGAGTGCCTATTTTCTTGACTGTCACTTTGTCTTCCAATCTTCTTGAAAAGTCCATGTACCAGGGTCATCTTTTGCCCAGACACATTGTGCTTGAGCAAACATGTTCCCCTCTGGGTAGGATATATGTTTCAGAAGTATATGCTTTCTGAAAACCCTTTGGCAATTGACAGTCTATTTTGCATATTAGGTAACTTGATCTTGCTTTCCTAAGTAAAAACATTGAATTAATGCTCACTGTGATCTCCAAAATACTTGGCCATCGATATTCCTCCTACTCAGGTTTTCCTACCTATGAAATGATGAGGTGGCACTCAATCTCCAAGGTCACTTGTATCTCTAAAACCAATGCTTCTCTTTTCCATCAGATTGGCCCATGCTTGGTTGAGAGGAGAGAGGACAGATGTTGCCAACTGGGATCATTTTCGTGATCTAGTCATTGCTTCAATGAGTATAATCCTCCCCTGTCATAACTCCTCCACCTAAATAGTTGTGGGATCCATGCCATGCCCTCATGGATTTGATTGTTCAAGGGATTGGCTAAAACCATTCTTTTCTCACGACCAATATTAACGTGATTCTTTTTACCACTGAACGAATTCACTGATAGCAAGGAGTTCAAGCTGTCATGATACTTAGCAGTAAAAAATCACAACCTAATTCAATAGCTGTTTCTTTCATACCTACCATGAGATGGTGGATACAGAATCCTGCTAGGATGAGAAATAGCTTCACGTGTGCAGTACACAAAGCTGGGATCTCTTTCTATGACTACTCATTAGCAGTAATAAATAAAACTCCTTGAGGTTAAGTCAAATTAAATGTAGCAAACATTAATCTCTGGCAACATGCAAGGCACTGTGTTAGGTACAGGGAAAACAAAGGTTAAAAACAACAACACAGTCTATTTCCCTAAGGAGTTTAGATTCTATTAGGGAGGTTATAACATGTACACAGACAAATATCATACACGGAAGAATAAAATGGATGCAATGAAGGTACCAAAGCACAGTGCTGAAAATTTGAGGAGGAAAAGAACCCTTTCAGCTGTGGTTCTCAAGTGTCATGGAGAAGGTTCCACTTTAGACGAACCTGAAAGGAAAAGGAAAATTCAGAAAGAAATGAGAAATAGAGAGTGTTGTAGGTATGGGAGATAGCTTGTGCAAATGTTTAGAGGCTGGAAATGTCACAACTTTGGGAAACAGCTAGTAATTCATTCTGGTTTCTTTTTTTTTAGTGAGGCAATTGGGGTTAAGTGACTTGCCCAGGGTCACACAGCTAGTACATGTTAAGTGTCTGAGGCTGGATTTGAACTCAGGTACTCCTGAATCCAGGGCCAGTGCTTTAACCACTGCACCATCTAGCTGCCCCTAGTAATTCATTCTGACTGAAATATCAAGGATGTAAAGAGGGAAACATGAAATTTAACTGGAAAGGGTCACAAGTGGGAAAGTGTTCTAGATGTAGGCAATCTAATTCAGGATTCATCAAGAATAAAATCTTAAGTGTTTTGAAAAGCCATCTCAAACCACCAGACCACTTAGGTCATTGGATTATAATGTTCTAATTTTCCATTTTGTTTTGTGGTAGCTATTAGTTTTAAGAAAGAAAATCAACCTCTGAATGCTTTTTGTTTTATGAATAACCATAATATCTGAGAATACAGTTCAGCAAGACAGGACTTTTAGGTCATGTCCACAGAATCAAAGTAAAATGAGAATTTATATTTATAAAATGCTCCTCTGTGGCTGGTGAACTTCTCAGGCCACCCACATAACATTTTCCAAGTCCACTTACAAAATGGTACCATAATAATGGGAGTGGAGTGACAGTTCAGTGTGCCCAGAAAAGAGTCATATGGGAATAGTATTAACCCAACTCTGAGCCCACACATCCAGATCCTAGGAAGCAGCTTTGCATGGAGCTGCTCCATTCCTTTACTGAATCTATTTATTGGTCCACTAACTCTAGGTAGACATAGTGGTAAAGAGAAAGACTATAAGTGTTTTTTTCACTGGTATAGGGACATCTTTAATTAAAAAACTTTTCCAACCAATAAAGGTTTGCAACACTTAGTTGTTGAGGACAATGAGGGGTTAAGTGACAGCCCAGAGTTATAGTCAGTATTTTTCAGAGGTAACGCTTGAAACCATGTCTTTCTGGCCCCAAAGTTGGCTCTTTATAGGCTGCACTGTAATGCCTTTCATGGATTTGCAGAAAGTAAAGAATGATCCCTATTTTCCATTTATTTTGTTTTGTTTTGTTTTCTGATGTCCCTCAAGGACCAGTAAGAGGGGCATGGAAAGGAAAATTGATGGAATGTTTCACACAGCTACGATAATTTGGGTCAGTAATAACAAATCAACTTATTAACCATACTACCTTTCCATTCCCTTGTATATAGGTGTATTTGTTGAAGAGGTTTGAAAAAAAAGAACAGCAAAGGATACCCATGAGATAAACCAAAAACACAAACAAAATTTAAGAGTTGGGAGACTTGTTTTGGCATAAAAATATGCTAATTGCATTCTATGCATCAGAGACAAGGAGGCAAACAGGTGACATAAGACTGTAAAAATAACAGTAAACAATTTAAAGCTCCTTGCAAGCCTTCCCCTGATGACACTATTTGTTGAACATGCTCCTGGTGTTAGAAAACTAACAGTTATTTAGATAGCTCTCAGAATCTAAAAACCAAGTTCCTCACAAAGCAAGGCAGCCACAATAGCTGATAGTATATAATCATGTAAGCTCTGCCTGATTCCTCTTTCTTATGATAATGATCTGCTTCAAACTTCTGCTATACTTAGTGTGTTATTTAAATTGAGAGCCAGAGGCTACAGCCAGGCTCTGGTGGTCCTAGAACAGGATTAAAATTTGTTTCTGGAAAATACAGAAGAGATGATAAAATATTTAAATGATCTACTGTAAGTAGGAACTAGACCAATCAGAGCATTTTGCAACTTTCACATTAACTTCCCCATAGTAGGCCTTCAGGAAAGAGAGGTTAAATTCAATTGAGACAATTGAAAGCATATTTTAGGACTGAGTGCTACAGAGATGGGTTTGTTTCCCTGTTCTTTAGTGTTCCCAAATTCAATAAAAAAGAAAATCAGGGAATATGAACAGCAGAGGGAGTAAGTGTGATAAAATATTGCTTCTGGGGAGATGACAAAAAATAAACAAGGACAGGATTGGCATATGAATGTTACATAATGGTGCAGATAATTTTAAGTTTGGTTTGTTTTGGTAAAAACAAAATCTGCTCTGTACTATATAAACAACAATGGTTTGGAGATAATGGCAATACTTTACATTTTGTAGGGTATTTTCACATGGAAAAGTATCTTATCTGAACTTTATAACAGTACTATGAGATAGATAAAACATATATTCTTATCTCCATTTTTATGGAAGAGGAACATGGGACTCAGAAAAGTCAGTAACACTAGCCAACATTTATATAAAGCTCTAAGTCTTATGTAAGCACTTTCCATGTTTTATTTCATTAGACCCTCACAATTCTTTGGGATAGACACTAGATGGTGTTGGGAAGCTGGTGGCACAGTGGATAGACCAGTGGCCTTAAAGTTGGGAGGATATGAGTTCAAATCTCATCTCAGACACTTATTAGCTGTGTGGTAACTGGGCAAGTCACTAAACATCCAGGGCCATTTTCAGGCATCCTGATAATATATCTGGCTTCTAGACCCAGATGACTCTGGCAGAAAAAGTGAGGCTGATAACTTTGCCCAGCCCTTCCTCACTTAATTCCAATTCATTGTAAGGCATGATATCTGTCATGGATGAAGGACAAACAACAGATAGTATTATCCACATTTTACAGGTGAGTAATCTGAGGCTCAGAGTAACTTACTCAGAAACTAAAATCTACTAAGTGGCTCATCTAGCACTAGAACCCAAGTCATCCGATTTCCAGTTCAATGCTCCTTTTGTTCCACCACAGTGTACAACCATATTATTTGGAACTCAGGTGAATATGAGTCATAAGGCAAACAAAAATACAGCATCGACTGCTTATATAAATAGGAAGTATACAACAGGTGGAAGAGAAAAACATTTATCATCAGAGGACCTGTGTTCTAATACAAGTTCTGCCACTCCCTGTTTTGTTTTGGGCTAGTTTCTTAAAATTCTGGATCTCAGTTTTTCTATCTGTAAAACAAGAAGTCGAGCTAGATGGCCTCAAGGGTCCTTCTACCTACAAATCTTTGTTCCTATTAATCATACACTGGTGCCATCTAGCTGTGTAAGAACTAGTTAAGAGGGAGGAAGAGAATTTGGTTATGCCTTTTTTTTTTCGGTGAGGCAGTTGGGGTTAAGTTACTTGCCCAGGGTCACACAGCTAGTAAGTATCAAGGATCTGAGGCTGGATTTGAACTCAGGTCCTCCTGAATCCAGGGTTGGTGCTCCATCCACTGTGCTACCTAGCTGCCCTGAGGAAGAGAATTTGGAACACAAAGTTTGAAAAATTGATGTTAAAATTTGTTTTTACATGTAATTTGGGAAAAAATTAAATTCTAAAAATATGGGAAAAAAGGAAGGAAGAAAGCAACAATAAAAACTTTAGATATTAAAAAGGGGGCAGAACCAAGAACTAGTTAATACAGTGTTTGATACTGAGATTAGTAATAATTATGGAGATGATTATGAAAAGCTACAGAAATATTTTGGGGAATATGTAAATTTGACCTTTGACAAACATTTGTTTAAATCAATGAAGTGAGAAGAAAATAAAAAGACAATCAGTTTTACAAATCACTTCAGATAGGATTGTTATATGTTGAATTTCTGAATGCTAACAATGTGCATGTTAATTAGAAATTAGCTAATGTAAGTAGAGTCATAGAAAACACTCAAGCAATGGGTCAGGACAATGGATATTGTATATTACTACTGTAGAAATCCCAAGAAAACCCAGATGACAAATGTGAAACTTGAAGAATCCTCTTTCCTGAAAAATAGGTCCTACATGGGAGGTCGTCATTTTTTTAATAAAATGGAGGAGAAAAAATATACACTCATATACTACATATACACATATTCACACACACACATGCATATTTATACACCCACATGTATATGTGTATATATGTACACATACTGTATATACACATAGTATGTACACATACTGTATATACACATACTATATATAAACATACATATATCCATAAGTACACACAAGGATAAACTATATATACTATACTAATATGTATATATTAATTTATATATATATATTATATGGGAGTGTGCATGTATGTGTATTTACTTGCAACAGTATAATCTATTATTTCTAGGGTCAGAAACAGACTCACTCAGTTGATCAAACTATAATGTTCAATGATAGCATTAAAATCACAGGTGCTAATAACATATACTAAAAAGGAGACTTGTCCTAGTCAGCTTCATTTTTGTCTCAATGCCAGTTCTGGTTTATAAATATGAAGAAATAAAAATAGTAAACACAAAGCTATCTACTCTGGTGTTAATGGATATGAAAATAAAATAAGACTATAAGCTCCATGTTATTAGGATTAATGCCAAATAAGGAAACAAAATAAATTGGGAATAGAAAGAGAAAACCAGAATGCAGTGAGACATTCATTATTCATTTAGTGTTGAGGCTTAATGACACAATGTCATGTGTCACTGCACTGTATTGGGAACTATACTGAATGTTAATTAACTGTAATTCAAGCCATTCTTTGTTGCTAGACAATCAAAAGTTACATGACAATGATTAAGTTCTGAAGTTATATCTACCCAACACTAAAATGAATCATTTTATAAAATTAGAATCTCCAAATGTCAAAAGTTCAAAGGGACTCCAATGGCCCACTAATCCAATCCATATATGAAGAATTCCCTCTATAACAAATACAAGAGTCATTCAACCTTTACTTTAAGACTTGCAGTGAGAAAGAATCTGCTGCATCCTGAAGGCGTCCATTCTACTTTATTTTTTCTTTCTTTCTTTCTTTCTTTCTCTCTCTCTCTCTCTCTCTCTCTCTCTCTCTCTCTCTCTCTCTCTCTCTCGGGACAATAAGGATTAAGGGACTTGCCCAGGGTCACACAGCTAGTAAGTGTCAAGTGTCTGAGGCTGGATTTGAACTCAGGCCCTCTTGAATCCAGGGCCAGTGCTTTATCCACTGCACCACCTAGCTGTCCATCCATTCCACTTCAGATTATAAGTGTTATGAAGTTTTTCCTGACATCAAACCTTTTCCAACTTCCACCTGTTGCAACTAGTTTTGCCTTCATACCAAATCCTTTGTCCTGGTAGTTAGAATTCTTCAAATACTCAAATACAGCAATCATAACCCTTAATTCCCTAAGTATCTGACAAACAACTAGGCAATTCTGTGAAAAAAATCAAAGTAGTTATTTGACTAAAATTACTGGTGATTTGGTCAAAATGGCTAAAATTTGCTGGTCTCATATTGATGTGGTCTGAATGCTTAATCATCAGTTTTCATGGAAAACAAGGACATAGTTTTTATGTAGTCATACTTCATACCAAGTTAGAAAATTGTCTACATCGACATTAAGGCTAAGATAACTGATAAAGTATAGCTATAATGTCAACTACCCAAGTACAGCTGGAAAGATTTGAGGCAATGATTTGAAGCAGGCATCAAGAAATTGTCCAGAGACAATATGGAATAATAGACAAAACAATGGTTCTGTAGCCAAAAATCATAGATTAGAATCGCTGCTCTTGTATTCATGAGGCCCTGGACATATCATAGATTATAAGATCATAGAGTGAAAAATGCAAGAATCATTAGATGTCATCCAGTAATACCCCCTTCCAGTGGGAGTAAGTTACTTACCTATGGCTTTGTAGATAGGAAGTATGAGAAGTCGGTTCTGAACTGAGGTCCTCTGCCTCAAAAGCCAATGAGCTTTTTACAGTAACATGTAGTCTGTGCCTCATTGTACCTTTCAGGGCTTCAGTTTTCTCCTCTCCATTAAAAGAATGATCAGAATAGAAGGATCTCAGAGGTATCTTCCAGCCCTGGACGCTACCCCTTAATGCAGTTTTATTAATTCAGTACCCAATTCTCTTTTCTAATACTATAAGCTTTCTCAATTTTCCTTCCTGGGACACAAAATCTCCTATAACCTATACCTGTATGCACTGTTGCCCTTCTTAGTCCAGCTTTATAAGATCCCAGACAAATTGGATGGGAATTAAACATTTGATTCACACAATGTATTTGCAGTTGAATGAACAAATGTTTCCAAAACCTCAAAAGCTCAGTCTCGTATAAAATGTTAGTGGACAATAATAGCTAGAATTTACATACTGTTTTAAGGTTTACAAGGTGTTTTATATTCATTATCTCATTTGACCCTCACAATAATCCCATGAGGTAGGTGTTATTATCCCCATTTTGCAGATGAAGAGATTGAAACTGACAAAAGTTAAGTGACTCACCCAAGGTTACCACCCAGCTAATAAGTGTCTCAAGCACCATATGAAAACAGGACTTTCTGACCCTAAATGTAACATTCTAGCCACTGTACACCCTAGCTGAACAAAATAGAGATAGCTCAAGGTATGACAGAGGAAGTGCCTCAGAATCAGGAAGACCTAAATTCAAATTTTACCTCTGATACATACATACTGTCTGTGTGATTCTGGGAAAGATCACTTAACCTCTCAGTGTCTTAAGGCAACGCTAGAAGGCTACATGAGGCAGAGAAATAGCTGATCTACATTGGTGGAAGGAGTTTTCTTGTGTCAATGAAGTCCCAAGTCTTGAACGAAATCAATATCAAAATTTGGTAAGTGGAGTTATGGTATAGAGAACAAGACACTGTTTCTGGAGTTTGGAAACCTAGGTTTGAATCCTAGTTCACTACTATAGGATAATTACTTCACATTTCTGGGCCTCGATTTCTTCCTCTGTAAAAACAGGAAGTTAGGGGCAGCTAGGGGGCACAGTGGATAAAGCACTGGCCTTGGATTCAGGAGGACCTGAGTTCAAATCCAGCCTCAGACACTTGACACTAGCTGTGTGACCCTGGGCAAGTCACTTAACCCTTATTGCCCTGCAAAAAACAAAAAACAGGAAGTTATTTGGACTATAATCCCTTGAAGGGCACTTTTAGCTTTGGAAGTTACCTTAATGATCATATTATTTAGACATCTGGATTTGAGGTGTAAGATTTTTTTTGGTTTTGGTTTTGGTTTTCTTGGTGGGTTAAGTGACTTGCCCAGGGTCAGACAGCTAGTGTGTCAAGTGTCTGAGGCTGGCTTTGAACTCAGGTCCTCCTGAATCCAGGGCCAATGCTTTATCCACTGCACCACCTAGCTGCCCCTGAGGTGTAAGTTTTAATTGTAATTCACATGAATTGAGCATAATAACGAATATTTTACATTAACATCCAACTTATTTGGAGGGAAGCTGCACAACAGTGGATTGGAAGACTGCACTCCTAGAGGCAAGTATGAGGACAAATTGTGGAGGGACAGCTTGGCAAGGCAGGAGAAAAGAGCAAAATTCAAAAAAACAAGTCTGAGCTGCCTGTGTATTGGTGCATGATATAAGAATGGATGGTCATGACATTGAAGTATGGGAACCCAGTGGGAATGAAAACCATCCACAGAGAATGGGGACTGATAGTTCACCAGAGTCCTTTACCAAATGAATTGAAACTAAAAGCTCAGAGGATGTTGGTGGTCTAAGTGAGCCATCCACAAGCTCAGGATTTAGCTGCAGGCCTATATAGGTAGGTCTGAATGCTTCTAGTCAGCCTGGCCCTGGATCCTCTCTCATTCTCATCAATGAGTATTCATGAAGTAATAGACACTGACATTACTTCGTCCAAAAAAAAAGTGAGATTCCCTATTCAGGATACCATGATTTAGACTGCATTTATGTGTAGAATTCATTCAAAGATTTGCATCAAAAATTTTAAGTACAGGGTCAAGGGGAGAGAAGGTAGAAAAGGAGGGATAGAATTTGGAACTCAAAATTTTAAATAAAAAACTTTTAAAAATTGAAAAAATGTTACCTCCTGGGGAAAAAAGTCCCAAACAAAGAAGAGATTAATTTTTCAGTTATCAGGAAAATTCATTTATAGTGGCACAACACAGGGAAGGAGGATAATGCAGTGCAAAGAGTCCAGAATTTGGAGTTATGGGATCTGTGTTCAAATCCTGACCATGTGACTTACTGCCTGGTTACTTTGGGCCAATCACAACTCTTCTGAGCTTCACTCTTGTTTTTTTGACGGGGTTAGACCAAATGACCTCTAGGGCCTTTTAGCTCTAGAACTTTGATCCTATAAATCTAGATAAATTCTAAAGACATTGAATAAATGAGGAATCTCTACAAAGTCTTAGCTTCAGCAGATGCTTCTTCACGTGGGTCTTTAGGGCACAGATGTTGCTCATTTTTACATAATTCTGGGGAAATACAGATATGAATAGATTTTTGTTCAAAGAAGCAGGCTGGGTATAAATCTAGCAGCCATCTTTTGAAAATGAAATAATTCCTTAAAGAAACACGAAGTAACAACGATAACAATGCAAAGTGCTTGGCATTGAGGCTGATGCAGTGATAAAAAAGATACATGGTTTTTGGCTTCCAAGAACAAGGTAATGGATCAGAATCAACTGGAAAAAACCCACAGAAATATTCATGTATATTTCCAGGGGGAAAAGGAAATAGATAAAAGGAGGGGGTGGAGGGGAAATACAACTTAGATCCAAAATACTGTTACCTGAATTTAATTTGATATGTTCACAGTTATAGCTCAAGTAAGTTGTTGAAAAGAAGCAACATTATGTGATAATTCAATCTCTCAAGGGAACGTAATATGAGACATCTTTCACCTGTTTAAGCAATATAGTGTTTATAAAAGCCAAGAGGCAGTGAATAAATTAGAAAATAGCACTGAGCTAAGTAAAAGAGTCCCAATGAAAGACATTAAAGCCCAGAGTGTTATCTTACTAGATGACTCCCATAATGGAAATGTGACCAGAGAATGCTATGGCATTACATTCAAAAATGGATTGTTTTCATCTTAGCAATTATTTCCGAAAATAAACTATTTCAATGTGCTACCCTAGTTCTTTAATGATCTATCATTTTGCCCACATGAGCACATCCTCCCCTGACAAAGATTGTCATCCCTTTATATGTGTGTGGAAAGAGCTAAACTTGGAGTCCCATGACCTGAGCTCAAATCCTGAATCCACTACTTATTACATTTGTGACCTTAGATAGGTTGCTTAATCTCTCTATGACTTAGTTTCCTCATCTGGAATAAGAGAATCTTGGAAGAGTGTTGCTTCATCTGGAGCAATGAATGGCTCAGGGCTCAAATATTCAGTCAAATAGAACTACAAGTGAGCATCCCTTGCCTTGAACTTCTTCTATCAATGAATGCTTGGCAGCCCCTAAGTAAAAAGCAGCCTACACGAAAGTTCCGTATAGTCCAGGATGTCCAGAGCCAATCAAGAGGAAGATACTTACATAGTTCTTGTCCCAAAAGGGCCACATCTGGGTTTCAAAGCAATCCATCTGGGGAAGGGGTGGCATTTAATTCAATCTGATTCACAAAATCATATCCTACAACAGGGAAATAGGTAGGGTAAATGACATCTAAGGTCACTTCCAGCTTTAGGTAAATATTCCTATTATCTATGATTCTCTGAAGTTTCTGTGGCACCCCCACCCCAAATATATTATGTCATCCCTCCCCGATCATTTAATAGGTATGTGATAGTTGGTATTCCTTCAAGGCAGGAGTTTTAACCTGAGGACTATGAACCTGTTTTTTGTTTGTTTTTCTTTTTGATAACTGTAATTTATAAGGACCTAAAATTCTAGCTATGATGTTTAAAATCTAATGAGAGGTTGCCTTAAATTAGAAGCTTTAGCAAGAGTTTATACTTTAAGTATTTATTAAAGTGCATTAGAAGTTAGTGAATGGAGAGAGAAGTCAAAAGCAAACTTCATCTAACTGTCTGTAAGAGAGCCAGCCCAGCATCTGTCTTCCTGCCAAGCCCAAGTCAGGAACCAAAAAGGCCTTGCTCCTCCCTCCTCCCAGAAGCCCCCTGTGAACCAGGAAACAGGGCTATCCACACACACAGCTCCAAGCTAATTGTTTGGTAGCACTGATTGACATAACTAATAGGTGGTAACTTCTGGATGCTAAGTCACACATGGATTCCAAGTCACATGCTTTCTCCTCATGGTGAAGCTTCCCTGCAATATCTTTCTCAGCATGTTGGTAGTACTCTAACTCTCACAAATTCAATATAATCATTTTCCTTTATAATCCTATGCATCTTATTTTTTGCATTTAAAAATATTCTATAAAAGGATTCCTAAGCTTCACCAGACTGCCAAAAGCATCTCTTCACACAGACACACATGTGTGCACGCACACATACACACACACACACACACACAGAGATTGTAAAACCTTCATCTAAGTTATGGCTTCAATTTGACATTCAGTGAGGTGTCTTGCAATTCTCAAATTCTATGCTTCTCTGATTCTGGTGATGAGCCTCTCTGAATGTAGGTAGATTGATTCTCAGATAAATGATGCACAGTCACTCATCTGACCTGTATTTGAAGCCATTCCTACTTGCTAGAACCTTTCAGAAGAGCTTGTACTCAACTGATGAAGTCATTGGGAACCATGAGTCTCTTCTCTTTGAAATTGCGGGCTTCAGAATAAGATTTCATTTAGATTTGTTTTAATTGTCTGACCATCCCTGCTACTAAGTCCTACTCATGGCAGGAACTCCAGTCCAGGAAGCAGCAGGAACATAATCTCTAAACTGGTCATGATAATAACCATGATTATAACAACAATAATAAGTAGCATTTATATAGCACTCTAATGCTTGCAATGTGCTTTACAAATATTATTTCAGTTTATCTCTACAACAACTCTGAGAGGTAGGTGGTGGTATTATTATTCTGATTTTACAGATGAGGAAACTGAGGCAGACAGAAATCAAATGACTTGCACAGGGTTATATAACAAATAAGGCTGGATTTAAACTCAGGTCTTCCTGACCCTGGGTCCAACACTCTATACACTGCACCACCTATCTAGAAAGATCACACTTACATATATGAATTATCAGTGCACAAAATATAGGTGCATCATCACAAAGAAAGCAAAACCATATCCACAGTCGTTTTTCTTTTGCAGAGTTCTCTGGGGAAACCAGTTTCTTTCTTTCTTTCTTTCTTTCTTTCTTTCTTTCTTTCTTTCTTTCTTTCTTTCTTTCTTTCTTTCTTTCTTTCTTTCTTTCTGTCTTTCTGTCTTTCTTTCTTTTTTTTTTGCAGGGCAATGAGGGTTAAGTGACTTGCCCAGGGTCACACAGCTAGTAAGTGTCAAGTGTCTGAGGCCAGACCTGAACTCAGGTGCTCCTGAATCCAGGGCTGATGCCCTATCCACTGTACCATTTTCTGACCATGGATGTTCCCATAAAAAATTATCATATATTTTAACTTTAAAGTTATTGGAAGATCATATTTTAGAATATCACTAGGTCATAGAATTTAGGGCTATGTATAACATTAATTTTCATTTTCATTTTTTAAAATATAAATATTATTTGATTTTAAAATATCACAATTACTTCTAAGTTATTGGTTCCAATAAACTCTGCCTTTATATTGTTTTAAATTTTATATTCTTAAAGGTTTTATTGGTGCCTGTTGTTTTTTCATCATAGTCATTTTTTACCCACCCCCAGACTGAACCCTGCCTTATGACACAAAAATCAATGAAGCAAAAGTATTCAGAAACCTGGTTTTATAATGTCAAACAAGCAGTCTTCTATCTCTGTGCTAGAATCAACTTCCATTCCCTTTTATAAATGAAGAAGCTGGATCCCCAAGAATTTAAGTGACCTATCTGAGGACACTGAGGTAATAAGTACCCAGGTCAGGATTTGAACCCATGTCCTCTATCTCTCAATCTAATTATGTTGCTACTGTACCACACTTCAAGCCCTATTAGGCTGTAGGATAGGCGATATTTTCTAAAACACCTAACATGAAATTTGGAGTATTTTCTTATAGGGATTTTTTTTTCAGAAAGATGAACTGCACAAATGTCATGGTGGAAACCAGGTCAGCCACTATTCATTTTTCATTTCTATAGTAATGACAACCAATTTTATGCGGGACTTTGATTTGGCATTTAAGTGTGGTTCTTCTCCAAGAGAAGTCTAAGATTTGATTACTCACACCAGTGTTCAACTTTAGAAATTATATTATGTTTAAAGTTATATTTTCCCTCTAATTATTACCTTGGGAGCTTTTCACTGAATACAATCTCTGATGAGACCATTGTTGTATAATTGAAAATTTTGCCTGAGAATTAATATTACCTGGAAGCCATGGGCTCCAGTCATTCCATGTGCTAATAACTTTCATCTTTGACAATATAATAACTGGCACAAAGAAAAGAATAATACAGTAGGAATCAGACCTGAGTTCCAGTTCAGTCTCTGTCACTGACTAGTGGTTTGACTCTGAAAAAGTCACATACCTTTCACAATCCTCAATTTCCTCTTCTTAAAAATGAGCTTTAATTTCCACTGGTCAAGAGTATTTACATTCCCCTGACAATACTGACTTTCATTTGCCCATGGGTCACAATCATTGACATTTAAGTAATTTCAGTGTCTGTTTCTCAGCAATTGAGATTTCTTGAGTTTTTATTCATTTCACTTGGAAATAGAGTTCCCCTGAATAGAATCAGTTCCATACAAAAACTCTCAAAAGAAAAAAAAATGAAAATGACTCACTAGAATTCAATTTAATAAGCAAGAAAATACAGACAGCACAAGAAATGATCATGATATTTTCCTCATCTCTTCATTTTTCTATGCAATATTGTTGGCAGTTTAACATCTGATTTCCAATTGTCTGAGCCGATATTTGATTGGTTTGATTGGTGCACAGGATAATAATCATATCTGGGTAGCTGGTTCAAATGGAAAGGAAGCTTGTGGTTGCTATGAGCCTTAGGGATGAAACCAAAACTAAAATTTAAGCTGTCAGAACACACTGAAGGATACAAGCAAGATTCAGAGACCAAGAAAGCAGACTAGGTCAGCATCTAGAGGAGGAGAACAAAAATAGGACTGAAGTCAGAATAGAGTCTAATTCTGCAGAAGCAAAATCTCAATGTACATGCATGGGCTGGGTCCATGAGGAAATGATGTGAGAGTGGAGGCCAAACCAAAACCCTCCATATGATCCACAGTCCAGCCATGGTGGCTTACTTGCTGTTCCTCACACTCTATGGTTCTTTCCCCTTCTCTCTGCCTTTGCATTGACTGGAATATGTATGCATATGTACATGTATGTATACATGCACACATTCATGTGTGTATATAAGTCTGTATCTATGCATACCTGCACACATACACACAGGAGAATACATGTGGAATGTTCTCCCTACTAACCTTTGCCTTGTAGAATCAGTGGATTCCTTTAAGTCTCAGTTAATCACCACCTTCTCAGAGGCCTTTTCCAGTTCCCCCAGCTGCGAAGACCTTCCTCTCTATAGCTACCTTCCTTCTATTCTTCATTTGTCTCATAAATAATCTGTATATATTTTACACGTACTGACTTCTGTGTATGATTGATTCCCCATTATGATTTAAGCTTCTTGAGGATTTAGTGGTTTTCACATTTCTTTGTCTTTCCTGCCCTTACCACAGTGATTAGCACATAGTAAGTAACTGCTTAAGAAATGCATGCTGATGGATTAATTGCAAAAGAAATTTTAGGATTCAGAAGAGGTGGATAGGTTCACATCACATCTGCTAGTCTCATGTCAGGAGATGCCTGGTCCTTTATAGCATGTAGGAAGATAAGGCCTAACAAGTAGTTTATGCCTAGAGAAAGTAGGAATCCTGCAGATGCTACTGATGAAAACACAAGCAGGAAACAAAATAGGGAAGGACAGTATATAATGAGGGGCTAATTGTTTGGTCTGGATAAAAAGTGCTGTAAATTCAGCAAAGGGAAAACTCAGAATAGGCTTGAAGACAATCATAGAAGATCGGAGTTTTGAATTAGGTCTTGGATTATGAGAAAAATATAAATAAATTGAAAGAATTGGTGATGGCATTCACTTTATAGGGTGGGGGAGGGAACAACAGAATCAAAGAAAATCACAAATGTAGCACTAGGTATAGTGTGGGCTTGGCCAGGATTTTTTTTTTTTAATGACCAAATTGAATTTATTTTTTTCAGGGCAATAAGGGTTAAGTGACTTGCCCAGGGTCACACAGCTAGCAACTGTTAAGTGTCCAAGGCCGGATTTGAACTCAGGTATTCCTGACTCCAGGGCCGGTGCTCTATCCACTGCACCACCTAGCTTCCCCCAGGCCAAACTGAATTTTAACATTGGGATGAATTAAATATGTAGATTGTTACATGACACTTTATATTGTCATGCACAGTAAAGATCAGAAGACAAGAACAACTCAGTTATCCAGAGGTGAGATTAAACCTAAACAGCAGTTTTTTTTTTCATCAAACCTAAATCTTCCCCTGTACAAGTTTTGTCTTTATCCTCAGGTACCTTACCCTCTCTGGGGCCAAAGAGAACAAATCCAACACCTCTTCCACACATTAGAGTTTCAAAAATTTGAGGAGAGTTATCTTATCTCACCCCCCATCTCCCACCCAAGTTTTTCCTTCTTCAGGCAATTCAGTTCCTTTTATCCTCAAAAACAATGATGTCTAGTCCTTTTGCCGTATTGGTCACCCTCTTTTGGATGCTTTCCAATTAAAAATCCTTAAAATGTGGAACCAAGAATTGAGTATAATACTTCAAATGTTTATGGCAGTGTTGTCACTTTCAGAGTCCTGAACACTCAGTATGTTTCTGTTGATGCAGCTAACATTGCATTAGCTTTTTAAGCCACCATTATCTCACAGATGAATGATACTGAGCTTTCACTTCACTAAAATACTCAGATCATTTTCATATGAATTGTTAATCTAGGCAGGACTTGTCTCTTGCATTTGTACATTTGTGAAGTTGTTTGTCTTTTTTTTTTTTAAATTCAGCCTGCTCCTACTGCTGAGTAAACTCCAGTAGTTCCCTAAATCTCTTGGACTGAATATGAAATTCATGTTTGACATGTAAAGCTCTTAGTGATATGGTTCTACCTTACTTTTCCAGCCTTCTAATGCATTATTACTCTCCATGTAATCTATGGTTTGGCTATATTGCCTTACTTGCTGTCCCTCACATGCCCTGTATACTTTCTCCATGATTTGGCACTAGCTATTTGCCATACCTGGAACACTTTTCTTCTACAATTCCCCCTCTTGAAATCCTTGGTGTTCTTCAATACTTAGCTCAAGCCTTTCCTGCCTCCTGCATCTAATAATGATATCTTCTTCAAAGTTATCTTGTATTTGCTTTATATGTGTTTTGTATATATACCTCTATATATGTTGTGCAAATTACCTGAAACAGTTGGATAATTAAATTCAAAATAAAATTGAATTTGCAACTGCTTTTATATCAGTAAAAAAAAATTAAGTATGTGACATATTCTTTTGTCGCAGCCATTTGTTTTATACCATTTGAAATTGAGTTTAGACAATTTTGACGCATTCTGTCATAAAATGGGAAAGCAGATTTGTGGTTCACCTTCTCTAGCTTATCTTTCTTAGTATCAATAAGGTGCAGTTTTTTCCTCCCAATGATTTTGGCATCATGTTCATAAACCTTGGGAATCTGTTGATTAGTGACTCCCATATTTTGTCACCTTTACCATAGACCTCCTTTGGATAAATTTGATCTAGTCCAGTTGCTTTTCTTTTTTAAAATGTTTTTATTTTATTTTTGATATATAATTATATTTATAAATATATCAGACATAGATATAATATACACATTCACACATATATGACATATATAATGTAAATTTTCAATACGATTACACTTTTATACACCTAGATATATGCTAATACATATCACTTAATGTTTTAAATCCTTAAATAATTGTTTTATAAATAACATACATATCAATTTACATAAATAATTTATATGACAAATTTGTTTAAATATAATTACTATGTAAATAAGACCTCATTGTTTTCCCCAGTGTGATTTGAACTTCTTTTATAAAGTAAATCCAGGACTGAAATGTTATGGTGACTCCATCATCCTTGATGGTGGAAATAATTTGATATAAACTTTTTGTAGATCTTTTTCAGTTTTTCTCTGTACATTGTTCCAGTTGCATTCTAAAATGCCCTTGTGATGGCCTTATTTAGCTTGGTCTTTGCCAAGCTTGCTTTTAAATGTTTTCTCCCCTCTATGACTTATCCCTGCTTTATGAAATGATGCTATTCATAATTTTCTACCTTGGGAAAGTATGTTGTGCTTAATTAGAGATGACCTAAAAGGAAATGAAAAGACCAATGATAAACACAAAATAGCTACAATACATCACTTGTCACGGAGGGCATCTGCTCACCACCATGGGATATTTTTAAAGTAACTATCCTTGGTTCCAGGCTAAAATGTGGAAACTTAAGGTGGGGAGTATGGAGAGGGGAGAGGGATAATTTTATCCATGTGTATAGACTATCATTGAAAAAAAAATGACTTCTCCCTTTCGTATGACATGGTAAACTCTAAGTGCTCTTTCAGTTGTCCTCACTTCATTATAGGGTCAATGGAGCAGGGACTACATCAGTAAAAAAGAGCATATAGTTACCATCTCAACTGGCTTGGATATGACTCTGAGAATGCTCTGGGGTAGGAGTGGCCCCCCCAACACTTACAAATGATAGTTGCCTGTGAAACATGTTATAAAAAACATCATTAAATACATGTTTTGACCAGGAAAAGTAGAAGATTAATCATGTAGCAAGAATGAGAGATAATATATGGACAATCTGAGTATTACATTGGTACCCTCATATTAAAAGAAGCAATAGAAAATAAGTTCCTTCAGAGGAGACTTTTATTTGAAGATTTTATATCCTTAAGGCCTTAAATGGTACCTTACAAAAAATAGGTATTTCACAAGTGTTTCTTGAGTTGAACTAGAGGAAGACCCTCAGTGTGTGGAGTGGAGCTTCTCTTGAGGTTTTACAGCAGGACATAGATGAGAATCACTAAGGATGGAAATATGAAGAGAAACTGTGATCTATAATGGAGAGCATGGACTCTAAAAAGATCACTAGGTCATTGAAGTATTTAGTTTGGGGCATGACAGAGTTCAGATTTTCCATTTTTAGAATTCATTCCTCATCATATGCTTCCATATTCCAAATTCCAGGGTCAAATGTAGTGCTTATTATTTGACAGGTCTGTGACTTAAAACCATAACAATTATTGTTCCCAATTTGCCTGCTGGATTTATTAGCTTGTACTTGTCTCCGATGAATTACATTTATTCTCTATCTATATTCCTACTATCTGTTAGACTTATTCTCATTACCATTATTCCATTTTCCAATTGGTATCATTTGAAGATGCAATTAGCAGGCCCCATACCACTTCTTCAAGATTACTAATAAATTAATAGAGATGTTCATAAGACCAGGGCTAAGGCTGATCCCTGAAGGGTTATTTCATTTGAGGAATTAACCATCATTTTTCTATGTAAGGAATTAAATGCTTTTCATATTATTAACTATAAGTTCCTTTTCTATGAGGAGATGAATTCTATGATTATAATCCTAAAGGAAATGGTAAGGACACTACATTTATGTGTACCTAGCAAAGATGTAGCAGAGTACAAAACAGAATTATTATCATCATGGAAAACCAACAAAACACATTTTTTTCTTCAGCTGGATATATCTCAAATAATCATGTTATTCATATCACCTTCCACTTCACTTTGTATGCAAAGGTATGGATAGTGCCATATAATATGACTCATGACAATGTGCATGCTATTTCTGTGGAGTTTACATATTCCATAGAAAGTGTATTTGACATATTTGAAGGAATAGGAATGGATGGTTTTCAAATAGAGTAGCTGATTTTGATGGCTGAAACTGCTAATGAGTGTCTGCTATGGGTGTGTGACACACCCGCGCACACACACACACACACACACACACACAAGCTATGTGTGAGGCTTTTTGACAAGGACACATCATCTTTCTTTGTTCTCCCTATCCTACTCTATTATCATTTTTACCACGTAAAAAAATGTGTATATTAGAATGGGCCTAACTCAAATTTTAAAGTTTGTTTTTGATATCTGCCTTCCCTATCCCATTCCTCAGGCCCTTTCTCTGATTGAATGGCCTTTTGAAGTTGAAGCACTTTAGGATGGCTCAAACTCCCCAGAATAGCAGCCTCCTTAGGTCTCCATTTCTCTCCTCTATCCCTCAGAAATTACCCGTCCTGGGTATCTTTCTCTTAAGCGTAAATAGCCTTAAGAATAGAGAAAGTAGTCAGGCCTCTGGGGAGTGATTTGAAGGATACCAGAAAGATCTGGCTGCCCCCCAAATACTTCCTTCACTGAATGAATATGGTGATGGAAGTTGTAGGATCAATGTAACATTTCTTTGAGTTGGATAAATTTGTATTTAGTCTTGTTTAAGTTTTGTTAGTAACTATGTAAAAACATGTTACATTCAGTATACTATGGAGATGAGAAACAGAGGAAAGCACTAGAAGTAAGAGTTTAAGCAAGGTTTCCTGTAGAAAGAAGATGAGATGTTAACTAGGACTCGAAGGAAACTAGGAAAGCCAGGAGGCAGTGATGAGGACAGAAAGCATTCCAGGTATGGGGGTGTGAGAGGTGGAATGGCACCCCCTGCTGGAGAGATACTGTAGGGAAGCTCCACCATGAGGAGGAAGTATGTGATTTAGAGACTATGTGACTAGCGTCCAAAAGTTACATCTATTTCTATCAGAGCTACCATCCAATTAGCTTGGAGCTATGTATGTGGACAGCCCTGCTTCCTGTTTCACAATGATTTTGGGAGAAGCCGTTGATGATCAGCTTCTTTTTGTCCAGGAAACGAGCATGGCGGCAGATGGAGAACAGGGTGGGGGGCCCTCTTAGTCACCTCTTAGACACCTGCTTGGTGGTGAGAGATTTCACATGGGCTGTTAGGAAAGGAAATTGCTTTCTTTCTCTTTGGCTATACTGAATTAGATCTAAACTAGGATTTCCATGCTATAAGGAATCTGTTCTCAATCTCTCTCTCTTCACTAACACATAATATATATTTTAATAAATCTTTAAAAGCCTAAACTCTAGCTGAATTTATCAGGGATTTTAGCCAGCTTCCCCCCAAGACTAGGGGGGGCAGATTAGAACTTATAATTTAGATTTTAGACAACACAGGGGACAGCCAGTAAGGAACAGCAAAGTGACCATGAATCACAGATTATGGAGGGGCATAAGTCTAAGAAGAATAGGAAAGCAGGGGAGAAGTTTGCATAGGGCATTGAACTTCAAACAAGATTTTATATTTGATCCTGGGAGTGAAAGGAAGCCACTGGAGTTTACTAATTAAGGAGTCAGGGGAGGAAGAAGGGAGTGAAATGGTCAGTCCTGAACTTTAGGAGGATCTCTTTGACTGCTGAGTGGAAGATGATAGACTGGAGGAGAAAGATTTGTGTCAGAGAGACCAGCAAACAAGTAATTGCAATAGTCTAGCTGTTAGGTAGAGTAGCCTGTAGCAGAATGTTGGCGGTATCAGAGGAGAAAAGGGGACTTATGAGAGAGAAATTACAAATATAAGATTGACAGGCCTTAGCAGCAGATTAGACATGATAGAGATGTAAGGAGGTATTAGAGAGATTGAAGAGTCAAAGATAAAACCTAAATTACCTGGGCAACTGGAAGAATAGTGGTGACTTTGACAATAATAAGGAAGTTAGGAGGGGGGGAAATTATGGACAGGTGTGGGGGGAGATAATGAGTTAAGTTTAAGACATGTTGAGTTTAAGATTTCTATGAGATAACACACAAAGTTTCTAATATGATATATCCAGTAGGCAGTTGAAGATGCAAGACAGAGTCTTAGAGAATACTTAAGTTTATCAGGCATGATGCAGATGAAGATACAGCAAAGGAAACAAAGAAGCAGCAGTCAGAAAAGTGAGGGGAGAACAAGGATAAACTAGCAATCATGAGAACCTAGAGTAAAGCATACTGGAGAAGAACCAACATTAGGTTTCTAGCTCTTATTAAGTTACAATTAATCTAATTTTATCATCTCTTTTACAATAAGCTGTTAATGAAAAAATGGCTCAGTTATTCTTCAAAGGCAATATTACTATTGAAATAAGCCTTTAATGTTTGAACCCACGAAGAGTGACTAATGTAAGAGCATTCAGGGAGATGAGTGGAGATGTTTTTCAGTACTCTGCACATGCTCTTTGAGCCATTCCTGAGTGTATAATACACCACTTTTGTCCTGACAAAGGATGGCCCAAGCAATTTCTAAGGAAAAAAAAAACTTCCTTTTGTAACATGTCATTACCATAACCCTTGATGTAATACATATACATATTAATATACATATACATGTACATTTATACATAGAGGTAAATGCATATGCACACTTATACATGTACACAGTATATTCATGTATGTTTGTAGGTTATGTATGTATGTGTGTACAGGGCTGGTTGGTTGTTGTCCATTCTTGAAGAGAACCAAAATAATACCATGTTAGAGTCAAGTTTCAGTGTGTCCAGCTATGTCTGATCAGACCAATACAAGCTCAGAATGCTCTACCACAGGTTGGGCACAAGTAGTCTGTCTGAACATTTGGGGTAGAGTTTCTAAAGTTGCATATTTTGTGTTTCCTTTGAACTTCTTTAATTCTGCTTTGCTCCTAGCACACAGCACCTTCTTTGATGAGTGTATACCATACTGGATGGTCCTGAATAGGTGTCTTTTATTTCATGAAATAAGCTTTCCAATTTCAATAAGTTGGCCTTCATTTGTCAGCCTTGTTTCACCCAGTACTGCTATTTTGATGCAATACCTGCTGAGTTCTCTCACAACAAGAGCTGTTCATCTTTCAGGTCTGCTGGATTTTGTGGTATCTCTAAGTGTGCACACATTCCCTGCTCCAGTGATGAGTGGTATCATCTTTGTAGAAGTTTTATCCATTGTTTTGTATTACCTACCACAGTAATGAAGCCAGGGTTTGGTAAACACAATTTTAAGGCACCTTTTTTAATCCCTTCCTCGCAGCAGGAGGTGATCAGTGCAGTCCTTAAAAGGCAGCTCAGACACCCAGAGGGCTGCCAGATCCCACTGCTGCTTCTAGTGAGAAGATGACCCTATGGCCTGGGCTGCCTGTGTGCAGGGTAGTAACAACAGCTCCCAGTGGATCAGTACCTGGCTGATTTATCATTTGCCGTCACCACAGGACTTTGAAATAGGTTAAAATGGTAAAATGGAATGGGTGATGTCTTTTGACTTGTGCATAAATTGGATTTAAGTGAGGCAAAGTTGCACAAAGTTGTCAGCCTCACTCTCTTTTCCAGAGTTGTCACAGTGCAGTGGCAAAACAGAGTCAAGACTACTGGTTATGGCTTGAGATGCAATGGATGACCTTGGTGTCTTCATTGTCTAACCAAGCTCTGAGGACTGTGGAGTGGATGCTTCAGCTGCCTCTGTGGTTGTTGGAACAAATTTTTCTCATCCACACAATCAGACAGGAAAGTCTTCACACACTTGGAGTAGATATGCCCCTAATTCACCGATGGCTGTGAGATTCCTTGGTTACCCTCAACCTGATTTAGCCTATATACCAAAACAATTTGGCACAGTGTGGCTGGTGCACATGCTACAGCTTCTTGGAGCCACAGGTGAGAGGTGGATCAGGTAGGCACCAAAGGTGGAAAGCAGTCCTCACACCAGAAGTACTAGTCTCCCCTGAATACACCCTACACCCATGTATATACATACATGTGTATACACATACATACATATACACACATATAAATATACAGATACAGATACATATACATGTTTTAAAATAAACTATGTGTATGTTAATTCAAACCCACCAGTAATAGTAATTCCATAAACCAAGTTTATATGTAAATTATACTAGTTTCAGGCTTGGTCATAAATATAAAATTATTCAAACTTCATCTGAACACTGCCTACTCCCCCTTAAACCCTTTATCAGCTTTCAAAATAAAACCAAACATTTCCCATTCTATTAACTTTTGATGGTTCTGCATTTGTCAAAAAAAGAAAAAAGATCCATAGAACAAAAGACTTAAAGGAAAAGGTTAAGTCAAAGAAAAGCTCCTGAATGGAATTATGACTCACATTTTTTAAAGTTTGGTTTTTACCATTGCCAGAATCAAGGTAGGTGATCTTGGATAAAGACCTTGAACTCTCAGGGCCTCAGTTTCTCCATCTCTAAATGATTTTGTTGAAATGAATGATTTCTAATGCCCTTCTAGCTAAAACATACTATAATTTTCTCAACCTAAGTCCACATTTACCCTTGTTGCTTTTCTTTTTACCTTTGCAAAGTCATGAAAGGAAAGGGACTAAAAAGGTCACCACCATTTTATTGTTTTTTATTGAGCTATAATTTCAAGGGGTTTACTTAAAAATAAGTGACCAACAATTCACTCTTTAATGATCATGACATGCCAGATTTTAGTGTTGGCTAACTCACCTGATAAAATATAAAGCAGGTCAACTAGGTGGTGCAGTGGATAAAGCACCAGCCCTGGATTCAGGAGGACCTGAGTTCAAATGTGGCCTCAGACACTTGACACTTACTAGCTGTGTGACCCTGGGCAAGTCACTTAACCTTCATTTCTCCCCCCTCACACACACACACACAAAATAATAATCCCTTTAAAAACTGGTAAGACTTCAAAAAAATTAGTATGATAAAATATAAAGCCAGGATAAGTACCTAATAAACTCACCACTGCCTTTTTCTCTTCTCCCTCCATTACCTCCCCTTCCTTGGGTTACTGCATTATAATCCTTCCACCTATGTTGCTCCACTACTGCCTCTAGGCAATGGCTTCAGGTTTTCCGTTTATTTCTTTCCTATCTTCCCCCAATTCCTCCTACTTCCCTTATGCTATTAGGGTTGTACACATGAATTCTGCCTAAACTCACCATTCCTACTATCTTTTCTATTTCTACCAAGGCCATTGTCATTCATTCAGACACCCAGGTTCTCTAGGTAAAAACCATTCATCCTACATATATCAGGTGCCATTCCTACCTCAGCAAAATCTTTTTTATCCTCCCCTTCTCTCCATTCACATGACAATCACTCTAATTCAGGTTGCACCTTCTCTCATCAGAACTATTACAGTAACCTCCTATATAGTGTGTCTGCATCCAACTTGAGATCCACTATACCAGAAGTGTCAAATGTGTTCTTCAGGGCACAATTGCATCTGCAGCACTCTCAAGTGCTGGAAACCAGATTACAATGTAATTGAGAAATACTGATGAAATAAAAATGCAATAGAAGACAGGTAATATTATTGTGTGTTTTTTTAAGTCAATGTGTGGCCTTAAGGGATCCTAATGAACTGTTTAGTCATGCTTATTCCTTTTTGAGATTGATACCACCCTCTTAAACAGCTGCAAAAATGGTATTCATAAGTCAGAAGTGTCACCATGGCATTTCAAGAATTTCTGCCGATAACTGAGGCCACAATGTTTAGGGCTTCCCGATTCATTTATCTGCTCAATTGCCTGAGTTTTCCACTTCATTTCATTAGAATAGACCTGATCACTGATGAATAGACAAAAGTTGCATGTCAGAGAAAATGAAGAAAATTCCATTATTTTCAAAATGTCCAAATTATTATTTATGTGATAAAATCATTTCCAATCAATTAAACATGAGTAAAAAATGAATGAGGAATATATTAGATTAATCAGGAAGGAAAGTAATAGCTTTCTAGAATCAATGAGCATATTATAAATATGTACCAGGCCAGAACATTAGCAGATGCAAGCAGAATATAAACTCTAAAAGATATCATTTCTGCCAAGTAGAAAAAAAAACACATCTATTTTTTAAATAATATTTTATTTCCCCCAATTACATGTAAAAACATTTTTAACATTTGATGTTGTTAAGGTTTGCTTTTTTTTAAATTTTGAGTTCTAAATTATATCCTTTTCTCTCTTCCCTCTCCCTGAGATAGTAAGCAATCTGATATAAGTCATACATGAGCAATCATGTTGTAATGATCGGAATGACACCACCTACTGGAGACCTCCTATAGTAAAGCTCCACCGTGAGTAAAATGCCTCAGAGGGCAAGGCCATGTGACTTTTCCTTGGCTTCAGGAAGTAACGTTTGCGCATGGGTACTGTCCACCAAGGCTACCAGCCAATCAACTTGAGGAGCCTCCCATTTTCTGGGAGGGGACAGGAAGGAGGGCCTGCGCGGAGAAGTCTCTCTTTTGGGTTCCTGACTTTATGGTGGTGATGGTGGCAGCAGAGGAAGTCACAGGAAAATTGAGGAAAGATAGGATTGCCATGCTGTTGGAATTCTGTTCTCAATCTTTCTCTTTCTACCTTTCAATAAACCCTTAAAAACCTAAACTCATTTTTATCAGTGATTTTAGTCAGCTTCCCCCAAAACTGGGGGAACAGATTAGAACCCACATTTAGAATCTTAAATTACACAATGTAAAATAATTCCATATCAATCACTTTGTGGAAAGAAAGAAAGAAAGAGGGTGAGAGGGAGAGAAAGAAAGGAAGCAAGAAAGCTAGCAAGGGAAAGAGAGGGAAGAAGGAAGGAAGGAAGGAAGGAAGGAAGGAAGGAAGGAAGGAAGGAAGGAAGGAAGGAAGGAAGGAAGGAAGGAAGGAAGGAAGGAAGGAAGGAAGGAAGGAAGGAAGGAAGGAAGGAAGGAAGGAAGGAAGAAAAGTGCTTAGGTTTGTATTCAAATGTCATCAGTTCTTTCTCGGGATGCAGATAGGATTTTGTATCATGAGTCCTTTGGGATTGTCTTGGATCATTTTATAGCTGAGAAGAGCTAAATCATTCACAGTTGTTGAAACCTCATTTGTTACTAACTCTCAGTTATCTATGATGAGATGATCAATTCAAGAAATATTTAAGTGTCTAGTGTTTACAGGTTTCTTGTCTAAATTCTGAGAGATATATAAAGTTAAATAGGACCCGTGCCTAACTTCATGAAGCATACATTCTAGTTACCAGATTAAAGTAGGATTTGCTCAATGGATTAAAATCCAAGGCCTCCTTTCCATGCATCAAACAGGTCCTAAATTCACTAACAGTAGAGCAGAAGTATGAGAATCTTGAAGTCAGACATGGAAAAAAATTAATGTATACATGTCTAATCTATTTTTTAAAATCAATCTTCCTGATTGACCATTTCTGCTTTACCAAACCAGATGTAAATTACTTCCATTAAAATGAAAGCTAGATGATAATAGCAAGTTAGATGGATATATCTGTTCACCCTCAGTGAGCATGGATAATTGTGAGATAAGGCAAAGGAGGAAAATGAAGCACAGTTACTATATTGGAAAGATCACTATACTTAGAATCAAAAGATCTGCTGAATTCTTACCCCATCATTGACTAAGTCAAGTCACTTAAATTCAGACGCTAGGTTTTCTAATATATAAAATGAGGTTAAAATGTCATGCATTACCTTAAGTAGCAATTCTCAACCTTTTTGTGCATGTTATGGACCCCTTTGGCAGGCTGGTGAAGCTACTGTGGTTTCTTACTTATGTTCATAGTAGAAAGAAATGCTAAATTTCAGTTTGAAATCAAGGGGTCCATAGATCCGAAATTAAGAACCACTGATCTATACTGTTGTGAGAATCAAAAGGAATAATGTATGTATATGAAAATATATAATATAATATAACTTAAATAAAATGTAAGTTTTATTTCAATGTTGGATAATAAATTCAGAGGTGAAGGGAATCATAAATATTTTCTTGACCAAATTCCTCATTTCATAGATGAAGGAAATGAAGCCCCAATGACTTCTGAGTTCATAGTAGCAGATCAAAGATTATTCCCAAACCTTCTGACTCCAAGTCCACTGGACTTCCCTTTATACCATACTGTCTCGATTAAATAAGTAAAGCTCTCAGTCTTGTATGCCAGGCCCCCCCTACACCCGTGTTTTTGTCTTATTCAATTCTCCTGGAAAACAACGAATCCTTGTATTTATAAAAACACTTAATATAGTAATTTGTACATAACAGACACCCAACATTTTCTCCCTGTCCATTGTTATTCCCACTGATGCAAACAAAGGGAAGCATTCCCACTGTTCATGCAAAGACATTGCAGCTGATTTCTGGGGAGTCTTTGAAGCCTTTTCCCCAGTCTCTGGTCTTTTGTAAAAATAGTATTTCATTTTATTTTTTCCCAGGTACATATAAAGATAGCTTTCAGCAATCATTTTTGTAAGACATTGAGTTCCAAATTTTTCTCCTTTCCTCCCTTCCCTCTCTCCTCCCAAAGCCAGCAAGCAATAGCTTACACATTACAATCATGTTAAACATATTTCCACATTACTCATGTTGTGAGAGAAGAATCAAAACAAAAGGGGAAAATCCAAAAGAAAGAAGAAACAACAACAAAAGTGAAAATAGTATGTTTCAATCTATTTTCAGGCTCCATAGTTCTTTTTGTGGATGTGGAAAGCATTTTCCATCATGAGTCTTTTGGAATTGTCTTGGATCATTGTATTGCTGAAAAGAGCTAAGTCAATCATAGTTGATCATCACATGAGGTCACTGTTAGTGTGTACAATGTTTTCTTGGTTTTGCTCACTTCACTCAGCATCAGTTCATGTACGTCTTTCCAGGTTTTTCTGAAATCTGACTGCTCATCATTTCTTACAACACAATAGTATTCCATTACATTTATATACCACAACTTGTTCAGCCATTCCCTAATTGTTGAGCATCCCACCAATTTCCAGTCCTTTGCCACCACAGAAAAAGAGCAGCTATAAATATTTTAATTTTTTTTAATTTTTAATTTTTTTTTTGGTGAGGCAATGAGGGTTGTGTCTCATACCAGGGTCTCACAGCTAGTAAGTGTCAAGTGTCTGACGCCAGACTTGAACTCAGGTCCTCTTGAATCCAGGGCCAGTGCTTTATCTACTGCACCACCTAGCTGCCCCAATATAAATATTTTTGCATGTGTAAGCCCTTTTCCCTTTTTAATGATCTCTTTGGGATATAGACCTAGTAGTATCTTTGGGTCAAAGGAAACTTTGGTCTTTTTTTTTAATGTTCCCTATTGTTACTGCTGGTAGATATTTGCAAGTACCCTGCCATGACCTTCTTCTGGGGGGCAGGGGGTGGATGGTATGGCAGGATGCTAAAAGATCAAGGAGCCAGAGGAATGGTTAAATAAAATCACTTGTAAACCAGATGTGGCCCCTGAGGACACTTCTCCAATTCACAGGCCAGGTCCTTCAAGGAAGGATTACCCTAAGTTCAGAGGCAGCTAGGTGGTGCAGTAAATAGAGCACTGGCCCTGAAGTTGGGAGGATCTGGATTCGAATTTCACCTCAGACACTCATTAGCTGTGTGATCCTGGGCAAATCACTTAACCCCAATTTCCTTAAACATCTGCAGCCATCTTCAGTCATCCTGATACATCTCTTGCCACTGGACCAAGATAGCTTTAGAAGAGAGAGTGAATTTGGTGACCTCGTACAGACCTCCCTCACTTGAATCCAAATTAGTGTAAGTCATGACATCACCCCTATGTCACAGTCCTCTTTGAGAATGAAGGACAAACAACAACCCTAAATTCAAGGTAAGTCCATATCTCTGAAAACCCATAGGTCATGAGCATACACCCATGTGTCTACCTTTAACAGTCAGCCAGAGGACACAATTTCAAAGTGTAGACATTTAATTAAATGACATAATTAAGAATAGCAACAAAACAACATATCTCCCTCATAACCCTGGAACTGTACTATTCCATACAAACATAAACTTCATGGGGAAAACGGCATATGTGGGGCACAATCACAGAGGGAAAAAACCTAGGAGCAAAACACATAAATAGAAGGATACACATGCAAAGGGCATGTGTGGCCAGGGAAAAATGCATGAAGAGCTACTCATTTCTATGATGCTATATAACTTCCCAACCCATCTCATTTCAAAATCTGCTGCACTAGTCTTGTAATCTTTACTCAAGGCTGCTCAGCTCAATGTGTAGCCTCTACTGGACACTGCTCCCCTGTCACTCTCCTCCAGACCCTGATTCTCCAAATGCTGCTCAGTAAATCACTGCTCCCCTGAAGTTTTTCCCAGTGATGGTAGTCTGGAGTTAGCACTGCATTTAACTTCTGGCTGAAAATCCTTTAGTATTTCTTCCTCAGGGACAGGTACTGCCATGTTTCCTTCCCCCTCCCACCACCATTGCTTAACTCCTATAAGACTTAAGCTCTTTTGCAAAAGTGTGAAACCTATGCTCAGCAAACAGCAAAAAGCCTTTCACAGGGTTCTCCTGTCTTGTTCCATCAGTCTCAAAGCATGAGGCCTCTCATTTCCTCAGGAGAAGATTCCTAGTCCCAAACTCATTAAAGGAAAAATTCCTCCCATCTAGTCCAGCCTTTAAGTTCAGTATTTGATATATCTTTCTGGTCCAATGACTTGGGTCCCTCTATCAGAGTCTTCACCCTAGCTTATGTCAACACATCATATACTTTCCAGCTTTAATCCCCTTGGGCTAAACTTTAAGCCAATTAAAGATTGTCCCAATTTTTGAACCTTAACTTTCAAAGGATGAGGAAAGTGCACAGAAACAATGCCAAAGAAAGTACACCCTCCTCTCCAGGTTTTTGTGACACTACTCTGTTCCTTCTTCCTACTTTTCTGACTGCTCCTTCTTAGTCACTTTTATTGAACCTTCATCTCTCCTAAGACTCACTTCTGGGCCCTCTTCTCATTTCCTTCTTTACTATCTCACTTGGCACTCCCATAAACTCTAATAGAGCCAATGGATTTAATAGATCCAATTATTATCTCCATACATATGATTCTTAGATCTGTAAAACTAGTCCTACAATATCACATCACCAAGTGCTTTTTGGACATTGCTAAAAAGATACTCAGTAATCTAAAACTCAGCATGCCCCAAATAGAAGTCTTGATATTTTCCCCCAAATTCTTCCTTCTTCCCTATTATTATAAATGGCACTACCATTCTCCCTGCCAATCAAGCTAATAACCTAGACTCCTCACTTGTATTCACCCTATATATACAATCTATTGTCAAATGTTTCTAGTTTCACAACTCTTCTCTCAACCATATGGTCATGGACCTTCTGCAGGTCTTCATCACCTCATGCTTAGACTATTACTTCCTGATGGATCTCCCTACCCTAAATTTCACCCCATTTCAATCTATCTTCCACTCAGCTACCAAAGTGATTTCTCCAAAGCATAGATCTGACCAAGCCACTCTTTTACTCAATAAACTCTCCCTCCCAAATCAAACACAAAACATTTTTAGGCATTTAAAGCCTTTTACAACCTAATCTAATTCTACTTTTTCAAATATCTGATTTGGTGATTAGGAAGGTGGGAAGGGGTTCCTTGTCTCCTCCAGAGGCTTGGCCTCTTTCACTGACCCTTCATATGTAAATACAGCTGGTCCCAAAGCCTCTTGGTCACTTAAAAGGCAAATTCATCCTTACATAGAATTGTGCACATGAGTAGGGAATTTTTTTTTGTTTGTTTGTTTGTTTTTTTGGGTTTTTTTTTTTGCGGGGCAATGGGGGTTAAGTGACTTGCCCAGGGTCACACAGCTAATAAGTGTCAAGTGTCTGAGGCCGTATTTGAACTCAGGTATTCCTGAATCCAGGGCCGGTGCTTTATCCACTGTGCCACCTAGCCGCCCCCGGGAATTTTTTTTAAAGGAATATATTACTCTAGAACAACAGATGTTGTACGACAGTGGCTTTAGGACTCATAAACTGGTACTTCATGGACAATCTACTAAAAATTGCTTTTTGCAATCAGAGGAAGTGGGTTCAGACACTTACTAGCTGTGTGACCCTGGGCAAGACACTTAACCCTCATTGCCCCACAAAAAATAAATAAATAAGAAGTGGGTTCAAATCCCAGCTCCATCATTAACTAGCTTATGCAAGTCACTTCAATTGTCTGAATTTCAGTTTCCTCATTTATAGAAAAGACAATCTTCTGCAATCTCTAATTCTCAAGCTACGATACTAAGATATATTTTCTCTCTCATTTTCCATTTTCTTCTCCGACTCTCAAAAAACACATGCACACATAATTACTTCCCCATCCAGAAGTATCTATATCCATGTGATATCTTCCCTAAGACATGACTTGCTCTGATATAGTTGTGTGGTCTTTTTGGACCGGATCAATAATTTATTGATATATGATCTGCCTATCAAGGAAACTCCCTCTACCAATGCAGCTCAGCACTTGCCCTGCACTGTATAGTCTTAGGGAGTTGTCTAGGGACCACTAAGAGGTTCAGTGAATTTCTCAGGATCACAAAGCCAATATATATTAGAAGCAAGAGAAATCTGTCTTCCTGTCTCTAAGGTTTGCTCTGTATCCACTGTCATAAACACACAAGTAAACTTTCCAATACTTCCTTAGCTCTTGCTAAATTCTTGCAGATATAAGTTGTAGATAATTTGAAATGTAATTTAAGACTTTTTCCAATACAGCATTCTAACAAAAAATAATCACAGTATGGTATCTATTAAGTTACCACTGACTGCTTCATAAAAAGAATTTTCTGCCTTGCACCAAAGCCCAAAGTGTCATGGAAAAAAAGGCTAAATCACTTCCATTCGAATGATCCAATGAGATTAGTCAGACAATACTAGGTTAGTGAAACGACTTTGCTACCACAAATAATTTAGGACTCTTGGTGTAAGAGAAGCTGAGACAAAGAAATAATTCTGTAAATTTGTTGCTGTCTAGACATATGATTGGTTCTTTAATGGCTCCTATGTACTGTTTCGGGTTTTGCCTTCTAATGGGCCAGGTTATATGACCTAGATGTCTGCTAGTCATTAACTACTTTAAGCCACCCCAATTACTTGATTTGGAAAGGTGGATATGAAGAATTAGAACATCATTACCTGAATACTAGTCTTCCCACTCTTCCTATTCCTAGGTCTGCCAGGTTCCTCTGCTGAGCTTGAATCTAAGGTGCTGTGTAGCCAAGTTATTTCAGCATGTTCTGACCTAATGGATGTCTCCTCATTCTTGGGCCATGTAGCAGTTTGTTTGGTTGTGTGGTTTTTTTTAAGTACTTTTGGCTTCTTCTTAATTGTGAACAAATAAGAATACCGGACTAAGACTGACAGCTTCTGAGGAGGAGAAGAAAACATTTAAGGATAATTTGGGAGAAATATAAAGCTGTGCCAAGTTGTTCACTACAAAGACCATCCACGTACTGAGTTTTGTTTTTTTTTTTTTGCTCTAGCAACAGTGTCAAGGTGAGAGCACTTCAATTACATATTCTTTTAAGATATCAGAATAATAGAGATTAATGCTAGTGCTTAGAAAATCTTTTCATAATTATAATTCTCTGTAATTATTTATACATGTGCTTTCCTCATTGGGTTCATTTCCTTTCTTCTTGACTTGATATTCTGTGTGGCCAGTAAAATAAGAAAGAAAGCAATGCCTGATCATTGTTTAATGTATCTGTGATAGGGACCAGGTCTAAAGGGGGCTTTTAAAAAATATTGCCTACCCCAGGAAATACACAGATATTTTTAGCTGATGTTGACGATAGAGAAATGACATGTAATTTGCATACTGATGATCAATGTACAATTATATACTCTTTCAAATGTTATTTGCATTCTAGTGGATTTAGATGCATAATGTATATTTGTGTATGTATTTCCAACATGATCTACAGGGTTGTTGTTTTTTTCACTTTCTATTGAGTTCCCTTTAGTATATGTAATATGTCTAGGTTATCTTCCAAATGAATTAAAGAATTTTGGATCTGAAATAGATTGTGGAAGTCATCCAGTCTGACCTCCTATGTTTTGTAGGCAAGGAAACTGGGGCCTCAAACCAAAGAGCAAGCACAGAATCTCAGACATGGAAATGTCCTCAGAAGTCCAGTATATCTGGAGGCTCCTATTATCTCCTGTTACTTGGGCAGCAACTAGTTGGTGTACACTGAACATGGTGTCAAGAAGTCCTGAGTTCAAGTTATGCTTTAGATACTCATTAGCTCTGTAACTCTGGACAAGTCACTTAACATCTCAGCCTCATTTTCCTCATTTATAAAATCATTGTTGTTCATTCTTAATTTTCAAAGAGGACCAATGATATCATGAGTAAGATGTTTTAACTTGCATGTGAATTGGATATGAATGAAGCAGAACTGTGCAAAGTCATCAGCCTCACTCTCTTCTCCAGAGTCATTGAATGTTTTACATTTGTCGAGAGAAAGGTCAGGACAATAGTCATGGCCCAGGATGCAGTGGGTGAACATGGCCTTTCTAAGTTAAGGTCTTTCCTTGGTCTCAGTTTATCTGAGGCCATAGCAATTCAATGATTAGGGGCTGGGCAATAGTGGAGACAAAAGATAGTTCAATTAATCATCACAAAGATATCAACCTAAAAGGCCCAAACTCAGATTTTCTGTCCAGAACAGAAGCAATAGCTATTTGCACTAGAAATAATAGGAGCACCTACTTAAAGGGTTGTTTCAAAGCTCAAATGAGATAACAAAGGTAAAACCTTTTGCCTTAAAGCTCTATGAAAAGTCTAATTATTATTGTTGTTACTATTGTTGTTGTTGTTGTTGTCATCCTCTAAACCTATCCCAAATTGCTACAAAGGCTCCAATTAAAGAACTATAGTTATGGAGAAAGTTAGTTTCCAGAGGGGGATCATGCAATTTCTGCAACATTTCAAATCATTAGGAATTTTCCTCAGTTTAAGGTGAAATTTACTTCTCTGTAACTTTTACCAATTGATATTATTCCTCTGGGGCAAGAAAAGTGAGTATAATCCTTCCTCCATATGTCAGTCTTTCAAATTCTTGAAGAAACTTATTATTTTTAATCCCCTCCCCTTGAATCTCTCTTAATGGTTTGCTGTTAACCTGGATAAAGGTTTCATGTGGAAAATCCCAGGGTTGTGTTTGGTCCCATAGTATTTAACATTTTAATTGACTTGGATAAAGGCATAGGTAGTATTCTTATCAAAGTTTCAGGTTTTCAGAAAGTTTCAGAAATCAATCCATCAAAATATTTTTTTTTTTACTTTGCTGGGCAATGAGGGTTAAGTGACTTGCACAGGGTCACACAGCTAGTAAGTGTCAAGTGTCTGAGGCTGGATTTGAACTCAGGTACTCCTGAATCCAGGGCCGGCGCAGGGCAAAATGTTTTAAGAAGGCTATTGATCAGTTGGGGATCATAAAGAGGAGGACAAACAGTATGGTGAATAGTCATAAAGTCATGTCATCTTATGATAGGTTAAGAGAATATGTTTATCCTGGAGAAGAAAAAGCTTGGCAGGATTGGTAGAATATCATGGTTTTGTTCAAGCATTTAAGGGTCTGTAACATATAATGGGGATTAGATGTGTTCTGGCTGATCCCACGAGGCTGAATCAGGAACAGTGGGGGAAGTTTTCATAAAGGCAAATTTAGACTAATAATTGGAGCTGTCCAAAAATAAAATGGGATGTCTTAGGAGATAGCTGGTAATCCTCACTAGAAGTCTTCAAGCCAAGGTAGATGACCCCTTGACAGATAAGTTATAGAAGGTATTCTTGGTTAAGAATAGGTTGAACAAGATTACCTCCAACCCTGAGAATCTTTAATTCTTCCCCAAGCCAAGAATATCTACTTCCTTTATCCACTATTCATATTTGCCCTCACCATCTTGGTTACTTTCTTCTGAGCATACTTTCAATTGGCCAATGTCATTCCCAAATATGGAACTGAACACACTCTTCTAGGGTAGTATGTAATACTTTAGCGCAGAGTACAGCAGAATTTCCATCTCCTTTGGTCTGCGTAACACAGTTATGAATTCACCAAGAAGTATTGAACTTGATCAAGTTCATTCATCTGATTAGTGGCAGGGTCAGGTTTAGATCAGATCTATATTTAGATCAGTCCAATAGTCCTACCATTAAGTTTTGCCAAAATCCACTTGAATTAATGAAATTGTTTTTAATTCCATTAACTACTGGTATCTATAATTCCTAGAGTAATTGACTGGTTCTTTGGTTACTCTTCTGTCCATTCCAGGTAGTAAGCAGTGTTTGTTTTCTTTTTGGGTTGTTTTTTGTTGGTTTGTGTGTGTGTGTGTGTGTGTGTGTGTGGTTTTTTTTTGTGTATGTGCGTTTTATTTGTTATTGTTTTGGTGGGGGGGGGGTTGCTTTGAGGAAAATACAAGATACCTGGACATTTTATCAGGAGGTAACATTACTATCTAGCCTAATCTTGGAGGAAATGGAGCAGATGGTGAAAGCAATGTTAAAGCCAAGTCATCATGTGAAGTATGGTTATGCTTCATTTAGTTTAGTTTATAATGAGCCATCCTACCACATGATGTGTTGTGCTCACAAAGATAGCCTCAGGCACAGTGAGTAGAGAGAACACTTCCTGAAATATAGTTTGTTGCTTGGCCTACTGCTAAGCCACCAGGAAGTGGTGTAAAAATAATATGTAGACATGTAGGAAGAATTATATATTTTAGAGCTAGAAAGAATAACCAGTAAGTCCAATCCACTCATTGTTACAGATAAAGAAACTGAGGCTTAAAAAGGCTAAATAATTTGCCCACGGTCATACAATTACTGAGTGTCTGAGGCAGGATTTGAACTCAGGCCTTCCTGATTTTAAGTCTAGTGACCAACCAATTATTCCATGTGCCCTAACCTCTCCTCTAAGCTCTGCCACTAACTCCATTTGAACTTAGACAATGCTTATCACCGTTCTTAGCCTACTCTCACATTTATAAGTAGAAGAGATTGGATTAGGTGTTCCCAGAGGTCCCTATCAATTCTATGATTCTATTCTATGATGTTACACACATAATACAGAATAAATGCTCTCATAGTTTGACAGTCCTTAGTCACAAAGATAAAATATGACTGGCAATTACAGCATGTTTCTTGAGAGGAAAATGAAAAATACATCTTCCATCAGTCATTAAAGGAAATTAAAAATAATTAAATTGCTATCATGTTCATTGTTGAGTAGCATCTATCATAGTTCAGTGATTTCTGAAGTTGTAATTCCCATAAACCACCTAAAAACAGGGAGATGTTTGAAATAAGTTTTTAAATCATGTAGAATGCTTTTTCAAGCATAAAAAATCTCTTTATATATAACTTCTTTAGGGAAAAGTCTTCATTTTTTGAGATGAAGAAGAGAATGATAGGCTAAACAGATTCAAAATTAAAACAAAGTGGAAAAACCAACAGAATATCATGAATACTGAAATACAAGTTTGCCCAGCTCTTCATAATGACCCTTTCCCCTCCACATCTGCACATGCCCCCATACTGTTTTTTTTTCTTAAAAACATCTTGTGCGCTTGACTTATTTTGATCATTGAATTTAAATAGCTTTTCAAAACCTTTGCACAGTGAATTGTCCCTCCTGGTGGTTTTATTTTCATTTCTAGTATGCTGCCTTTAGCACAGTTGAATCTATTTTTAATTGGTTCCTACTTGCACTTAATTTGAAGAAAATCTTTTAAGCAGACACATTCCCATTGCAGAATGATTATTTAAATCAGTATCATACACAAAGGACAAAACTGGGACTAAACCAGGAGGAACCCTTTACTATTTTATTATTGTTCCATTGTTCCATTCCAATATTTTATTATACCTCCATTGAGTGTGTGTGTGAGTGTGTGTGTGTGTGTGTATGTTTTGTGTGTGTGTATATGTGTGTGTGAGGTAGGTGGTGCTGTGGATAGAGGGCTAGGGCCTGGAGTCAGGAAGACTCATCTTCCTGAGTTCAAATATGCCCTCAGACAATAGGTGTGTGACCCTGAGCAAGTCACTTAACCCTATTTGCCTCAGTTTCCTCAACTCTAAAATGAACTGGAGAAGGAAATGGCAAACCACTCCAGTAGTCTTGCCAGGAAAACTCCAAATGAGGTCACCGAGAATCAGACATGACTAAAACAACTGAACAATATCAAAATGTGTGTGCATGTCTCTTAGTACAATGCTGAGTGTAACTTTTCTACTTTATATCCCTCCTATTCAACTAGTCCACTAACATATCTTCAAACTACTCTTCTAGCCCTTGGCAAGAACATTGTGTTAAACTTGTAGTTATCTGAATTTAAACACAACGAAGACAAGGGATATTTTCTGAAATTGAGATCCCTAACTATGACAGACACCAATCTATTAGGAATTTAATAAAAGAGAAATAAAATCTTTCACTAGGCTTTCTTCTCTCAGAGAATTTAAACACAAGAGCAAATATCCCACAGTGTGTTTGTCTTCTTAGGACTAATTCAATTATAGAAATGGCTCTATAGCTAACCCTAAATACACGTAGCATCCATGATATATTAACTGCATTGCTATGTCTAATCTGCTCTAATGACTAGAAACGATTTGCTTGGTGCATATAAAGCATGACCAGAGCATAAATGGAATTCATAAATAATTAATTCCCAATAGAAATACCCAAAATCAATCCTTCTCTCTCCCCTAATGTCATAGACAAATAATATTGTAAAGGAAGGCATCTGTGATGCAAGTGTCTAGGAACTCCAAGTCTTTGTAGCCTTCTCCACTGCAGCATCCTTAGGAATTTTTAAGCCTACCATCCATCATAAGGTTAATCTCTTTTATTGCATTGTTTCTTTTGTGAGTCCCTTAAGAAAAGTCACTCTTGCTCTTTCTATGCATATACCCATAGTTTAGCCTTGTGCTTAACTCATAGTATGTGTTTGATAAATGCTTAATCATTCATTCAGGAAAGATGAAAAATAGTTGTCCCTGCTAAGCTTTCTCTGTTGTGGGACCCTTTTTTTGAATATGGTTTTTTAAATTCGGAAAATAAAATAAATAATATTATAGAAGAAACCAATTATATTGAAACATAGTTATCAAAATATATTTTTAAAATTAACAAGGCCCAAATTTAAAACCCTAAAGAGAGGAAAATATAGTGACTCACAATTTCCCTTTCTTCTCTTCTTTGTAATACTCCTAGAATACAGTAATTTTACACATATATACATATATGTGTTTATACATGTATATTCTGCACACAGTCTATCAATAAGTGAAAAATTATTTGTTTTGGTCCAATATTTGACCAAACTGGGAAAATACTGGAAGATATACCCCATGTTCCAGGATCTCCTAAAGTTTTAACTCACATGGGCCGGGTCAGATCCTAGGAACTTGACCCAAAGAGAATCAGTTTATCTTTAGCTATCACTTTCAAAAATGTCACCTTTTTGTTATCAGTTCAATTTTACATTGTCCTCTACCCATAAAACCCTTGTCCCTTTGTCTTATCACTGTCCATCACATTTCATACCTCCATATCTCCACTACCAGTCCTTATTTCTCTCCTGAATTACAGTCTTTCATATTCAACTGCCTTTTGGACTTTTCTATCAGTCCTATAGGCATCTCAGATTCAACATGCCTAAAACAGAACTCTTTATTTTTTCCCTCTAACTCTCCTCCTAAATTTCCTATTTCTGATTTGGTCCCTATTAATTTTCATATAACCCCAGTTTACAACCAAGGCATCATCTTCAACTCCTCTTTTTCTTTTATTTCCTTATCCAATCCTAAGCCTTGTCAATTTCACTTCCTCTGCATCTTTCAAACCCAATCCCCTTCATACTACTCACACTATAATCACCTTGGACCAGTCTCCTTCATCTTTTACCTGGACTATAGTAATAACCTCCTGATTGGTCTTCCTGAATGCACTCTTTTCCTCAGCATAGGCCTGACCATATCATTCCCCTTTTCAATCAGCTTTATTGGTTTACCATTTCCCTTAAAAATTGCTCTCTGAAGCATTAGCCATCATAACTGGACTTGAATCAATCTTTTTGGCTTGATTATGAATTATTCCCCTTCATAAACTGAACTGTAGTCAAACTGTCTTATTTGATTTCTCCATACATAAAACTACCTCTCCTGCCTCCATACATCTGCTCACCATGCTGATACTGCCTGGAATAGTCTCCATTCTGTCCTCCATCCTTTCCAGGCTCAATCCAAGGCAACCTCCTTCAAGTAGCCTGTCCTGCTTCTCCTAGTTGTTAATGTTTCTCTAAATCACTCTGTGTGTGCATTCTGTATGTTTCTCATAATTACTTGTCTGTAAGTATGTTGTGTGTCCTCCCTCCCATTCCATCCAGAAGAAAGTAAGCTCTTTGAGGATAGGGAATGAATGTCATATTTTTTTTAATTTGGCTATTCATGATCTAGCAAAGTACCTGGCCCATAGTAGTTGATTAACAATTGCTTTTTGATTATTCATTCTTGGTTCCCCACATTTTGAAGTCTCCAAAACAAACCTTATGTATAGCATATGTTTATGTTTCTCCAAATATGGATAATAATAGCATTCTCCATTCCCACAAAGGTTCTCAATGTGCAATATCATATCCAGTTTGAGATAGTCTCTTTTTCAGCTAAAAAAGATAAAAGTATAATGGGCAAAATACTCAAATAAATACTGGAAAAAATATAGATACATAAAGAGTACAAAGACTTCATTAGGCTCCAAAGTAAAGATATTTTGTTGACCTCTAAACAATCATCTTCTTCATGTTAAGTGTGAATCTGAACAACTCACTGGCTTTGTACTTTAAGTAAAGGTAACCGAGGAACTATGTGAATCTTCCTCTTATTTCTGCAAGGAGCACACTGCATCAGGAAACCTTTTTTTCTCTTGAAGCCTGGTACCTACACATTTGAACTAAGGAACATATGGATTTAGAAACTTACAAATATGAGCTTACCTGCAAAGTAACCTTCAAGACTAGGAAAGTTCACCCACAGAGTGTCTCCTTTTAGGGCCCATAAAAGCACAAGTCCAGCACTATCAAGTGGCTCTATAGGAATGCTATTCATGCTTCAAACACCAATGCATCTTAGACTTGGGAGCTTGTTCTCAGGAACTCTGTTATCTGATAGACTCAAAAAAGGAAACAAAGGAATAAGATGACCTGAAGCTAAAGTCTAGGATCTTCAGTGTTGCAGGACAAGCACATATAGCTTGCTATCTAATTCCACAAGTAGCCATTGCTAAGCCTAGTATGGTTAGGAAAGGAAGAAATCCCTCACCCTCCCACTTCTTGTTGCATTCTGGACTGAGTCAAAGGGAGAAAAAGTCAAAGTAGTATTTCAGCTCTCTATACCCTGAGAAGAGTAACTCTTCCATTGACTCAATTCCTCTTGACAGTCTTCTTGAAGGCAGCCTTAGTCACTGTTCTGTTCACTCAGGAAGTTGACAGTTGAGCATACTATACCCATGAGCAATGCCTACCATACAAAGGTCCACACCCTGTAATCTCACTTTGTAATTTGGGGATATTAGGTGCTTCCAGACAAAGAGGACCAAAAATTTTGAGGGGAGCACCACATGAATATTTGCTTCAATATTCCAAATATACATGATTTCATTAGTATAAGTCCTCCCTATTTTTATGAATTTTTGTGATCCCAAAACATCATTGCTTATTGATTGACCTTCAAGTGATGGGCTTGTCCTTGTACTCTTTGTTCCTCAGTTGCCTCCAAGCCAGAGTGAGGCCTGGATTAATGAAGGACCAGTATCTTGACCCTGAAAAATTCCCTCTATTCCCATTTCTACTCATCAGTGAGAATATCTTATAAGAAAAAAAGAGATAATTATGCTCCTCCCTATTCCCTGGATTTAAAATTCTTAAAACTCCAGATTTATTTTTTTTAAATAGCTAGAAATATACTTAGACAGCAATTGATCAGTACTAGAACTTGATTGTGGCAATAACATGAACAGCATTATAGTTTGCTTTAATACATGGAAATTAGGTTTGCAAGGTAGAATGAATGAATGAATGAATGAATGAATGAATGAATGAATGAATGAATGAGTTTGTTGATTTAATTTCACCATATTCAATTTAACAGAGCAGCACAGGTTGCAGAAGAAATTATTACAATCACTTTTTAAAAATTAATCTAGGCTATTTCTTTGGATTTTTAAAAGATCTATGATTTTCTTGGAATAAGGAAATTCCCCCTACTAATGATGATGAATAATAGCTCTTCAACTTATTGGGAGCACAGAGGCTGTGGCTTTCCCAGAGTCACACAGTCAGTTTATGTGTCAGAAACAAAGCTGGAACCAATTTCATCCTAATTTAAGGCCAAATCTCTGTTCCTTCCAACATATCACTTCTCTTAAACATAACAGGCAATTAATACATGTATATAGAATTCAGTTGATTTGCTAGGGGAAACAAAGTACCTAGATCATAAGGATAAGTAAATTTTTTTCTTCTTTTGTTACTCAGTCTTCAGGTGGTCTTGAGGGTCTTGAATCATACAATTTATCTCAATAAAAGCCATAGGAATTTCACTCTGGTAACCATAAGAATCCAGAGGATTTTTACATTTCACTTTACTGTTGCATCTGAAGGCCTTAAATATTACCTAAATTTACAGTGATAAGGTGGAGTCTCTGAATAATAAGAGTATCAGATATGTAGCCTGAACTGAATCTGAATGGCTTTATCACAGACTCAATCCTTAATTTAAAAATCCTCCTTACTACCAGGAGAGGTATCAACTGCTACAAGAAGTCACAAGACTCTTGGGGAAAAACATGTGGATAAAACATACATTGCCCTTCTTGCCTCCCTCTTGATTAGAGCACTTGAATCTGATTCTTGATCTCCCTCTCTCTCTCTCTCTCTCTCTCTCTCTTTTTTGGCATTAAGCATTTATTAAATCATATGAAATGTTAGTAAAGAGCTGACTACATTTAATACAAGCACCATAGAGAGAGAGAGTGAATGCACATAGCTCCAAAGTCGAGTTCATAGAGAGAAAGAAAGAAGGAGGTAGGGAGGGAAAGAGAGAGAAACAGAGAGAGAGAGAGAGAGAGAGAGAGAGAGAGAGAGAGAGAGAGAGAGAGAGAGAGAGAGAATGAGAAATCATGGAACTCATGGGTGGTTCACTCTGGGTCCTCAGCAAATGAGAGAGAATGAATGCAAGCCTCTTGTGGACTTTTGATCTCTTGCTTGGTGATAATCACACTCCCTAAAGGCATCAAGAACACACCCACCAACAACCAGCAAATCCTATTCCTACTCTTTAGATGCCCCAGTCAATGAACAAGATCTCCATTCATTATAGCAATGACAGGGCCAAGAAGGTTCTTCATCTGGTCCCCCATTCACACAAGACTTCTCTAATTACAAGCCTAACATTTGATCCCTCAATTAGTCCACTAATTATCATACTTGCCAGTGCCACATTTATTCAATTAAAGAGATAACAGTTAGCTCCCCTTTTCACTTCAGACTAGATAAGAATCCTAAAAGGGTTATCTAATTTAATTTAATTTAATTTTTTGGTTTTTTGGTTTTTTTGCGGGGAAATGGGGGTTAAGTGACTTGCCCAGGGTCACACAGCTAGTAAATGTCAAGGGTCTTGGCTGGATTTGAACTCAGGTACTCCTGAATCCAGGGCCAGTGCTTTATCCACTGCACCACCTAGCTGCCCCCTAAAAGGGTTATTTTAAAAGGACCAATATGCATCAATGATTCCCCGAGAAGGAACATAGAAAAGGAACTGCTGGAGGCTTTTTTGTTTGTTTTATTTTTTTGTCATCATTTCCTAAAGGCTGGCTAGAATAAAAATGATTTCCAACATGTTCTTCCACCAAGGTGAATATCTTAGTAGGAGAATATGTTGAAAGCAATTTTTATTGTTTTCAATATGTTTTCAATTTCATTCTTTTTCAAAGCATTGTTAATATTGGATCTGACAGTACAAAGAACTCTCTCACCAAACACTGAGCAAGATAGGGAGGAACCATTATTTTTGAGAAAGACAAAGTCTACTCTTCCTAAAATGTTATATACTTTACAGACTTTCTGTCTAGACATCATAATTTTTCTTTTTAAGAAGGTCTTTCATCTTCATGACCATAACATCTATTAAATGAAGTAAATAAAACTAGGAGACAAGTTAAATGAGGTCATCAGACAATGGAGTGGTCAATTTCCAAATCTGCCTAAAGCATGCTTTCAGTCATTCAGCAAGCCTTCATTAAGTGCATGCCTTGTATCAAGAACTATTCTACGTACTGAGAATGTAAAGACAAAGCAAAATAAAGCAAAAAACAAACAAACAAACAAAGAAAAAAAAAGAAGAAACCCAGTATCTGCCCTCATGGAGTTTTCAGTTTATTGGCAGAAAAATAACATGTACACAAGGAGGATCGGAAGGGAGAGTAAGGATTTATTAAGTATCTACTATATTCCAGGTACTTTGGTAAGCCCTTTACAAATATTATCTCTTTTGATCCTCACAACAACCTTAAAAAATAGGTGCTATTATTATTTTCATTTTATAGTTAAGGAAACTGAGACAAAGAGTTTAAGTAACTTGTGTGGGGTCATACAGCTAATAAGTGGATTTGAATTTAGGTCTTCCTGACTCTAAGTCCAGCATTCTATCCACTCTTCCACCTGCCTGCCTCTACAAATAAATAAATGAAAAATATACCCAAAGTATAAAGAAATTAATTTCATGGGGTAGCTAGGTGGTGCCGTGAATAAAGCACCAGCCCTGGATTCAGGAGGACCTGAGTTCAAATCTGGACTCAGACACTTGACAGTTGTGCGACCCTGGGCAAGTCACTTAACCCTCATTGCCCTGCAAAAGAAAAAACAAAGAAATTAATTGTGTTGTAGAGAGATTACACATGAATGGATCAGCACAGGCCTCTTTTAGGAGATGGCATTTGATTTAGGCTTTAAAGGACTTAACTCTGCTTCAGTTCCTCATCTGTAAAATGAAAAGGAAATGGCAAACCACTACAGTATCTTTGCCAGGGAAACCTCTAATGGGGTAATGAAGAGTTGGACACAAGTGAACAACAACAACAAAGAGATTCCATGAAGGGGAATTAAAGATTCCAGTCATGGGAAGCAGCCTATGCACAAAACATAGAAGTGAGAGATGGCATTTTATGTATGAGGAACAGCATGTAACCAGTTTAGCTGAAATTCAACATGCATGAAGGAAAGAAAGACCCGAATCAGACTGTGAAGGGCTTTAAATGGAAGAGCAGTTTACATGTTATCCTAGAGTTAACTGAGAGATTCTGAAACTAACTGAATAAAGTAGTAACAGTTTCTCAGCTATGTAAAGAAGTTTTTGCCATTTCCCAGGTAAGGTGATAAGAACCTGAACTAGCATGCCTATCCTTTTAGTAGCTAGGAGACAGATGTGAGCAATAAAAAGGTAGAATTGATAAGACTGGCAAATGATTGGATATGGGGAATTATAGAAAGACAAGAATCAAGGAGGAGGAATCTGAAGTTATAAACCTGAGTTACTGGGGGAATGGGCATGCCCTCAATAGAAATGGGGAAGCGAGGGAGAAGGGAGAATTTATGGGAAAAGAATTCTTTTTTGGACATGTTGAGTTTCAGATACTTACAGAACTTTCAGGCAACAATATCCAATAGGTAGTTGTTAATATGGAACTGGAGCTTAAAAGACAGACCAGGGCTCGATTTACGATTTACGGCTTTGTGAATAATCTTGCATAGAAGTAATAGCTAAATCCGCAGAGAGCTTTTGAGATCACCAAGAGAAAGACTATTGAGTGAGAACTCTGGACAGAACCCTGGTATACATGTTCAAGTATAGGGTAGCATATGATAACTCTTTACAGAGAGAGAGGGGAGAAAGGAAGAGAAGGAGGAAGGGAGAAGGAGACTGAAAAAAAAGAGCCAAAATAATTCAAGGAGAATCAGCAAAGAACAGTTTCAGACACACACACACACACACACACACACACACACACATTCACACATTCACACATACCAAAAAACAAAACAAAACAAAATACAGGGAGTAAGTATCTGGGAAGAGGGAGTATTCAAAAGTATCAGATAATTCATACTTCCTAATCATTTATACTAATTCCTGGGATGATCTCCTAAAGTTTGTTCAAGTAACCCAAATATAGCAGACTATCCAAGTAGCCTAGAGCTATCTATGCTTTTAGATTCAGAAGACCCAAAGTTTAATGCTGGCTTCACCACTTACTGGGTATGTGACCTTGGCAAAGTCATTTAACTTATCTAGGCCTCAGTTCCATCATCTGTAAAAGGAGGATGATAATAATATGTGTGTTCCCTCTTTGTTCACAGAATTTTGGTGAGGCCAAATAAAATACCATATGTGAAAGCACCTGGAGAACTATGATGTGCTATACCTAAGTCATCTAAAACCATTTGGTTGTCCCAAACTAGATATCCAAAACAAATTGTGATGGAGTAAACAGTGAAGCACATAATTTAAAAAAAACCTCTGTCTGATTACTCTATTTGTGAGCAGTTTAAATCAATTTGTTTCCAAAATGTATGACTTTTAAATAGATTATTTGAATATGTCAAAATCTTTTTTTTTTTTTTTTGCGGGACAATGAGGGTTAAGTGACTTGCCCAGGGTCACAGAGCTAGTAAGTGTCAAGTGTCTGAGGCCAGATTTTAACTCAGGTCCTCCTGACTCCAGGGCCTGTGCTTTATCCACCTAGCTGCCCCTGGGAAAATCATTTTTTCAACTATATTAAGAGAAGTGTTGCAGGCAGACAGTATACAGAATTATTTGTGAAAATTGTAAGTGAATGTTAGTAAAAAGTAAAGATGTCTATGATTTTAACCTATCCTCATGAGAGAGGAGCCTGACTGTCTAGAACTTTTCAAAAGCTTTTACATGGTTTGAGACCAATATTACCATGAGCGAAGGTAAAAACCCTTGAGGTATCCCCTTCCTTCAGAAATCTCTCTTCTTCTTACTGAGGAGGGTATCCACTAATGAATTCTTAGGTTCTCACTGAAAAGGTAGTTCAAGCAGAACAGAGATACTATGAAGACTTTCCAGTTCTTCTTTTGTATGACTCCAGGGAATTAAATATATTTAATTGCAATCTAGTTTGAGTCAGTGACATTTTGTTATTTATATAACACATGGCCCAGAACCAAAGCTCTAGGTTTGCACAGACCAAGTTTAATCTTGAGTGATTCAAAATCTTTCTTTTTAACAGATGCCCCTGGGTAGTGTTTCCCCTCCGAGCATCAGAAGCTGGTTAATCCCCCATACATTATCCTCCATCCTGCACTTGGGCTTTCCCCTGGGATCATCACAAATTGGCTCATTTTGCCCTCATGAGGGTTTTCACTGGCAACATTGGAAGTTGGCTTATGTTCAAATGTCTACCAAAAAATAATAAAAAGCTCCTTCGTAGGCACTCACATTAACAATATAGCTATGTGTCTGAGTTTTCTAACCTGACCCCCACAAATGATAAGGTAGAAAAGACTTGCACCAGAGACCATAAATGATTAAAACAATTCTCTTTCCATTTTCCTTTGAAACTATTAGAAATTTGAAGTCTCCCTGCCAAATGAAAATACTTGAGGATCAAGTACCAACTTCTCTCCCTCGCATCACTTTAACTATCCCCAAAACCCTGGAAAAAGAAATGGCACACCACTCCAGTATCTTTTTCAAGAAAACCCCAGATGGGGTCATGAAGAGTCAGACAAGACTCAAATGACTGAACAACAACAGAGACTTAAACGTTACTCCTGACTAATAGTGCTACCCCAGGGTTGAGGCTCTCTACCCCAAAGGAAAACGTACTTAAGATAACTAGAGAATTTATCCCCTTTCCCCATACACACTTCACTTAACTCCTCATATTAGCAAAAGGGAAGATTCAGGTTTGTTCCTTAATATTGTGGCTCTGTCCTTTGTCCATAGTTTTACTCCTGCTTTAGCTAAGAGATCTTCCACTTGGTCCAGGACCTCCTTGTTCCTCTGTTGTTTCTATCTGCTGCAATCTTTGAAGCCATATGCTTCTTCCTATCATGAGGCCATTTGGTTTCCAGATGGGACCCTACTGATACACAGACTTTCCCACCTAGGAACGGACACTCTGTCTACATGTATAGCCCTCTCCTATATGCATCCTTCATCAGTATTTATTCCATCTCACTAGATCCCATTTTTAAAGTCTAAGCCAATAGTATAAGTGAGATACTCAGAAATTTGGCCTTGAATTAGTGAATCAGTCGTTTATATATGTATTATCACTAAGCCAAATGACATCCTAGGCAAGAAATAATTGAGATATCATCAACACCAGAACAAAATCTTCCAAAGGTACCAATGGAGATGTCATGGTATCAATTATCTTTTATATGGTACCACATGGCCTTTCAACTAAAACACAGTCCCTCTGGTTTCACCCAACCCAGTTTTGTTTTGCTGAAAGTATCTTCTCAGACAGGTAAATCTTGATTTTCAATTCTAAACCATGATGAGAATTGGGGTTGAGCCTGAAAAAAAGTAACCAAAGATAATGGCAGGTTCCTAAAAGAAATTAAATTTTTAGAAAATTGAAGCCCAAATCCATTTCATCAACAATTCATACTTAAGCATTTAAGTACTTACTCTGTTAAGTACTTAGGCACTATTCATGACCCTGAGAATTTAAAGGGAAAAAAGCAAAACAGTCTGCCCTTGAAAAACCTATAATTTAGTCAGAAGAGACAATATGAAGATACATAGATATACAAAATAAATTTTAAAAGCCTTATACTAGTGGCTAGGTGGTGCAGTGGTTAGAGCACTAGCCTTGAAGTTGGGAGGACCTGAGTTCAAATCTCACCTCAGACACTTACTACCTATGTGACCCTGAGCAAGTTACTTAACCCCAGTTGCCTTAAACATCCAGGGACCATCTCCAGTTGTCCTTATATATATATATATATATATCAACAATGGACCCAGATGGCTCTGGAGAAGAGAGTGAAATTGGTGACCTTTCACAACCCTCCTCCACTTAAATCCAATTCACTGCAAGTCATGACATCATTCTGATGTCATGGTCCTCTTCAAGAACAAAGGACAAATAACAATGGGTTGTAACAGAAAGATGGCAGACCTCAGAATCATAAAATCTTAGTTAGATGACGGCTTTTCTAGTTACATATTATCTCTATTGGGATGACTACTTCATTCTAGCAGGACTTATTTCCTCCATCTTCTATAAAATTGGATAAGATGATTTCTACATTTCCTTCTCTCTATAAATACTATTGTCATAACTGGCTTATGTGAGTATCTATATATTATGCAGGTATCTATATAGAGAATCCAGGTGGCACAGCAGAGCGCTGACCCTAGTGTCAGAAGGACCTGAGTTCAAATCCAGCCTCAGATACTTAATAGCTTTGTGACCCTCGGCAAATCACTTGGCCCTGTTTGCCTCAGTTCCTCATCTCTAAAATGAGCTGGAGAGGGGGGCGGCTAGGTGGCTCAGTGGATAAAGCACCGGCCCTGGAGTCAGGAGTACCTGAGTTCAAATCCGGCCTCAGACACTTAACACTTACTAGCTGTGTGACCCTGGGCAAGTCACTTAACCCCCATTGCCCCGCAAAAAAAAAAAAAAATGAGCTGGAGAAGGAAACAACAAACCACTCTAGCACCTATTCTGAGAAAACCCCAAATGGGGGAAGGGATGAATAGGACTGGAACTACTGAAGAACAAATATTCTTAGAGTTCAAAGGGACCACAGTCATGAATATCAACAACATCTCTGAGTGACTCTGTATATCTTATCAACTAGCTCATCACTATCTCTTGAGACAGTTGCTTCATTTTTTGATATCTCTGATTGTTAGGAAGGACCTTCTTAAACTTGAGGCTTAGCATATTTCCTGGTACATAGTAGACACTTAATAAATGCTTATTGATTGATTGCCTTCCTTGCATTTCCTACCTATTAGGACTTGATTTTTTGGTGCTTAACATAAAACAGACACATTTATATGATGTTTTAATGTTACCAAATGCTCTTCTTACAACAAATTTGTGAAGTAGTCACTATGGGTGTTATCTCCATTTTACAGATGAGTAAACCAAGGCTCATAGAGGTTAGATTAATTTTCTGTGATGATACACCTACTGACTAAGTGTGGGAGCCAGGATGTTAACCAAGATCTTTTGACCCCAACCCTGGAGTTTTTCCTGCTACACTATACTACCTGTGGGGCCAAGCAGGGTAAGTCCATTCCTTTTTCAGCATAACTATCCAAGGATCTGCTGGGTAGCATGGTGGTTGGAACACTGGACCTGGATGGAGTAAGGAAAACCTGAGTTCAAAACCCACCTCTGACATTTACTATTTGTGTGACCCCTAAGCAAGTCATTGAAACTTTGCCTCCCTCAGTTTCCTCATTTGTAAAATGAAGTGATAATAATAGCACGTACTTCCCAGAGTTCTTGTGAGGATAAAATGATATGTTGGCAAAACACTTTGCAAAACTTAAAGCTTTGTTGTTAAATGCTTCACTGTTCAGTCATTTCAGTCTTGTGTGACTCTTCATGACTCCAATTTCTGTTTTCTTAGAAAAGATACTGGAGTGGTTTGCTATTTTTTCTCCAATTAATTTTAAAAGTGAGGAACTGAAATAAACAGTGTTAAGTAACTTGTCCAGAGTCACACTAAAGTGTCTGAGGTCAGATTTGAACTTACAAAGATGAGTCTTCCTGACTTCAGGCCCAGAATTCTCTTCACTGCACCATTTAACTACCCCAATATAAATGCTGGCTGCTGCTGCTGTTGATGCTCCTCCTCAATCAATTACTCATAAGCCTTTGACTAAGTGCTAAAAGCTTTTGAAATAGAACTGGAATGGCATTTGCACAAGATTTGGAAGGACTCACAAAACTTTATTACAAATGAATTGAGAAAGAATTGAATTCCATAAATTGGAAGATGTGGTTTTCTAGCATATTTCTGTGGAGAAGCCATATGAAGGACAAAGAGAGCCTTAGCTTCAGTCTTGACCAGGTTTCGTCCCCATCATCTTTGACTAAAGGAAGATTTTTCAAGCTTTGAAGGGTCAGGAAAATGTAGGATTTTCCTTCTAACCACATTCTCAGATCAAGTAGGAACAGTATTTGCATTGTGAGCCCAGGATAGACAGGACTTCTGAATCAACAAGGAGACCTGCAAAGAAATTACATCATATCCAAAGGGAATTTAAGAACCTTAAAAATGGTAGAAGACTACCAGAAACCAAGGGCTATAAATTACTCTTCTGGCATATGTGTTTTCTAAGTTGCTGCTTCTTTCTCTTGGAATCTATTTGTTCCTGGAAAGTGTATCCTAGGGGGTTGGCATGTACCAACTCTTCTTTTATACAACACAATAAATATTCTCTTCTCAAATAGCCCTTCTCAAAATGCTACTTAAGGCTAGTTGACTAAATTGATTCTCAACTGATAATATGGGGAGGGAGCATACTCGTGAAACCTTGAGCCTCCATTACATTATATAAACATCACTGGTCCCTAAGTGGTACCTTTAGATCCCTGAAGGAAAGATGTAACTAGCCAGGTGCTGGAGCTGGCTGAATAGTGACAGTGGAAATTGGAATAAGGATTCTCAGAACTTATGTGAGCTATATATGTATTATTAATTACTTTTTGCAGATGAGCAAATTGAGGTTGAAGGAGTTTAAGTGACTTCCCTAAGGTCATATACCTAGGAAGTATCAGATGGTGGATGTACATCATGGTCTTCTGGGTTCCAAGTTCATCACTCTATTGGCTGAGTGCCAGACCAATATTCTTAGCAAACCAAACTGAGCACATTTTAATTTGTTTTAAACAGAATGGAAGGAAGCCATATTAAAAAAGTAAAAAGTAAACATCAACTTTAACATACATGCCCAACTCCCTAAATACACAAAAGTACACATAAACAATACTACAGAGATAGATAAATCTACTACTATTTTGGTAAAAACTCAAATAAATCTTTAAGTGCTGCTTAGCTGGTACTTTGGCTAGTAGAATATTTTAATTGTTAATAAAGAAGCACCCCATGGGAGAAGCTATTGCCCTACTTGCTTCTCCCTTTAATAAAAACATCTTGAGGACAGCTAGGTGGCATGGTGGATAAAGCATCAGCCCATGATTCAGGAGGACCTGAGTTCAAATATGGCCTCAGATACTTGACACTTACTAGCTGTGTGACCCTGGGCAAGTCACTTAACCCTCATTGCCCCACCACAATTTTTTTTTAAACTTAAGAAACCAGACTGATTAAATATCATTCTGCAAGGTCAAGGTTGTTCTGTCATTGCTCAGGCCATCTGGATGAAAAAAAGGTAAATCAAAGGAAGAGATGTGTAAGTTTAGTCAAAGCAAAAGGGAAGAAGGGCTTCAAAAGTAATTCTTGACTTAGGCAGCAGCAAAATGTACAGGTTAAATTCTGTTCTCCCATTTATTTTTGAAAGCAAATCAAAGATGGAGAATGGGAAGCATCTCTAATTTGTGGGAAATCTAAGGATATCTAATAAAACGGAATAAGAAATAGTTTTAGGGAGATAAGAGAAGGAAGACTATATTCTAATAATTATGGGTTCAGTCGCTTCTATAGATCTCAAATTTCTCTGGAGGAGGTTCTCACAATACAATATTTCTTATATTGTTCATAAATATTAAAGTTCTGCCTCTGTATTCAAGCTGAATTTGTTTGGAAAGAACTAACCAGTAAATTAGGACCTTCAAACAATTTTGCCTCTCCTTTCAATTAAAAGCTGGGATTTTGATAGGAAAAAAAGATATGGAGAGTAAATAGATGCCCAGGGAGATGAGATTGAAGAGAAGGAACTGGTTTTCTGAACAGAATAAGGTATCAGAACAAGGAGTGGTCTGTGGAGTAGAGGTAGAGTATATCTCATTTTAGTACTGGGAAAAAATGTTTGGCTAGAAACTTTTTGATCTATTCAAAAGCATTTTAAATTATAATTGGATAGAGAATTTAAAATGTCTAGATAAAACTTTAAGATCAATAAAATCTTATTTTAAGACAATTAAATTTCAGGGAGGAAGTAAGAGGGATAACTAGGAAGAGGGTCAGGAGTAATATTTACATTGAGTGTCAAAATCCCAATGTGTACACATTGTGAATATTAAAGTTCTATTGAAATTTTAATTTTTATCAATACTTTAAGGAACATTTTAACACAAGGAGATAAATGTGATCACCTAGCCTTCACCAAGACTTTATGGAATGGGGCTTTGACTGGAATTACAGAAATTCAAAGGCTGATTAAAAGAAAGGAAGATTGAGTAAAAGAAATAGTGTGTTGGAGTAGAACTGCACATAAGATGCTATAGCTACATGACAACATGTGAGCCTATAGGGGTGAGGGAAGGGTCAACATTTAGGTCAGAAAAACAGGAAAAATAAATAGAGGTATAATCACTGTGGGACTATATCACAGATGAATGCCAGCTATGTAAAATGACTGGGAGAACTCTGGTAATACAATTATGAGCTTCTATGCCAATGAATATTTGAGGTTGTTGAAAATCTTATACAATTGTGCACATGTAATCTAATCTGTTGTTATTTGTCTATACAACTCCTGGCGCAGTGAATTATCAATCTGCTGAGCCAGTGGAAGATATATGTGTTGACAGGCCAACTCATTGGCTATCCTTCTGTAACCCAAAGCCCATTGATATGAAATCCTTTCTTCTTTTGTGGAGATCAGTGTACACCTCTTTAAGGGGTAGAGTTGTTGACATCAGGAGAGAAGAGAGTTCATGGTCTCCTAAGTCTCTTCAGGTTCTTCTTCAGGATTGCAGCTTCTAGAAAGAAGACTGGCAATGCCAATCCCATTTCACATTGCTGAAGGGAGAAAAAAAATCTGAGAAGCCAACATGAGAGTTGCTGGCAGTTCCCATCATGTCCCTATCTGTCCCCAATTTACTACACTGGAAACTTTGGGGAAAATTTCCCTTTTTAGTTGCCATGTTCCCAATGGAAGAATTCTTTCAAAATGTCTTCTCTGGCATATAGACTCATATTTCTACTTTCTCTCGTTTCTTTTTGCTATTGACTTGGATAGATATGTTTCTTTGCAATTTTCTTTGTGTGTTCATTATGGAACTGGTATTTGGTGGGAAAGAAGTCAAACTTTGAATATAGAACTTGGAGTCCTCCTTTCCCCATTAGGGAAGAGTGATCAAGAGTTCATCTGGAACCTTAAAATTACAACCCTTCAACTAGCAATACATAAGAGAGAAGATATAATTCTATCCTTCTGTCTCCTCTCTCTGAAGAGAGCAGATCAGCTTCTGGCCCCAACCACCCCTTTCTTTCCTGAGAGGAATCAAAATTTCCCTGGGAGAAGAGTGGAGCAAGGAAATGTTATTTTTATATTTAATCTGTCCTCCCTCTAAGCCAAGTGAAGACAGACTCATTATATTTCCATTTGCATGTTATAGGCATAGCCATTTCAGCAGAATATAACTTTTTTAAATGCAGAGACTTGAAAAAAATATTTGCATCCCTATAATCTATCACAGTGCTTTTCACATTGTAGTACTTAATAAATGTTGAATTGAATTAGACAATAACTATTCTTCATCCATTTGGTTTTTCCTGTGTGGAATACAAATCAAGTTCTTTTGAGTAGTTGTGTAGTTCATTGAGGTTACTGTGAAGCATAAATTATACAGACTCCAAATGGAAGAGAGATTTTGTAATACAAGGGGGATTCTTAACCTGGAGTCCACAGTTCTCAGGGGAACTGTGCATAAATTTTAGGAGGTCCAAGAACTTGGAATGGAAATTAATTATAGTTTCATTTCAATATAATTGGTTTCTTTTGTAATTCTTTCTTTTTATTTTATGTATTTTAAAACATACTTACAAGAGGTCCATAGGCTTCATCAGATTGCTAAAACAGGTCCATGATATTATAAAGGTTAATAACCTCTGCTGTCATCGATAAAATTCTCCAGATAATTCTATATGTTGGTGGATGGCCTTTTGATAGTTGCAAATATATAAACATCCAAATTCATGCAACAAAAATAAGTAGACAATTGAAATAGTAATTTCATAGTAAGAATGATGATATCATCCATGAATTACATTACAAAAATCATCTGGCCCAGATAGATTTACAGGTTAATTTCTCCAAAACTTCAAAAAACAAATGGCATTTCCAATACTTCACAGACTATTTTTTTTAAATGGAAGTATGAATTGCTGCCTACTTTCCTTTATGAGGCAAATATGACTTTTGAAAGTTGACAACGATGACACTAAATTATAGTATAATTTTGTGAATTAATATCAATGCAAAAATACTAAAAACTCTATTAGTAAATAACGTTTGTCAGTTCATCAAAATAGTCATCATCACAATGAAGGGGAACTTACAGCAGGGAAGCAAATATGGTAAGATATTAGGAAAATAATAAATGCTCATAAAAGTATAAGAACAAAAACATACTGAAATGTAAAAAAGATCAGAGAGCTGGCAATTGGTTCTCTAGGGGGAGAGAAAGAGATAGAGAAACAGACAGAATCACTGAAGTTTTATTGTTTTGGGGTTGTTGGGGTTTTTTTAACTGCACAGAAGTGAAAAGAAGGAAGGCCAGCAGAAAACACAATCAGGGAAGCTTTAAAAGTTAGATGTTGAAGTCATTAAATACATAAAAAGAAAAGAAAGCGGTATGTCATAAAGATTTTTGGCTTCATGAGAGATCCACTTTTTCTATTCTGCTTTCTAAATGGAATTTTTTGGTGGTTATTACATTCAGAATAATTTTGTAAAATATTAATAGCGCATATTAACTAATGATCAAATTGCTAAAATAGTAATATTATTTGATCCTTTTAAAAATAAGTGAGCAAAGGTTTACTAAAAAGAAATACATGTTCATATCCAAAGATAGAGAAAAGACCTCGGGGCAACTAGGTGGCACAGTGGAGAGAGGACCAGCCTTGGATTCAGGAGTACCTGACTTCAAATCCAACCTCAGACACTTGACACTTACTAGCTATGTGACCCTGGGCAAGTGATTTAACCCTCATTGCCCTGCAAAAATTAAAAACAAACAAACAAACAAAAAACCTTTGATCATAAAGAGTTTTTATTCAAAGAAAGATAAATAGAGGAGTTTGTCTTTATTGGGGAAAAGAGTATCTACCTGAAACTATCATTCAACATTATAAGCAATGGAAAGCCATTAAAAGCACTTTCACTTATAGAAAATATAAAACAAAATAATATAAATACTAGCAGTTACAATAAGGTATATTATTAGAAATGAGGCTATTTGCAGACACAAAAATGTCAGTCTGAAAATAATATAATATAGCCAACAAATAAATTCAGGAAAATTGAAGGATACAAGATAAATCACTCAAAATTATTTGCATTGTTGCATACTATTAACAGAGATGCTAACAGTTTACTTTGAAGAAAGTGTTTTTTAATATTTAAGAAGAACCATAATTTATAGTTTTAGAAAACATTAAATATCAAGGAATTAACTAACATGAACAAGAGCTCTATAAAGATAACTCTAAAACCTCATTTAGAGAAATGAGAAATTTAGAGAAATAGCCTCATTTCTAATGTAACACCTTATTTCTTATTGTAATTGCTAGTATTTATATTATTTTGTTTTACTATGTAACCAGGCACTGTAAGGATCAGGGATACAAACACAAACAAGCAAACAAGATAATCCCTGCCCTCAAAAAGTTTTTATTCTAACAGAAGAACATAACACATATAGAATACTAGGGGGAAGGAGATTGTCAGAATGCTAGTGATCATTTGGTTACCATTCTCAGAGAAACCATTGGAATGGAAAGGAGAAGGGAAGGGTGCACAATGCTGCATGTCATGGAGATGGTGGTGGAATGGTTGTCTTAGGTATGGCCTAGATAAGTTGAAAACTAAACAATCAAAGCACTGGGTCCCAAAGTGTTAGAGTCCAAATACCAGAACAAAGTGGAGAAAATTGGAGTGCAAATGGCATGGTATGGAGATGGCCAAGAAGTAGCATGATGGTCTGGATGCAGGGTAGATAAAGTGAAAGGGTCAGAGAGATCAGAACCTAATTTCTGTTAGAAGGAGGAGAAGACCAGAGTGAAGGTAAAACTCCAGGAGGGAGTATTTAAATAACTAGACAGAAATTCAATGTTAAGGAAGGAAGGGAAGAAGCATTTATTCAACCCTTACGTTCTGCCAGGCACTGTGCTAAGCAGTTTCCCAATGTTCAATCCTCACAACAACCCTGGGATGTAAGTGCTATCATTATGCACATTTTATACTTAAGGAAATTGAGGTAAAGTGTTATTAAGTGTTTACCCAGGGACACACAGCTAATACAGTCTGAAGTCAGATTTGAACTCAGGTTTTTGTGACTCCAGACCTATGTCTCTCTCCACTGGGCCATCTACTTGACTCTAATAAAAGAACTGCTTCAAAAAAAAAAACCCAACTATTTATCTCAAACTTTACATACCTAAAACAGAACTCATTAACTTTTCCAAAAAGATCCACACTTTCCCCAAGTTTGCTCCTTCTTCTTAAGGGCTCCATCATTCTTCCAGGCATCTAGGTTCACCAACTTTTGGGACATTCTCAACTCCTCATTCTCCCTTACCTCCCATATCTAGTCAGCTGTGAAGTTTTTTCAATTTTTACCCCCACAACATCCTCTCAAATCTCCAACTTTCCACTTATGTGACCTCCATTCTGGGCTCTCCCCTTCTCTCCTAGACTATTACAATAGCCTCCTAATTGGTCTCCCTTCATCCAGTTTCTCCCCCTTTTCAATCCATCCTTACCATAAATGCCAAATTCATATTCCTAAGACACAGATTTAACCATGCCACTTGTTTAGCTATTAGCTATTAAAAAATCTACTTTTTGTAGCTAGCCGTTAGATACATACAAAAAAAACCACAAAGTACTCCCTGAATGAATTTATAAATTTAATTGAACACATACAATATGGCCATTGATTTATTTACATGAATATATCCATTCATAATTAGATATGTAATCAAAACAAATAGACAATAATTTCAAGGGTTAATTTGAAGAAGAAAAAAAACCAGAGGTTTAAAGTGGACTTGCTCCTCCAAATTATAAAATACGATCTCATCAAAGCAATGTAGTGCTTGAAGAAAATGCAGGGGAAATGCCAGTTGAATAGAATAGAACAAACCAGAAATAGAACCAAATACATAAAAAGATTAATGCTTAATAAATCTGTACACAACACAAATTGGGAAATGGGTTCATTATTCAATAAGTGTTGCTGGAGAAAAAGGCTAGCAATATGGCAAAAAATTAAATTTAGATTCCATCTCACACCAAATACAATAACAAATTCCAGATGGATTATTGAATTAAACATAAAGTAAATGAACTATAAAAACTTAGAAAAAAAAGAATTGTGTACTAAACTTTTGACTTTTAAGCAAATAAATTACTGGGATAAAGTAGATGAATTTAATTACATAAATGTAATTTTTAAAAACCACAAATAATTCAATCAAGATACAAAGAAAATATGAGATTAATTTTTTAAATTTCAGCATATGTAACAGAAGGAAATTTAACATTCATTTAGTGGTAATCACTTATTAAGTTCCTGCTGTGTGACAAGCATTGTGTTAAACACTAGGAATACAGAGACAAAAAAATAATTCTACTGACCACCAAAGCTTTCATTTTCTATTGGAAGCAAATATCATGTATGCATATAAGTAAATGAAAAACACATACAGAACTAAAGCAAAGTGATTTTTTTTTAGGAGAGGGCAATAGTATTTGGAAAGATAAGGGAAAAAAGATAGAACTGAATTTTCAAGGAAGTTAAGAATTCTAAGAGGAGTAAGCAAGAAGCGAAGCACAAAGAAAAATCTGTACAGCAACATAAAGACTAGAGATGAATTTTCTTCCTTGAGAAGCTTAAAGTAGTCTAATTTATCCATAATATAGCACATATGAAAGGGAGTAGTATATAATACATCTGACAAGGCAATTAAATTGTAAAGAATTTTCCATGACAAGATGAGTCTATTTTTATGCTGAAGGTAGCAGTGATGGAAGTTTCTTGAGCAATGGAGTAACAATGTGAAATCCGTGTTTTAAGAATATCACTAGCATCAGTGTGGAGGATGGAGTGGAAAGAAGAGAAATTTGAGGCTTGAAAAACAATTAAGTCCAGGTAAGAGGTACCATGGGGAAACCAATTTTCAATGGACCCTTGCTAGGGCAAGAGCAATCCAAATGGAGTTCCAAGCTCAAAAACAGTGGGACAAAAAGGCTTAGTTGAAAAAGAAAGAAAAATATAGCCATATGAGCCCATAACCAATGTAGGGCTCCAAAAAGAGATTAAGCAGGAATAGGTACTGGACCTTTTCTCTCCTTTGACACTGCCACTACTGATCATTTTCAAAGTGATCTTCCTGAAACACAGGTCTAATCATATCACCCCTCTATTCAGCAAACTCTTGTCCCTTCCTAACACTTCCAGGATCAAATAAAAATTTCTTTGCTTGTCATACAAAGCCTTTCATAACCTATCCTGCCCCCTACCTTCCAGTTTTCTTACAATTTACATAGTACCTCACATCCCCATGTATCCATGATGCTACCTTCCTTGCTGTTCCTCTCATTAGACACTGAATTTCCTTACTCTGGGCATTTTCACATACTGTTCCCCAGGCTTGGAATTTCCCCACCCCAACCCTCTTCAACTCTGCCTCCTGGCTTCCCAGGCTTCCTTTAAGTTTCAGTTAAAATTATCCTTCCTACAGGAAGCATTTCCTGATCACCATTAACTCTAACACCTTCCCTTTCTATCTTTTTTGGTTTTGGTAAGGCAATTGGAGTTAAGTGACTTGCCCAGGGTCACACAGCTAGTAAGTGTCAAGGGTCTTGGCTGGATTTGCACTCAGGTCCTCCTGAATCCAGGGCTGGTGCTCTATCCACTGTGCCACCTAGCTGTCCCTCCCTTTCTCTCTTGCTTATCTCCACTTTATCCTGGTTCTTTTCATGTTCTCTCTCTGATTAGACCGTGAGTTCCTTGAAAGGAAGGGCTGTTTTGTGTCTTTTGTATTATTGGTGCCTGACATAGTCGTTGCTTAATAAATGTGCATTGACTACTGATATAGGGAACTCCTTGGTAAGGAAAATCATTCTACAAATTCAGGTTCAGGCCTCTGAAATTTATAGTCTTAGTTAGTTGCATATAATACTGGGAGATTTATTGAAGTACCCAGGATCTAATAGCCCATTTGTATCAAAGAAGGGACTTGAACTGAAGTCTTTCTGAGGCCAGATCTTTATCCACTATGCCATGCTGCCTCTGGTGTCAAGGTTATATACAGTCTATTTCTGCCTGTCTATTCACAACTAGTGAATGAGTCCTTGGAACAGACTCATTTGACCTTCTGTTACTCTTTTCATTCCAATGACCAGGGTAAAGAAGTTCAAATGATTCTCAAATGAGAAAGAGGTGATTGTGATCTATTGTCTTTTCAATGACCCAACCAAGTTCTGGGACTACCTTGTAGATTGCCAGTTTGTACAGCTATTTGATATGAGTGGTTTTCCACTATAGTGTCCCATGTTTTCCTGGACAATAGCATTCCTTAGCAGTACTTGATTACTTTTTTGAAGTTTCTCACAGATAACTCCAGTATCACAGCTTAATTAGCTCCCTATCTCCAGTTTTTCCCCACACTAATCCATCTTCTACTTAGCTGCTACGGTATTTTTTTTTCTAAAATGTAGATATCACCATGTCCTATATAGAGAAATAGTGGCCAGGGAGAACTATTTTGGTCAGAAAGGTATGAGAGAATAGTGATTAGAGTAATACAGGAATTAATTGACAAATCTTTTCCAGGAATATTAATGTTAATCTGATGATGGTTCCCAGAGCAAGAGTTTGAAAAAGTGGGCAGAAGTTAAATAATTTATTATATGAACATAGCAGAGAGATTATTGGGAAGTAACAAGGGATTTGTCAAATATAAAGTTGAATGTATACTAGTCAAAAACCCAGGATTCCAGAGATGGGAGCCCAAGTTGTGGGTCAGAGATAAGGGATTGAAGCACAGATAACTTAGCATGTATATGGACAGGCAGTGACATGGAAAGTCTGGATCTGGACAAGATAAGGTGACTGTTCACCCATCATATTCTTCCTATCCCCTTCCAGAGATGAAAATCTACACATACAAGATCCAAAATCTTGCTAGTTCCTTACACTCAGGAAAATAATTTGCTTGAAACAAGAACAGGTCTCAAATTTCCTACAAACATTTGTTGGCATCTTGGTTCAGTAAAATCCATTTTATACTAATTCTAAATTTCTCTCTGACATGTTTCCAAAATCATTTATGTAATACTTTCATATCCATAAAGCAAGATGACTTTAGTAGCAGTCATTTTTTCCTGGTTACCTGTATGGAATCAATTATAGTACAATCCAGTGGTCCATTGTATACCCCCAACTTTAGCCATTATCTCAAAAGCAGGGTACCCTCTGTCTCTAAGGATTATACTCTTGTTTTTGAAATATATTTTCATGATAAAGAAATTTCTATTTTGAAACAAGTATCTCTGATAAAGGCCTTATTTCTCAATTATATAGAGAACTAAGTCAAATTTATAAAAATACAAGTCATTCCCCAATTGATATATGGTCAAAGGATATGAACAAGCAATTTTCAGACAAAGAAATCAAAGCCATCTATGATCATATGAAAAGGGGCAGCTAGGTGGCACAATGGATGAAGCACCAACCCTGGATTCAGGAGGACCTGAGTTCAAATCCAGCCTCAGACACTTGAGACTTACTAGCTGTGTGACCTTGGGCAAGGCACTTAACCCTCATTGCCCCACAAATAATAATAATCATAATCATAATGAAAAAATGCTCTAGATCACTATTGAACAGAGAATGCAAATTAAAACAATTCTGAGGTATCACCTCACACCTATCAGAGTTGGAAATATTACAAAAAATTTAAATATTGGGTGCTGGAGGAGATGTGGGAAAACTGGGGCACTAATCCATTGTTTTTGGAGTTGTAAAAAGATACAATGATTCTGGAGAGTAATTTGGAACTATGCCCCAAAAGTATAGAACAGTGCACACCATTTGATTCAGCAATACCACTGCTAGGTTTATATCCCAAAGACATCTCAAAAAAGAAAAAAAGACCTATTTGTACAAAAAAATCTATAGCAGCTCTTTTTGTGGTGGCTAGGAATTGGAAATCAAAGGCATGCCCATCAATTGGGGAATGGCTAAACAAGCTGTAGTATATGATGGTGATGGAATGTTATTGTGCTATAAGAAATGATAAGCTGGATGATTTCAGAAAGGCCTGGAAACACTTGTATGAATTGATATATAGTGGAGTGAGCAGAACCAAGAGAGTGTTGTGCACAGAGACAGCAATATTGTTTGATGAAGAACTGTGAATGACTTAACTATTCTCAGAAATACAGTGATCTGAGAAAATCCCAAACAACTAATGATGAAACATACTTTCCACCTCCAAAGAGAGAACTGATATTGACTGAACATATACTGAAGAATGCTATTTTTCACTTTCATTTTTTTGTTTATTCAAGTTTCTTGTACAAAATGACTAACATGGTAATATTTTACATAATTGCACATGTATAAACCATATCTGATTGCTTATCACCTCAGGGGCAGGGGAAGGGGAAGAAAGGAGGGATAAAATTTGAATTCAAAACTATAAATAAAAATGTTTATTATTTAGAAAAAGAAAAGATGAAGTTTATACCACCAATAGATAAAAGAAAATGAAAGATAGGAGGATTGCTCCAAAAATATCAAATGTATATACACTGCTAGTATGACTACTCTCTAATGGAACTGTTCAACATCTAGTTGCATTTAGTAGCCTGACTCCATTTGAGTTGTGGATAACCTTTACTTATAAATGGGTATTATTATAATTTCTTTAATCACACATTACTGATGGGGAAGGACAGCTGGATCACATTAATCTTCCCTGACTAGTAGGGCACGGTGAAATCAGTTGGCTAATCACACTACCCATAACTAGAAGGATGTATTCAACTTGGCACTGGTCATAATGTGTCAGTAGATTGTTATCAGTTTGCACTTTAGATGGAGTTTCATTCACATAATCTCAAAAATTTTCAGTGACAATTCATTTCAAAGCCAAGAATAAAAATTGTATAGAATAATGTATCTGTCAATAAGTCCTCGCCTGGCAAATACATTAGGCTTCTTATGTCCATTGCTCTCTTGATACAAAAATGCTTTCCATTACTATAGGCAGGTAACTGTACATAATTCAAAGCACTTGCTTGGACCTACATTACCCAGTACTGGTGCATTGTCAGGCTGTTGACTAAGTCCCTCAATCTGTTTATGTTTTCTATTCCAATAATCTCCAAATGTTTCCAGAGGGTTTAGACTGGATTTCTGACTTTATCCCTTCAGTTTTTCAAACTTATATCCCACCCCCTTGTGAGTTCATTGAAAAGCTTAGCAGTAATCACACAGCACTATACAAATTTTTTATAGCCACCACATGATTCTAGAAAAGTTTTTTAGCTCTTGAATATTCTTCACATGTCTCCTGATGAGGGCTTCGATCTTTTCAATACTCACTTCTCATTGAGACATGTGACATATCAACTTGGCAAAAGCTCTGCAGGCCTTACACTTGGCAATTGATACTATGAAAAACATATGCAGAAGCATTATTTGATATTCTAAATAGCCAGGAATATTCTCAGTAGCCAGGAATTGGCAAATATCAGAATAAACTACATTATACTATATTAAACTATGTAACATAATGATACAATTCCATTAAAGTGATAAATATGAAGAACCTAAAGAAAATTGGAAAGGCTTATGAAGTACTGTGAAAGAAAATAGAATGAGAAGGGCTATACACACTAACTTCTACACTTCAATCAATCTGTGATCTCAGCAATGTTGGGACCCCTTTTAATGATGCAGATGGTGATCTTAGAGATTCATAGTATCTTAGATCCTGAGCGTGAGCTAGAAGACTCCTAGATATAGAAGCTAAAAGAAATGCTCTTAGGTCATCCTGTCAGATGCCCTGATTTTTACAAATGAGGAAAATTAGGTAAATGAAGGTTAAATGATTTTCCAAGGTTGCAAAAATATTAAGTGTCTGAGGTGGAATTCGAATCCAGGTTCTATGACTCATCAATGCTCCTTCCAACTCACCCATAATTTCTTATTTTATGCATCTTTCCTCCATGTCTTCCTCTACATGACGTCTACACAACATACTGGAGGTTTTCTCTAGATGTCTTAGCACTCCCTGGATGCAAGTTTAAAATAAATGAAGGGTCTTTTCTCAAGGAGAAGCTTGGGGACATTTAAAAAGACTGAGCAATTAAAAAAAAGACTGAGCAATTTTCCAAAGGCAATACACTCAACCCTCCTCCTTATATTTTATTCCAGATCCTTCTTTTTCATTCCTTGTCCATTTTCAGTTTTTGTCTAAAGCAGTTGATCCATTCTAGGGGTTGCCCATCCAAATGTGTATCATCATTTGGACAAAATTATGCACTTAATTTTTCCAGCATGGGTAGTTAGGCTGAATTCCTTGCATGAATAATCTACATATGTACAGAGAAAATTCTTGTTTAAAGGAACCAGCATATTTTCATAAGCAATATTTTACAGGCAATCATATTCAGTCATACAAATGCCTAAATGGTACAGGAAATTTAAGATCCTGCTGTGAATTTTGTTTTCTGAATATACAAAGTATTTGGCTTAGTACAACAAAACACCACCTGAAAGATACTCCTCTAACATATTGTCTTCCATTAAAATGTCAAAGTTCTATAAGATAACTTGAAAGACAGAATAAAAAAGATATCCTTATGCAATGACCCTCTCAAATGCAAGGTTATCAAAGCTGTTTATAATGATATGAAACATATATAACAGAGACCAAAGGTGAAAGGAATTCCCTTGGGATGAGGAAATAGGCCATTCGTTTTTGTTTATAAGTGACATCATGCTAATTGCATCAAGTCCAAGAACATTTTAGAGGTTTCTCTCTGAAGGACATAATCAATCAAAAGAGTCCAACTTGCATACACATGCTGACTACAAACATATGTGTGTACATATTATGTATATGAATATATATATATAATAGAGAGGTGAATAAACATATTCATAAATTAAAAAATAAATGAGCAAGTAATAAACAGAAGGGGATATGAAGGAAGTAACTAATAAAATACTAACAGATTATATAATAATTCATTTTATTTTTAATTTTCCTCAATTACATGTAAATATATTTTTGAGTTCCAAATGTTTTCTCCCACCCTCTCTTCCCTTCCCCCTCCCAAGGCCAGCAAGCAATTTGATATAGGTTGTATATTACTATCATGGTAAACATATTTCCACATTTATCAGAACAAAAGGGGAAATACACAAGGAAGAATAAACAAGAGCAATAACAAAAAAGCAACAACAAAAGTGAAAATAGTATGCTTCAGTCTGCATTGAGAATCCATAGTTCTTTTTGTCTAAATGTGGAGAGCATCCTCCACCATAAGTCTGTTGGCATTGTCTTGGATCATTGTATTGAAGAAAAGAGTTAAGTCTATCACAGTTGATCATCACACAATGTTGTTGATGCTGTGTACAATTTGCTCTTGGTTCTGCTCATTTCACTCAGCAACAATTCATGTAAGTTTTTCCGGGTTTTTTCTGAAATCCATCTGCTTATCATTTCTTACAGCTGTTAAGGGCTAAAATTCTAGCTAAACTGTCTAAAATATCTAATGAGTGGTCGCCAATAAATTATAAGCTTTAGCAAGAGTTAGACTTTTAAGCATTTATTAAGGAGAATAAGAATTTGGTAAAGAGAGAGAAAAAGGCCTAGATTCCTATCTATTAAAGGGAGAGCACATTTCTAGCTCCCTTCTCCGCCAGAGTCCAGAGGAAAGAGGCCCGAGACTCCGCGCCAGTCTCTTCCTTCCTCCTCCCACTAGTCCGCGTCACTTCCTGATACCAAAGACAAGACTCCTGGTCTTGCCCTCAAAGACCTTCGCTTCATGGGCAGAACTCTTCTACAGTTAGTATCCAGCAGGTGGCGTTATTCCAATCGTTACAGTCCCCCCTGTTGTTCCTCAAGAAACAAAATGTTTCCTTGACGGAACAGTAAAAAGAATATAATAACTATTGATAACTAATAATATGTGAACAACAATATAGAAAAGGAAGAGAGGAAAGTTTTGTCCAGAGGGGCGATTTTTTTTGTCCTCATGAACTGACGCTTTGACATTAGTCTTGCAAAGGGAGGGCCTCTGCAGAGAATACATATTACAGATGGTGTATATTATAACAGAAAGAGAAAAAAAAAACAAAAACAAAAACAACAAATCAAAACTGTTCATTTAAAGTCTCTGAAAGTCTTTTCTTAGATGTCCTCTAGGTGTAGTCGTGGAATGGAAGTCTTTTCAGGGGTTGATGTGTGGATACTGGTAATCAGCCAGGAAATTTCCTACAAAATTGAGCTTAACACAACTTTAAAATAGCTTTGTCAATAATCAAATCAAACAATGAAAGTTCTCAAAAACATTTCTAAGGGAATTCAGAATCTTAGTTGTTACACATGAAACATATAATAAAACAAAAATTGAAACATTCTTTAAAATTATAATATTACTATAGTCCCCCCCTTATGGAGGGTAATTGAGAAGACAATTGCTGCGATATTAATTATTAAAAATAATTTTTTATCTTTGTTTCATCACTTTTTGCATCATCTGCCTAATTATCCTCATGCCATTATGAGAAATTAAAAAATCTAATATAATTGGTAACAGATGTCAAGGCCAAATTCAACACTGTATTTATCATGACACCTGAGATAATTATGGGGGTTACCATAAAAGAACAGAGAAATGATGGGATATGAACATTCCCACACTTGAGCAATATGTACTGCCCATACAGTATGCCAGGCTTAAAATAGGTGGATGGAATATATGTCCATGCCACCGAACATATTGGAAGAAACTGAGTCAGACTTAATCAGATGCATGGGATTGAGATGTCCATGGCATCAGGCATATAGGAGGGAGCATAGAAGCCAGGTGTAGAAGTGAGATGGGTGGGATCAATACTTCCAGCCATCTGTACAATATTGTGGGGAAAAATAAAATAAAATATTAAACCAAGAGAATCCAACCTCAACATTAGTCAAAAGCCGTTCCCTCGGCCATACCTTGACTTCATGCATGTCTCCCCTCATGTGACAGTTCAGTGTCTGCTCTTGCATGTATTCCTCTTGTGATTGGATGGCATCTTGGCCAACTGGCATCTGATAACTCAGAATAAAGGCAATTAATGTCTTAAATGATAAGTTCCCATAATCCAAGTCTCATATGGATTTAAAAATTGAGGATAATAAATGATTGCAAAAAATGTGAATACATCTTGACTCAGAACACAATATATAATTATGCAACAATTTCAAATAATACCTTTTTTTTTTACTTAGTATACAATTTCTTTTTTGAAAAATCATAACATTTAAATATAAGTTAAATCACAACACAATCTCAAAGAAAACTTTTACAAATGTTCCCCTCTTTTTTTTTGTTTTTGGAATATGCTTATCAAAAATAATACTTCTAGAATCAATTTACACTTGCCATGGCAACCAATTTGCCAGGGAAATGCTTTAAAGAGTTTGATCAAATAATCAGTTGAGGAAAAAAAAATAACAAAAACAAACAACTCAGATTATGGGAGCACAATACTCCTAGAATTAACATTGTATTATGAAATCAAAACCATCTTGCAATTTTTCAAAATTAGATAGATAAACGAATAGAAGAAAATACACATGGAACAATAAAAGACAATGAAATTCAAACTAAGGAAGTCTAAATGAATGTGAACTTAATATTAATAAGAGTATTATAAAATATAAACTTGATCACATGACTATAAAAAACTTTTACAAATATTCTCCTTGTTTTAAAAACTAAATATAAAACACAATCTCAAATGCATGAAAATCTCTATGAAAATAAACCCATACCATTAATTTCAAAATGTATATGTAATAGCATAGAAATCCTATGTAACCTCTGAACTGATACTATTACTACTCTGAGTAAATTCAGAACACTTTTGATTCCGATATCTAAAATCCCCAATACTCATATCAATACCTTGCTGCTTACTTCTACATTTCTGTACAATATATATCCTTCCATGGCAAAAGAGGCAGAGTCTTGAACTATGTTGATTGTCATTCTTATTCAGCTTAAGTTTTTCTTCTTTAACCCCTCTATATTGTCTGTCAGTCTTTTCACCATACAAATGCTTTATAAGATTACTAATTAAAGACAAAAGCAGGTTAGCAAAATTATGAACAAAACGAGTATATCTGGAATTTAAAGGGTTTTCTAAGGTTGTCTCAAAAGCACAGCCAGGCCGGGGAAGGGCTGAGCCTGAAGCTGCAAATGCAGTAGAAAAAGTTGAGCATGCGCATCAGATCTCTGGACTTCCCAGGCAGGGAAGCTATGGGCTTGGCCATAGGAGGAGTAGAGGGTGGGGTCTGGAGAGGAGGGGAGGGACCAGAGCAATTTGAATCAGACTGGATTTTGAACTCAGGCCTGGATTCCTCTTCCCCCACTTTGCCTCCAGGTGCTAGGGGATTAAAAGCTTCTAGAGGGTGGGTCATTGCCTCCAGGCATGCAAAATTAGAGCAACAATTAGTGTTAGAACTGGGAAAAGCTGCAGGAATCTCTTCAGGTTTCTCTGAAAAAGCATGGTTGGGAGAGGGAGAGATATTTCCTTGTGTGAGTAAGTTGCTGGCTCTTTTAACAAAAATAAAAAGAAAAATAGAAAATCCACAAAAACAAAGCATTAACATGATCTTATCTCCCATTTGTCTGGTTAAACAGACTAAAATCAAAAATAGGGTAATTAGGGAGTTTAAAAGGTCCATTCGAAAAAATTTAAAGGGAAAACACAGCCAGTGCGCCAGTACTTAGCAGTTTAAAGGGTAGGGGAAATTTCTTACCCAACCGGAAGATCAGAAGTGAGGTTCAGCTTTCCTCTTCGTGGTCAGCCATCTGTTAAGGGCTAAAATTCTAGCTAAACTGTCTAAAATATCTAATGAGTGGTCGCCAATAAATTATAAGCTTTAGCAAGAGTTAGACTTTTAAGCATTTATTAAGGAGAATAAGAATTTGGTAAAGAGAGAGAAAAAGGCCTAGATTCCTATCTATTAAAGGGAGAGCACATTTCTAGCTCCCTTCTCCGCCAGAGTCCAGAGGAAAGAGGCCCGAGACTCCGCGCCAGTCTCTTCCTTCCTCCTCCCACTAGTCCGCGTCACTTCCTGATACCAAAGACAAGACTCCTGGTCTTGCCCTCAAAGACCTTCGCTTCATGGGCAGAACTCTTCTACAGTTAGTATCCAGCAGGTGGCGTTATTCCAATCGTTACACAGCACAAGAGTATTCCATTACATTCATATACCACAATGTGGTAGCCATTCCTCAGTTGATGGACATCCCCTCAATTTCCTATTCTTTCCTACCACAAAAAGAGAAGCTATAAATATTTTTGTGTATGTGGGTCATTTTCCCTTTTTTATCATCTGTTTGGGATATAGACCTAGTAGCAGTATGGCTGGATCAAAGAGTATACACAGTTTTAAAGCCTTTTGGGTATAGTTACAAATTGCTCTCCAGAATGGTTGTTCCAATTTTCCTACATCTTCTGCAACATTTATCATTTTCCGTTTTTTTTTGTCATATTAACCTATCTGATAGGTGTGAGGTGGTATCTCAAAGTTGTTTTAATTTGCATAGTTTTAATTTCATCATCTGAAAACTGCTTGTTCATATCCTTTGACAATTTCTCAATTTGGGAATGACTTGTATTCTTATATACATTTGATTAATTTTTCTATATATTTCAGATATGAGGCCTTTAACAGAAACACTGTAAAAATTCTTTCCCAGCTTTCTGTTTTCCTTCTAATCTTATTTGCATTGGTTTTGTTTATGCAAAATCTATATAGTCAAAATAATCCACTCTGCATTTCATGTTCTCTATCTCATCTATGGTCATAAATTCTTCCCCTCTTCATAGTTCTGACAAGTAAACTATTCCTTCCTTTTCTAATTTGCTTTTGGTATCACCCTATATGTCTGAATTTTGTACCCATTTTGACTTTAACTTGGTGTATGGTGTAAGATGTTGGTCTATGCCTAGTTTGTGCCGTACTGCTCTCCAGTTTTTCCAGAAGTTTTTGTCAAATAGTGAGTTCTTATTCTGGAGGCTAGAGTATTTGGGTTTATCAAACAGGAGATTGCTATATTCCTTTACTGCTGTGTTTTGTGTGCCTAACCTATTCCACTGATTCTTCTCTCTATTTCTTAGCCAGTACCAAATAGTTTTGATGATTGCTGCTTTATAACATAGTTTTAGATCTGGTACAGCTAGGCCACCTTCCTTTGCATTTTTCATTAATTCCCTAGATATTCTTGACCTTTTGTTCTTCCATGTGAATTTTGTCATTGTATTTTCTAGCTCTATAAAATAATTTTAGGTAGTCTGTTTGGTATGGAACTGAATAAGTAAATTAATTTAGGTAGAATTGTCATTTTTGTTATATTAGCATGGCCTACCCATGAACAATTTATATTTTCCCATTTGTTCAGATCTGATTTTATTTGTGTGAAAAGTGTTTTGAAATTATGTTCACATAGTTCCTGGGTTTGCTTTGGCAGGTAGACCCCCCCCAAAATATTTTATATTGTCTACAGTTATTTTAAATGGGATTTCTCTTTCTATCTCTTGCTGCTGGGCTTTGTTGGTCATTTATAGAAATGCAGATTATTTGGGGGGTTTATTTTATATCCTGCAAATTTGCTAAAGTTGTTAATTTTTTCAAGTAGTTTTTTTAGATGGTTCTTTGGCATTCTCTAGGTATACCATCATATCATCTGCAAAGCAGGATAGTTTTGTTTCTTCCTTGCTTATTCTAATTCCTTCAATTTCTTTTTCTTCTCGTATTGCTAAAGTTAACATTTCTAGTACAATATTGAATAATAGTGGTGATAATAGACACCCTTTTTTTACCCCTCATCTTATTGGGAATGCCTCTAACTTATCCCCATTGCGTATAATTCTTGCCGATGGTTTAAGATCGATACTGTTTGTTCTCTGTGGTTTTAATAGGAATGGGTGCTGTATTTTGTCAAAAGCTATCTCTGCATCTATTGAGATAATCATATGATTTTGATTAGTTTTGTTATTGATGTGGTCAATTATGTTGATGGTTTTCCTAATATTGAACCAGTCCTGTACTCCTGGTATAAATCCCACCTGATCACAGCGTATTATCCTGATGATAAATTGCTGTATTCTTTGCTAATATTCTATTTAGAATTTTTGCATAAATATTAATTAGGGAGCTAGGTCTATAATTTTCTTTCTCTGTTTTGTCTGTGCCCAGTTTAGGTATCAACACCATATTTGTGTCATAAAAGGAATTTGGTAGAATTCCTTCACCTATTTTCCCAAATAGTTTGTATAATATTGGAATTAATTGTTCTTTAAATGTTTGGTAGAATTAACTTGTAAACCCATCTGGCCCTGAAGATTCTTTCTTAGGGAGTTAATTGATGGATTGTTCAATTTCTTTTTGTAAAATGGGATTATTTAAGGAAAAATTCATTTTTAAGGTAATCTGCATTCTAATCCCAGACATAGCATAACTAGCAATTTTGGTGCCCAGCCCTAGTACCATTAAGCTTTCTTTTTCATTGACTTTTTAATTCATTATATGAATTATAAAGGGACTTACTAGTGTGTAAGAAGGACAATTTAGTGCCCTCCATGTTTTCTACAATCTGGAGGCATTAACCTTTTTATGTTGCTTGAACACAATACTCCATTTCCCAAATCTGCACACTTTAAAAAAACTGGTTGTCCCTGGGACAGCTAGGTGGCGCAGCGGATAGAGCACCAGCCCTGGAGTCAGGAGTACCTGAGTTCAAATCGGGCCTCAGACACTTAACATTTACTAGCTGTGTGACCCTGGGCAAGTCACTTAACCCCAACTGCCTCACTAAATAAAAAAAAAAAAAACAAAACAAAGAAACAAACAAAAAAACTGGTTGTCCCCTATGCTTGGAATATTCCCTTTCCTTAGCTTCATCTCTTGACTTCCCAGGCCTCCTTCAAGACTCAGCCCAAATCACAGTGCCCCTAAGAGGTCTTTTCCAGTCTTCTCATTGCTAGTAATTTCCCTATGAGATTACTTCCTGTTTACATTGTATCGATCTCATAAGCATACAGTTGTTTGTATGTTGTCTCCTTGATTAGACTGTGAGATCTTTGAGGCAAGGAACTGTTAATGCCTTTCTTTGTATCCCCAGGGCTTGGTACAGAGTGTGCTATATAGTAAGCACTTAAGAAATGTTTGTTAACTGAAATCATTATGATACAATTATGCATGAGAGTCAAAGTAGAAATGGGGGAAAGCCTTGGAGGTGGGGTCAAGAGAGACCTCCTTCAAATTCTTCCTCTGATACATAGCAGCTACTCAACCATAGACAAATCTCTTTCAGCCTCAGATTTCTCACCTGTAAAACTGGGGAAATAATAGCTAGTATACTGATCACAAAGGGTTGCTGTCAGTATCAAATGAGATAGTGGTGTATAAAATGCTTTGCAAACATTGCAGCTCTATGTAAATGTTATCAATGAATCTGGTGGGAAAGAAAAGGAGATGCTACATAAAGGGACAGATTTGGTTGCTTAGAAAATATTCCAATGAGCTCAGAACTAGAAAACAAGCACATAGAAAAGATTGAAGGATGAGCAAATAACCAAATAATACAGAAACAAAGATGACATACTACTAAGTCTGGTGTTGGAATGCTAAAGTCCAGAATAAACTATGTCCCCACCCAAAAAAGGGTATGGAAAGGGGCTTTCCAAGTTGTATCCAACACAAAAAGAACAAGTTTGGTTCTGCTATTTCAGGTAGATGATGCAATATTCACCCCTAACTGAGAGAGAAAAAATTAATGCCAACCCTCTTTGGCTTCTCTTTTTCATTAGGATGAGGATTTTCAGACAGGTTAAGACTGGTTATCTAATTAAAATCATAAAGCAATCATTTGAGAAGGCAACATGGTATAATCAAAAGAATAGGAGGCAAGGAGGCAATGGACCTGGGTCCTGGTCCTAGCCCAGTCACTTACTAGCACATTATCTTTGGACTAGTCATTGAACCTCCCTGAGCTTTCATTTCCCATATGTAAAATATATATAATAATAAATATTGCATCTATGAGAAACATGACAAATAAATGCTTCCCAGACATAAAGGGACAGATAAATGGATTGGTATTATTATGACTTTTTTCTAGTAGAGCTTTCCAAGAGCCAGTTTTATTGAAGATAATTTATCATGCTGGACATATAAAATAATTCACTTGAAATTTCCTCATTAATTTTCTGATAACATATGCAATAAAAAAGAAAGAAAGAAAATACTTTTATTTTGTAAATAATCATAGCATTTGATCACCTAAATCCAAATTCTCAAGCTGTCTTCAGTATTTCCATTCAGACATATTCATTTTCACAATGGGTCAACTTCATGATAAAGGGCACCTGGCAACTGAAAGTGGACTTAATTCTGGGAACAGCAAAGCCACCCTGCAAATACACCAGCTGAAATATTCTAGCAATGGTATCATTAAGAGGAAATTGCTGTGCCTGCTGCTCATCTGCTTCAAACATGGAGTAACTCTTGAATATACGAAGATTCAAAACAATCTCCTCTAATGAACATGTTCTAATAACAGAGAAATTGCAATGTTCCGTTAACGTTGAGCACAAATAGATTGGCTCTTGCTTCTTCCTTTTCCTCTTTCTCACATTTCCAAGGATTTGTGCTAAATCAAGCAAGGAACAAAAGAAAATTGCAGCATGCCATCATCCCAAACAGGCTAGTGAGAGAGTCATAAAGCTGATGCAAGAAACAGGAACCTAGCTTGTAGCTCAATAATTTGGAAATTAAAGTTCTTTTCTCTGGGATGGAAAATAAAGGTGATGGTTCACTGCCATTTTCCAAAACACTTTGGATAATGTATAAATAGTCTAATCCTTTATATATTTCCTTAATTGTTTTATTTAGCTGCCACCCATGGCTCAATGGGGATTACCTTTCCCACAAAGAATCTTCATTCTGGAGTTATACAGACCATCTTTAGTCATGTGAGAGCCTCACCCATAAAAGAGGCGATATATGCTCTTTATCCCCCTAAATTATCAATTGGCTATGTGTTAATACTCATTGTGCACCATAGTAGATACCAGGTATAGGATAGATATTTATTTCCTTTACCAAAATAAAATATGCAAAACATGCAAAAGTCTCAGTAACCCATAAGCTCTATTACATTTTGTTTTAGTGAGGCAATTGGGGTTAAGTGACTTGCCCAGGGTCACACAGCTAGCTAAATGTTAAGTGTCTGAGGCCAGATTTGAACTCAGGTACTCCTGATTCCTGGGCCGGTGCTCTATCCATTGTGTCACCTAGCTGCCCTGCTCTATTACTTTTTAATGAGGTAAAGATTCCCAAAAGACTTGTCAGACTTCTGAACATATATTAAAATTTATCCTAGAACTGCATTGTACAAGCAACTCACGAAATCCTAATTTTATGCCCAACTGGGCATCACCTGAACTTTTTAATCTTTTCAGCTAGAGCATCTTCTTAACAATGGTAATCATCCCTGTGAATGGTATAGTTTCAAGTCACTTTCCACTGAGCAACTAGCTCTGATTCTGGAATGCAGGACATCTCATTATGAGGTAGCTGTTAATGCTGAAAGTGTTTCAGGATCATGACTTGGTGTATGGAGTTCAGAGAAACAAACATGAAGCAGAAGAGGAACTCAGGGACTTAAGGTAGTATGTAAGTCTTGCCTAGACAAGCACACATTGATTGACATTGTCATATGATTCATGTAGGCCACAATGACCTCTAGGGGTGAGGGGGTAGGGAAGAGAGATAAATCATCTTTGTTCCCTCTCTACTTTGCTGGAAGCCCGAGAGAGAGTTGTCTTGGACCTGTCCCCAAAAAGCAATGATCCATTGAGAAAATGGGAAATCATTTCTATAGCTTTTATGCCCTCTACAGAGAAGGCAGAGTCTCCTGACCTAATATCTAACTATTTTAAACACCTTCTAATCATGAGGACAAAGCAAAAGTTGATGGATAACACATTTGCTTTATGAAGAGTCCAGAACATAGCCTCATCTCAGTGTATAATCCTTGCCATTAGACATGTGTTTCTACCTATATGTGTTGTTGTTCAGTCTTTTCAATCATGTCTGAGTCTTCATGACCCCATCTGGGATTTCATGGGCAAGGATACAGAAATGGTTTCCCATTTCCTTTTCCAGATCATTGTACAGATGAGGAAACTGAAGCAAATAGACATAGCTAGTGTCTGAGGCCAAATTCAAATTCAAGGGATATAGGTCTTCCCAATTCCAGGCCCTGCACTCTATCCACTATGCAACCAACCTGCCCTACATATCCATATGTATCTATAGGTGAATATACAGATATTTCCTCATATGGCATACATGCATGTGTGTTGCTACCATATCAGTCAGTTAATAAGCATGTATTAAGCACCTTCTCTGTGCAAAGCACTATACTGAGAGTTAAGGATATAAATATGAAAAAAGAAGGATGATCCCTTCCCTCATGGAGTTGATAATCTAAGACAAAACATGAAGGAAGATGAAAAACTAGAGAAAAGGAGAGGGAGATAGAAGGCACCCAAAGCAGGGGCATTGTATAAAAGTCAGAGAAGTCTTAAAGTCCTATATATACAAAGTATTGCAGCCAGGTGGGAAATGTGATGTCTATGTTGATAACTCTCCTTCGATGGAGGTTTTAAAGTGCATGGTTCTCCAATCAGTAGTGATAAGGTCTCAGTACCAGAACTGATTCAACAGGCTGGATTTGAATTCAGGTCTTCCTGAATCCAGGGCTAGTACTTTTATCCACTGTGCCACCTAGCTGCCCCTCACCAGCAAGTATTATTTGTGATTGTTGTTCATTCTTCATTTTTGAAAAGAATCAGTGACATCACAGGATGATGAGTTGACTTGGGTGTTAATTGTATTTAAGTGAGGAGGAGTTGCACAAAGTCATCACACTCATTCCCCCTTCCAGAGTCATCAAAATCCAGTGGCAAGACAAAAGTCAGGATGACTGACAGTGGCCCAGGATGCAGAGGCATCTTTGTTGTCTGACCAAGCTCTAAACACTTCTTCAGTTGCCTGTTGCAACAAATTTTTTCTCAACCTTGTATTCTGCTTGAAAGTTTTCACATACTTGGAGTAGACATCCCCTTACCTAATCAATGGGTTTGAGACATCTCGGTTGCCCTCAACCTGGTTTAACCCATCTGCTAAGATGGTTTTGCCAGGGTTGTGGCCATTACACATGCTATAGCTTCTTGGAACCCCCTCCCCCCCCCCAAAATAACCTAAAGGTACTAAATGAGTAAAGGGTAAATAATGATTATATGCCATTTGCATAAGCTTAAAACCCAAAATTCCTTTCATGAATAAAAATAAAATTATCTTTTCTTGATTGCCAAAGAAAAATGAACTTTTATCATTTTACATGATGTGAAATAAGGATTCAGTATTTGATATATGATCTTCTTTTTGTTTTCTACTATTTTTATGAAAATGTCATTTTTTGGTGTTTACATTTTTTAAAAATTAATTTAATTGAAAATAACATAGATGTATTTATTTCCACAACAGTCAACTCAGATTTATCTTTATGCTTTTATACAGATTTCTTTCTTTTAAAGAGATTGTAGCTCCTTTCTATCTATAAATGATTTAGAAATATTGTACCAAACTCTATAGATGGTTTGAAGGATTTTTTAATGGTAATTTAAGCTGTGTGGAATTTCTACCTTGTCTGCTGACTTGAGAGCTTAACCATTGCATAAGACATGACCACATTGTATTTCACTAGCAATGAACTTTCAATGAGAGTATTTGAAGTGAAAAATGATAAGTAAATAAACATTCAAATTTAGTTATTACCAACATCTTCCAGAACTAAATATAAATTATTTTTATTTTATACATGTCATAATTGCCTTCTATTGGCACAGATGATTCAGATTTTTGTTGTAATTTTTCTTGCTCAGATTTAATGATTGGATAATCTAGTAAAATATCACTTATGCCAATTATCTAAGCTGTATGTGAATACAAAAAGCAACATCATGTAATGGGGGAAATGGTATCTGTGATGCATATAAGCTAAAAGCATCCCCAATTAGATCAGGGGTGAAGCAAGGATACCCATTATCACCAATATTATTCAACATTTTTGACAAAAATGCTAGCTATAGCAATAAGACAAGAAAAAGAAATTGAAGGAATTAGAATAGGCAATGAGGAAACAAAACTACCACTATGTGCACACAATATGATAGTATACTTAGAGAATCCTAGAGAAGCTACTAAAAAAACTATTTGAAATAATTATCAATTTGAGCAAAGTTGCAGGATATAAAATAAATCCACATAAAGCATCAGTATTTCTATACATTGCCAACAAAGTCACACAGGAAAAGACAGAAAGAGAAGTTAAATTTAAATTAACTGCAAAAAATGTAAAATACTCAGGAATCTACCTGCCAAGATAATTCTGAGAATTGTTTGAACACCATTACAAAACATTTTTCACACAAATGAAGACAGATCTAAACAGCCAGAGAACTATTAATTACTCATGGGTAGTCAACTTAATATAATAAAAAGGATAACCCTCCCAAAATTAATCTATGTATTCAATCTATTACCAATCAAATTACCAAAATTATCTCATAGAGCTAGAGGGAAAAAAATTCATCTGAAAGAGCAAAAGATTAAGAATATCCAGGGAATCAATGAAAAAAATGTGCAGGAAAATAGTCTAGCATTCCAGATTTTAAAAAATGTTCCAAATGTTAATCATCAAAACAAGTTTCCCTGGCTAAGAAATAGACTGGTGGATCAGTAGAATAGATTAGGTATACAACACACAGTAATAAATGACAAAGTAATCTAATATTTGAGAAATCCAAAGATCCAAGCTCATGGGACAAGGATTCAATTATCTGACAAAAAAATTCTGGGAAAACTAGAAAGCAGTTTGGCAGAAATTACCAACATCTCATACCATATACCAAAGTAAGGTCAAAATAGGTACATTATTTAGATATCACAGATCTATGGTTAAGGGAAAAATTTAAGACTAAACAAGAGATAGAAAGGATAATGGGAAGTACAAGAGATAATTTTGATTGCATTAAATTTTAAAAGATTTTGCACAAACCAATGCAGCCAAAATTAAAAGGAAAATAGAAAACTGGGGGGAACGTTGTGCAGGATGTTTCCCTGATTAGGGCCTCATTTCTCAAATATATATAGAATTAAGTAAAATTTATAAGAATGCAAATCATTCCCCAATTGATAAACAATCAAATGATATGCATAGGTAATTTTCAGAAAAAGAAATCAAAGCTATCTACAGTCACACACACAAATGTTTTAAATCACCATTGAAAGAAAAATGCAAATTAAAATAACTCTGAGGTACTGCCTCACACCTATCATATTGGCTGACATGACAGAAAATCAAAATGTCAGATGCTGGAGGGGATGTAGAAACATAGATATGCTAATGCTTTGTTGGTGAAGTTATGAACAGATGCAACCATTCTGAAGAATAATTTGGAACTATTCCCCAAAAGTTGTAAAACTGTGTATACCCTTTGACCCAGAAATACAATTACTAGGTCTGTATCCCAAAGAGATTAAAGGAAGAGGAAAAGAACCTATACATACAAAATTTTTTATACCAGTCCTTTTTGTGGTGGCAAAAATTGGAAATGGAAGGAATGCCCATCAACTGGAAAATAGATGAACAAGTTGTCATATATGATTGTGATAGAGTACTGTCATGAGAGAAGAAATGATGAGCAGAATGATTTTAGAAAAACTTGAGGGGGCAGCTAGGTGGCACAGTGGATAAAATACCAGCCCTGGATTCAGAAGGACCTGAGTTCAAATCTGGCTTCATATACTTGACACTTACTAGCTGTGTGACCCTGGACAAGTCACTTAACCTCAAATGCCTTACCAAAAGAAACAAAAAAGAAAAACAAAGAGAAGCAAAGAAAAACTTGAGAAGACTGATGCAAAATGAGGTGAATAGAACCAGGAGAATATTGTACTTAGTAAAAGCAATATTGTAATGATGATTAATTCTTAAAGACTCAGCTACTCTAATCAATACAATGATCCAAAACAATTCAGAATGACTTTCAATGAGAAGTGCTATCCACCCCAAGAAGGAACTAATAAAGTCTGAGTGCAGATTGAAGCATAATTTTTCACTGTATTTTTCTTGCTTTTTTTGACATAGATAGCATGTAAATATATCATGACTTCACATATGTAATTGATATCATAGCTTGCATCCTCAATTTAGGGGGCAAGGGGTGGAAGGGAGAGATATCATTTAGAACTCAAATTTTTTAAAATGCATGTTAAAAATAAATAATGAAAATTAAAAGATATCTATTTTATGAATACAGAGGTCTGTGAAGATGTTATCATTGAATTTATGAGAATAGAAGTGTCTAAGGAAGAGGGAATAAAGACAGAAACAAAATTTAGTAGAATGTTAAGGACCACTGAACTTAAGGCATCTATCTTAAGATGACTGGGTAGAGATACAGAAGGAATATTTAAATATATAGAAGAGCAAGGAGTATATGGTATTTCAGCATAAATAGGTAAATGAATTTGATAAGGACTTATATATGCTAAACACTGAGGATACAAATAGAAAAGTGAGATAATCCTTATTTTCAAGTAACTCTCAATCTAATGGAAGGAGGCATTACAAAAAAGAGATTTCTTCTGTAAGTCAGATATAAAAGCCCAGCGGTTCTTAATGTGGTGTCGCAGGTAAATTTTAAGGATTCTTTGAAATGCCACTTATTTTGATAAACACACATATATTTCTGGTATTTAGCCACTTGAAAATACAAGTGTTGCTCACCAAGACAATAGTTTATAGAGGTTATGTTGGTAGCAGTGTTGGTGGTCAGGTGGTACTATAATTCCTAGGACCCTTGGACTCTCCTGAACTATGTCCACCTAGATATGAAGAGAATGGGTTGTCAAGGTGGTAGCAGTAGTTTTATTGTTATGGCACATGTCTCCATCAATATCTCTTTGGGGATTCCTTTCTACTTCATCTATACTGGTGTAACTATGAGAAAGTGTCCAGAAGTTAATAGTAGCCAAAACTCTCAAATACTGAAGAGATGTCTAAAAGGCTGAAAAGTCTTTTAACTACATTTTACAATGAAGAAGTTACCTTGGGGAGGGCTTTCGGTAGATGGCAGAGATAAAAACATATTGCAAAGAGTTGAGAAAAGAGGGGAGTGGGTTGAGGAAGTAGAGGATTTCCTGTAGGCTACTTTTTTTGTTGAGGCAATTGGGGTTAAGTGACTAACCCAGGGTCACACAGCTAGTAACTGTTAAGTGTCTGAGGCCAGATTTGAACTCAAGTCCTCCAGGGATGGGTGCTCTATCCACTGTACCACCTAGTAGCCCCTAGTAGCCCCTAGGCTACTTTTTAAAGAAGTTTGGTCCAGTGAGAAGGGGATAGACAGTACAGTAACTAGGTCAGGTAGAAGATTCAAAGATAACCTTTATTAGGATTAGAAGAAAATACCTTTATAGGTACTTTGGAAGAGAATAATATAATGGAAAGGAAGAGATTTAAGACACAAAAAAAGGGATGGGGTGATTCTTGGAATAAAGTCTTGGAAGAGGTAGGAGGGATTGGATCAAAAGCATAATTATGGATTAGCCCTAGAAAAAGATAAGGATATCACTGCCTAGGAGTCAAGAAGGAAGGAAGAGATAAAGGGTGACATTTTGAGAAAAGCACACAAAGGAAATCCCATCAGCTCAATATTCTTACTGAAGCACTGAAGTTATCTTATGGGATGAAAGCAAAAGTTCATTCAAGGGTTTAAGAGAAAAAAATATAACCTTTGAAGTGTATAATGGCACAGAGAATCAATAAGTGTGAAATAGAAAAACTGAAACAACAGTATTGAGATGAGGTTTAGAGCACACATTTATAGTAGTTAGAAATAGCTTGATTGGGCAACTGTGTTTAGCAATAATTAGCTTACAGAGAGAAGGAGAGGACAAATCAAATGGTGAGATTTACTGTGTGTTGAGGGTGAATGGAGCAAAAAGTTCTCAGAATTGTCCTAATCAAAATATTAATTTAATAGAGCAAAATGCTGCCTTAAATACACTACAACAATATGTATCACATACATATGTCGAGATCATACAAGATTCCTATCTAGATGTAACTACAAAGATAACTGTACAGTGATCTTGTGATCAATATCAAGCCAGACAGAGACAGGAAGCTATATGTTCATCAAAGGCATTTACTACTGTCATGGAGTATGTATTGTTGCAGAATCCAAATATGAAAGGTGAAGTTCCCCAGCTGCTTATGTTTGTTGATGATATTATGACCTACAATAGTGCATGTATTAGATCCATGAACACTCAAAAGAGATTAGCCAAATAATACAGAAAAAAAGAAGCATAAAGAATTTCCAATTATTCACTTGGACAGATAATCCATTGAATATGCCTATCAGTACATGAAGTTTGGAGAAACATTGCAGATGCAATGAAGTGAAAATTGTGATTGCAAAGTTGTACAACACTTTCAATAATCCCAGTCTTCTCTGAAACATAAAAATCCCTAACATCAATATTCTCTCATAGGAATTTTAGTTCCAAATTTTTCTCCCACCCTCCCTTCCCTCCCTGCTCCTCAAGGCAGAAAGCAATCTAATATAGGTTATATATGTGCAATCACATTAAACATATTTCTGCATTAGTCATATTGTGAAAGAAGAGTCAATCAATATTCTCTCAATGATACAATTTGGTTATGATTCATAGAACAGCAACAATTCTAAGAATTAAAATTTAGGTTACTCAAATAGCATTAGAGAAATAAATGGTGGATACAAGTAGGTGCCAGCATGCTATTGACAATAACTGGTATGCAATGAGCGAGATGGAAGATTTTATTCAGAAAAGTATATTGAATAAACACTAAGACTTCCTGACAGTTACTTAAAAAAAAACTCCAAACACAGCCAGAAAACAACTCCTGGAGCAGCAGAACCTACAAAAAGATGGTCGAGATTATTTTCCAGCCAAAGACACCTTGGAAGTTTGGCAGAAGGGGGAGCCAGGCTGGAGGCGGAGTGCAGCCCCAAGATTGCACAGACACAGATGCAGCCCCAGGCAGACTGCACCAGAAAAACTTACCCCTGAGCCTCTTAGTCATCTGCAGTGCTGGCATCTTCTGGAATTAAGCTCATGGTCTGCTGAGAGGGCTGAATGATGGGCCAGGGGGAAAGCTACGGGGGTGTATGTGGGAGCTAAGGGAGGATTTGGAAGTCCTACCTTAGCAGGGAACCAGAAAGAAATCTTGAGGGGTGGTGGCCCAGGTTGGGGAGGCGAACAGGTGCATCAGAGCTAGCAACCATGGCACAAAGTTTTCCCACCTGGTTGATTGGTAACTTGGCCTGGGATTATCTATAGACCAGAGAAAGGACCAGGTGAGTAAAGAAACTGCCCCTCATTAAATCATAACACCTGGGACCCCCTGAAGCTTGGTACAGCATATTCTGGAAGCAGGATGACCCCACACTAAGAAGGAGTTAAAAGTCAAGTGAAAGATGGGCAGGATGAGCAGGCAGAGAAAGTTGCAAACCATAGAAAACTTCTTTAGTGACAAGGAAGATCGAAGTGCACCCTCAGAAGAGGATAGCAATGTCAGGGTCCCTACATCTAAAGCTTCCAAGAAAACTATGAATTGGTCTCTGGTGATAGAGGTGCTCAAAAAAGACTTTGAAGATAAATTTAGAGAGGTAGAGGAAAAAATGGAAAGAGAAATGAGGTTGATGCAGGAAAGACATGAGAAAAAAGTCAACAGCTTGAAAAGCCAAATGGAAAAGAAGATACAAAAGCTCTCTGAAGAAAATAATTGCCTAAGAATTAGGATTGAACAAATGAAAACTAGTGACTTTATGAGAAACCAAGATATAATAAGTCAAATCCAAATGAATAAAAATAGAGGGCAATGAGAAATATTTTCTTGGAGAAACTGTTGAAATGGAAAATAGATCCAGGAGAGATAACTTGAAAAATATTGGACTTCCTGAAAACTATGATCAAGGAAAGATCTTAGACATCATCTTCCAAGAAATTGTCCTGATATTCTAGAACCAGAAGGTAAAATAGAAATTGAGGTGCAGCTAGGTGGCAAAGTGGATGGAGCACCAGCCCTGGAGTCAGGAGTACATGAATTCAAATCCGACCTCAGACACTTGACACTTACTAGCTGTGTGACCCTGGGCAAGTCACTTAACCCCAATTGCCTCACTAAAAAAAAAATCTGGCCTCAGACACTCAACACTTACCAGCTGTGTGATCCTGGGCAAGTCAATTAACCCCAATCACCTCACAAAAATAAATAGAAATTGAAAGAATCCACCAATCACCTCTTGAAAGAGATCCCAAAAGGAAAACTTCCAAGAATATTATGACCAAATTCCAGAGATCCCAGGTCAAGGAGAAAATATTGCAAGCAGCCAGAAAGAAGCAATTCAAACATGTGGAGTCATGATAAGGATAGCACACCATCTAGCAGCTTTTACATTAAAGGATTGGAGGGCATGGAGGAATTCTGGAGGGAAGAGGAATTGGGTTTACAACCAAAAATCACCTATGTAGTAAAATGAAAAAGAGGACTTTCAGGTATGTGTAATGAAAAGACCTGAAATGAATGAAAAATTTTACTTTCAAATGCAAGACCCTAGAGAAACATAAAAAGATAAACAGGAAAAAGAAATCATGAGATATGTTAAAAGGTTTACATTCCTACATGGGAAGATGATATGTCTAAATCATAAGAGCCTTCTGAGTATTAAGGCAGATGATAGAAATAAATTTAGGGAGAGGGCACAGGTGGGAATTGATTATGAAGGGATGATACCTGTAAATCACTTTTTTGTTTGTTTCTCTTTTTTGGTGGGGGGGGGTGAGCAGTCAGAAGTGACGAGTGTCTTGCATGTGAGGCCAGTTTGCTCCTGGTGTCAGGGTGGGTGCTTTGTCCACTGTGTCACCTAACTGCCCCATGATGACATCTTTGGGGTAAAATTGAGGGAGGAAAGGAATACAATGGGGAAGTGGCAGAATGGGGTGAAATCTTACATGAAAGAAGCAGGAAAGGGCATATGGAGTGGGGGGAGAGATGGGGGAGATGTGGGTAAGTGAAGAAACCTTACACACTTCAGAATTAGCTCAAAAACCTAAATCTCATCAGTTGGCCCAAGGAGGGAATAACATACTCACCCAATTGGGTGGAGTAATCTATCTAACCCTGCAAGAAAGTAGGAAGGGAAGGGGATAAGGAGGGAAGGGTGAAAGAAGGGGGTGCAGAGCTGAGCAGGGGTTAGTCAAAAGCAAAACACTTCTGAGGAGGAATAGGGTAAAAGAAGATAGAAAATAGAGTAAATATCATGGGAAGGGAATAGGATGGAGGGAAACAGTTATGATGATTGATTATAATGGCAAAATGTATGGTACTTTGCTGGGCTATTGTGAAGAAAATTCTTTGTCAGGTTTAAGGCACTATATAAAAGTTTTGATGAACAGGATGTTATCAGAAAAACTTGGAAAGACATACATAAACTGAAGCATAGTGAAATTTACTGTATACAAAATAACAATAATGTAAGATGATCTGCTGTGAAGGACATGGCTATTTTCAGCAATGTAATGATCCTATATACCTCTGAAGTGCTTATGAAAATTGCAATCCATCTACAGAGAAAGAACTGTTGGTATCTGAAAACATATTGAAGCATAATTTTTTGATAGATCCTTAATCTGAAGTTTTGTTTTTGTCTGTTTTCTTTCACAACCTGGCTAATGTGGAGATTTGTTGCATGACTACTCATGTATAACTTATATTGAATTATTTGAGTTCTAGGGGGTGAGGATTGGGGAGGGAGGGAGGAAGAGAAGTTGGAACACAAAGTTTTTAAAAATTTATGTCAAAATGGGTTTCTACATGTAATTTGGAAAATAAAATTCTAAACAAACAAACAAAAAAGAAAGAAAGGGATATTGGCTTCTTGTATAGTGAAAGTGAGGAATAACATATGGTCAGGCCACGTAACATACTGGTAAATAATATAGGAAGACCTCTAGCATGTTAGATAGCCTATAGAAGAGGTTCTTAACCTGGGGTACATGAAGTTTATATAATAAATAGAGAGATTAGATAGATAGATAGATAGATAGATAGATAGATAGATAGATAACAGAAAAATAATTACATTTCAATATAATTGACTTCATTTTTAATCCTACATATTTTGTTTTATATATTTAAAATATTATTCTAAGAAGGAGCTCATAGGCTTTGCAAGACAGTCAAAGGTACCTATGACACAAAAAAGATTAAAACCCCTGCTCTATTGCATGGTTAAAAGTTACGCAGTACAAGAAGGTCTTGATAGGTCCCCATGGGAACTCTTGGAGGGACTCTCCAAATGCAAAAGATAATATGCTTGCTGAAATAAAACAGTATTCTACACAAGCATGTCAGGGGAATGCCATAAACATGTTATAATTATATCTCAGCAAGGTATTTAACTAAGTTTCAAATAATAATGAAGGGATCTGGACTTAATTAGAGTATACTAATTGTATGTTTAATATGGAAATTTGTATTTTTGTGTCAGGGCAGAGATATGAAGTGTGAAGCCATAGGGCTATATCTGTGGCCTTGTTCTAAATATTTATCCATGCCTTCATGAAAACATAGGTACCATAGTCAGCTTATTAAATTTGCTGAAGAAATAAAGTGACGTGGATAACAAAACTGACATTCAAATTTCCACAAATTAGAATGGTGAGCTGAATACAATGATATGAAATATAGTAGACAGAAACATCAAGTCTAACATATAGGTTCAGAAATTAAACACAAGTGCAGATAAGGGAAAACTTCATAGTTCATGTAAAAATATGTGGGTGTTTGTTTATTTTTTTGTGTGCTATATTTTTTTGCTTTTTTTTTTTTGCAGCGAAATGAGGGTTAAGTGACTTGCCTAGGGTCACACAGCTAGTAAGTGTCAAGTGTTTGAGGCCAGATTTGAACTCAGGTCCTCCTGAATCCAGGGTCAATGCTTTATCCGCTGAGCCACCTAGCTGCCCCCGTAGGTGTTTATTAAAGTGCAAGTTTGGTATGAGTAAACTATTATATGGAAGGAAAAAATATATAATTTGGGGTTTAATTAAAATTGTTTTAAACAATGGAGCTCATAATACCATTGTATTGAAACCTTATTGGACCACACAAAAAATACTGGATTCAGTCATTGGCACCACAATTTATAAAAGGCATTGCCAAACCCTGGGAAGCCCAACCAAGGTAGTGAGGGTATTGGAAATCATGGCATACAAATAGAAGGAACTAGGGATATTTAGCCTAAAGAGGAAGAGATATTGATACATGATTACCTATTTAAAGTAGCTGAAGTATTGTCATGTGGTAGAATAAAATTTGAATTTCTTTGATACAGGGTAGGACTAGGAGTATAATAGGGAAATTGTTGATAGACATGTTTAGGCTAATTTAATGCAGGAAATTTTAGATATGTCAGAAAGTTCAATGGGTTATTTAAAAGGTAATGAGCTTCCTAAAGCTAGGGACTTCAAGAAGAGATTAAATTACCATTACAATCCTTGAAAAATGTTGTGCAGGGACTTTCTGCTCAGATATGGATTGGTCTTGATATTCTTTGAGGTTTATGCTAACTTGGATTTTCTGTTTTTCATCTAGAATACAATTCAGTGAAGTTTTTTGGCACCTGTGCAAGGATTTAGTTTGTATCATACTATACGTTACACTGTTGGAAAAGACATGGCTGTTCATGTCTCTGTCACTTGTTTGATATGAAAGTACTTTTAAAAGTATAAAGTGCTATGCGTAGTTTAACAAGGTATTACTAGATAGCAGAGACCCAATATTCAGTGGACAACTACAAATTAAGATATTCATGTTCTACCAAAGTCCTATTATGGGGGCAGCTAGGTGGTGCAGTGGATAAAGCACTGGCCCTGGATTCAGGAGGACCTGAGTTCAAATCCAGCCCCAAACACTTGACACTTACTAGCTGTGTGACCCTGGGCAAGTCACTTAACCCTCATTGCCCCACAAAAAGAAAGTACTATTATGATTCTTCATCACAGAATTTATATAATCCTGGGTTCTTGAAGAAAATGCCAGCAAAGTATAAACTCTGTCAAATACAAGTGCTACCAAATTGAAAAGGTTTTTTGTATGGGCCCAGCATTGAATTATTTGCTTGTCATTTAGGACAAGCTCACCAAAACACAGGGACTCGTCAACACAATTTTGACCATCACGTGATGATTTTATTGAGTTCAGTAACTCATGAAGACATCTACTAATGCAGAAAGAGGTTTAACTTGTGAGAAGCATAACCACATCAATTAATTTTGGATTTTTAGAAATGTAATATAGTAGTATCATGCTGTGCTGCCCTCCAGTGACCATAATATCCAGAGTTTTAGGGTTAGCATGTAAGAGATTAAGTATTCCTAATTTTACCAGAATGAAATTTTATGCATCATTAAATAAATGGCAATTCTTCACCAAAATTCTCAATATTTTAAAAAGAACTATTTTCTGTATGAATGAGATGAATCTTAAGCTAAATAGATAAGGAAGAATCTAAATGCATCCAAACTTTAAAACAAAGCCCTACCTTTAGCACAAAACAAGCCATATACTCAATAGGTATCGTAGGCTCATACTACCATGTTTCAACAAAAAAATAAATTGGAAAACAGAAAATAATCCTCTTGATGAAAAATAAATAATAATAATAACCTTAATTTTTATTATTTATATGAAGAGCATAATATAATGGCATGTATGTATATAGGGATATGTAATCCCATAATCCCAGAATATCAGTTAGATAGTACATAAGAGGTCATTCAGTGTGCCCCATAACTGAATTGAATTGTCTGTATAATACTCCTGAGAAGTATTTTTTTGCATCCAAAAGTTATGTCTACCACCTGTGGGTCGTGTCAACCAATTCTACCAGCCAATTATCTTGGAGCTGTGTGTGAGGATAGCCCTGCTTCCTGTTTGACAGGGGGCTTCTGGAAGAAGCCATAGTGGATATTCCTTTTGGTTCGGGAACCACCTGGTGGCAGCAGACACATTCTAGCTCTTAGATAGCTAGGTGAAGGTGGCTTTTGCTCTCTCTCTCTCTCTCTTTGCTAACCCCTAATATACTTTAATAAATTCTCAATGCCCAAAGACTGGTGCCAAAGCTTCTAATTTAAGGCAATCACACATTGGATTTTTTTTTCAACATCACATATCCAACTTTCCATTAAGACCTTCAGTTCTGGGAAGATCATCACCTTCAAAATTCTCTCCTTACACTTTTGAGCAGCTCTAATTATTAAGGTTGTTTTCTTCTTTATATCAAGCAAAAAAATTTGTTTCCTGTCACCCTATACCCCATCCCTATTTTTCCTTGTTCTGCCTTCCAGCATCAAGCAAAACAAATATAATACTTCTTTACATAATTGTCTTTCAAATACTTGAAGACAGTTATTATCTCTGACCTTTTTCTTTCAATGAGGGTTTTTTTCATGATGATTTTTTTCATGATTTCAGGACCACGGAGAGTTACTCAACAACTTTTCTGAGTTTGATTTCCTTTTGAAGATGATAACAACAGTACATTAATATGAAACTTCAAGTTTTACACACCAGTTTCCTTGGAATAAATCCATGTATGGGTATTGCAATAAGAAAGATCAGATTGGATTCTAAAAACCTGAGTGAAAAATATTGGTTCTGGCATTTCATAATTGTGTCAGCTTGGGGTTCCATTTCTTCACTTTTTTTTAGAAATTGTCATAATAATACTGGTACTAACTATATTATCAAACAGTAGTGAGAGGAGAATCCTGGCAGAGTACATAAATGTGAGTTAATGCCATAATCATTTTCTTAATCATCTCATCCTTTTGATAGAGTTCAGATAGAAAAATTCTGAAACTTGCTATTCTGCTCTTATTCTTTTATTTAATGTTCTGAAGACTGTTACAGAGCTCTATAAAATAATTGCTTTTGTAACTAAATAAACAATATTGGGATGTAAGCTCAACTTCTATAGATTTGCTGAAAGCATCACCAGAACAATTCCACTAGTAGATAGGGATGATAGGATGACAGGGATAATATACACGTCATCTTGTTTCTACATTGGTTTTCTTTTTAATTTCTTCAACAAGATCTTTATGTCTTGAAAACATTTCAGTCAGTATAGTTTGTATATGAGTATTTAGCATGCTGACATTGATTAAAAATTTTTACTTAAATTTTTATGCATGATGGTTCATGTGATGGTAAGGAATAGTGCTGTTTATAATGATGCTCCAGTTCCAGCAAAGTTTATTCACTGCGTTCTCAATATTATTTTGTCATTTGCTTTTGCGCTTTGGGAATTAGTCATCTGCCAGATTATAAAGGATAACAAGCATCTAATACATACTTCCAAACATTTAATAGTATTTTCTATGTATGCAACCAATGCTAAATTCATGAAACTTATGATAATATCTTGAACAGTGTCTACTGATTCCTTGAATAATCTTCATTTATTACCAGGTCTGGACGCCATAAGGATAACAACAGCTATAATTTTGTTTTGGCTTGGTTTTTTGTTTTGTTTGTGAGGCAATTGAGGTTAAGTGTCTTGCCCAGGGTCACACAGCTAGTAAGTGTTAAGTGTCTGAGGCCAGATTTGAACTCAGGTACTCTTGACTCCAGGACTGGTGCTCCATCCACTGCTCCACCTATTTGCCCCAACAGCTATAATTTTTGATGGCAATAATCTGTCCCATCAAAATCCCATCAAAAAGCCCTTGATCTCCACAAATCTGTGTGACTTAATCATTTGTCAGGTGCTTCTCTATCGTCATCATCATCCAGCATATTAAGATACACAAAGTGCTTCTGATGTGTTATCTTAATGGGTAATCAAAATTTCTGTGGGAGGTAGGTACTATTGTCCCCATCTTATAGAAGAGGAAACTATGCCTAGATTATTTTAATTGCCCCCTTATTTTCACTTTTTCCCAATCCTATCCGTCATTCATACTGTTGCCAAAATAATATGTTATGCATAGTTCTGATTATATCACTCTACTTAAATATGTTCAGTGACTTCTTATTGCTTAACAAAGTTCAAACTCTATGCCTAACATTCAAGGCCATTCACAGCCTTTGACTTTCTCCAAACTTTATAACTTTATCCTATATTACTATTTTCTCAATGTTCTCCAGATCAATTAGACTTCTCTCTTCCATGACCACTCCACCCACTCCCTTCCCTCCACATGGATGTTTTCCCTCCCCATTTTCACCTGTTAAGTTCCTGACCATCCTTTATTCTTTGTTTGCTTTTTTTGGTATGATACAAATAACTTTTTATGTCTTCTGGTTTCTTACATCATCATTTTTCCCACTATCACCCCTCTCCTCCTCCTGGAGGGTCACCCCATATAACAGAAATAATCTTTAAAGACAAAAAGAAAAAGAGGAGAAAAATCAGCACAAGTGATAAATGCATTTAAAAAGTCCAAAACCCTTTCGTAATCACTGACTAAGGTACTTATCATGAGTATATTATAGTTATTTAGGCTTGTGCTTTATTCCCTCACTTCAAAGCAATTTCAACAATGGTAGAGAACCCTACCTCCTATCATGGTGTTCTAGACATGCTATATGTTTAAATATCTTTAAATGATTATCCTTTCTCACCTGCTTTCTCATAGGGAAAATACTGGATAGGGAAGGAGAAAATAATAGTGCATCAATCATTTATACATGATAGAATTATTATGTTGCTCATAAAGATATGTAGGAATATATAAACATTTTGATTATTGAAATATATTTGATTGAATTTACAAATATTTTCTACTCATTGCCATCATAAGGCAAATATCAAAATTTTCATTGGGTATACAAACTTTCAGTGAGTTCTCTCAGGGTCCCTCTGATAGAAGAAACATACAGACATTTTCTACATGTAGAAAATGGCCTATAGTACAGGCCTTTTGTGGAGATTACTTGAGATGTAAAAAAATGATATCTGGCATTTATATAGTATTTTCAAGTTTCCAAAAGACTTTATAAATATTTTATTTTATCTTCACAACAACCCTGGGTAGTAGATACTATTACTATACCCATTTTCCAGATGAGGAAAGTGGAGCAAATAAAAATTAAGTGACTGCCAAGGGTCACATAGCTAGTAAGATTTTTAAGCTAAATTTGAACTGAATTTGTTCTAACTCTCTAAGTCCAAGTATCTATTCATTATACCATCGAGTTGCCATATAAATGTTTGATACTGATATTTCTGCTTCTGCTACTACCACTACTTATACCAAATTCTATGATTGTTTAATAAAATGCCTTTTCAGTATGCATACCAAAAAAATCACATTGACTGAACTTTTTCCTTCTTATATTGGTCTTCCAAAGACATAACTTACAACTAAAGATATTCTTGTTAGACTTATTTTTCCTGAGATTTGTATAAAAGGGCTTTGAAAATCAGAAAGTACCACATAAATGTAAGTTATCATTGTGATGATGCTTATAAAGGGTAAAATTCCCTTTTGCTCTCTATATCTTTCTCTGGCATTCTCATAAGTGACTTTTCAAATGATAGGGATGAATAATCTCTGGAGAGTAATCATTTACTTGTAACTGCCTATTTTTTATGTTTGCTGCAACAGATTTTATATTCCATGGCCCATATATTTAAAGATTACTTGATAAGAAAGTACTTCATACTTTTAAATTCCAGTTTTAGCAACACATAAGAGAAATGATCCCGGAGATAAATATTTCATCTAACAAAATATTCTGAATTTTGTACCTCAAATCCAATTGTTAACAAGTCTAATCATTTTTTCCTGAACTAAATTTCTTATATCCCAGGTTCCCTCTCAGCATTGTACAATAGCCATAATGTGCCCATACATATGTAGAATGCAAGAATCATAGTTTAGGATTGGAAAGAACATTAGAGACCATATTAACCAATCCTCTCCCTTCCCTATTTTACTTATGAGGAAACTAAGTCTTAGGGCAATTTTGCCTAGGATCACAAAGCTAGTCAGTGGCTGACTTTGGTTATCTCTTTTCTTGATTGCTCAAGAGCCATGGAGGTAAAGACTTCCCTAAGTTTGTATTCTTGATCTGATATTCACTTATTTGCTTTTAGTCAGTCAGTTGATTTCTGTGAGCCTCCATTTCAAGTTCTAAACTAAAGGTCTAAAAAATCAAACCATGCCCTTGTGGCATGGTGCTAGTCTTGATTCTAAACCAGTATTATAATTCTTCCTAGGAGGGGATTTGTAATCCCAAACATATCAATATATCTATAGGATCCCTGTCTAAATATATGTTGTTCAATTAGTCAATAATTACTTGTTAAATGTCAAAAATGATTAATGCTTTCTGCCATACTATTTTTCCCTTTTTTGTTGTTGTTTTTTGTTTGTTTGTTTCTTTCTTCTTGTGGTTTTCCTCTTTTGTTCTGATTCTTTTCTCACAACATGACTAATGTGGAAATATGTTTAACGTGATTTTACTGTATAACCTATGTCAGATTGGTTGCTGTCTTGGGGAGGGGGAAGAGAAGAGATGGAGAGAGAAAAATTTGGAACTCAAAATCTTACAAAAATGAATACTGAAAACTATCTTTACATGTAATTGGAAAAAATAAAATACTATTTTAAAAAAATAAAGAAAATCCCAACCTAGTTGAAAGATATGATACATTAACCATTATATACATTAAACAATAATACTACTACAATGTAAAGTAGTGTCCAGTCAGCAGTACAAGCTACAACTTCTATATAAATTCAGAGAAGAGAGAATATCTGACTTCAGTATTCAGGGAAGGATCCATGGAGGATACATGATTTAAGATAGGTCCTAGAAACCAAGTGGGATTTTGATAAGGGAGGAGGAAATATAATCCTGTTAAGGGAATAGGAAACAACATGAACAAAGGCAGAAAAGTGGGAATGTGCAATGCATGTTCAGGAATTAGTGAGTAAGGCAATCTGGCTGAAATGAAAGGTTTATTTAGGGGAATATTATGGGAGATAAGGCTGGAGAAATAATTAGGATCAAATTGTGAGAGCCCTTGAATAGCAGGCTCAGACATTTATCCTTCATCTTTTAGGCAATAGATAACAATTTAAAAAGAGCATGAAATTATAGTCATGAGGCAATTAATCTGGCATTTCCAGAAGTAAAAGAAAATAAGAGAGGCAAGGAGCACAATTAGATCCTTGCAAAAGAAGGAATGAGGGCATGGCTCAGTGTCATAGATAGGATAATGTTGAATGATTAATGGTTATATAGCAATTCAAAGTTTGCATGTACTTTCTATACATTTGAACTTCCCAATAACTCAGAGTTATTAGGAAATGGTTATCTTGTATTATATATGAGAAAAATGAGGGCTTCAGATCACTAATAAGGGAAACACAAATTAAACCAAGTAACTTCACCACCCATCAAATTGTCCAGGATGACAAAAGAACAAAGTGATAAGTATTGGACAGCATATGGAAAGGAAAGCATATTGATGCACTGTTGGTGGAGTTGTAAATTAGCCCAACTATTTTGAAAATCAATTTGCAATTCTGCTAGCTATGAAATAAGGAAGGGGTGTTTAGTTATTGAGTAGATTCAGACCTTCTTTTAGACTGTATTAATTTCCAATAACTTTACAGAGTAAATATCCTGCACAAAGACTCAAAATTGAGCAATTTCTTGTGGAAATTGAATTTAACATTTCCATTTAAAATAACATAAAGGTTCTTTTTATTCCTTTAAAAAAGGAGAATCAGTAAATTTCTAAAAGTGGGATATTATTAAATATGTCCAACACACACAATACGCTTTAGCATAATTATATAGCTATAATAAATTGCACAATATTGTGACTAGATAGGAAAGGCTTATAACAGAAATGCAATTAAAATAAAAGGGTTTTATTTCAATTATATTAGAAATTATAATTAGATAAGCATAGGATTTTTTTTCTTTCAACACTGTCTCTAGTTTGGGAGGAACCATAGCACCTGAAAGGTTTGGACTTTTAGACCTGGAATAATTTAAACCACTTCACAGCCAAAGAAAATAATATTCCCTGAGGGTTTGTTCACTTCTTACAGGAAAAGAAAAGTACTTCTCTGACATCAAATCCAGACTCAATTCACTGGTCAAAGAAGCATCTTTCAATCCAGTTCTAAAACACACACACACACATACACACAAACTCTGAACTAATTTGGGTCCAAAAATAGATTTGAGAGTTTGCTATTTGCAAACAACTCACTCTAAACCAATATGGTTTTGGTTTTGATTAAATATGATATTGGTTATGATGATCAAAGCTTCCATCCCAAACCAATACTATTAAACAAGAACAATACTGTTAGCCAATAAATACTGTTATTAAAGGGTCTTTCAAGTAATGATCAGGAAATGCCACCTGCTGATCTGTAAAGAGAATGGTCAGTGTCCTGTTTCTTTTGTTCTTCAATACACATTCTCTGGGATAGATGCTGGTCTCTTTGACAACCCTATTTTATAGGTAGTGGAAAAAGATGGGAGAGTGATAGGGAAGAGAGAGGAAAGAAGTAAAGAGTGAAAGAGATAGAAAGGAAGAAGTATTGACGGGAGAGAAAGGGGCTGAGGGAGACAGAGAAACAGAGACAAAGGGAAAGGGGGGAAAGGAAGGAAAAAGAAAGATGCAGAGAGATGGAGATATGGAGACAGAGACAGAGACAGAGTCAGAGAGAGAGAGGGAGAGGGAGAGAGAGAGAGAGAGAGAGAGAGAGAGAGAGAGAGAGAGAGAGAGAGAGAATATTAAGCTTTTTCAGATTTTATATTCCCCTAAACCATACATAAAATTGACTGTAACAATAAAATCCCAGAATCTCAGAGCAGACAGAGGATTAGAGAGAATATCTATTTCAAATTCTACCTGACCAAGACCATTTATTATTTCTGTGACTGTGAACAAGTCATTAATCCTCTTTGCCTTGGTTTCCTCATCTCTGAAATGAGCTGATGGGGACAGCTAGGTGGTACAGTGGATAGAGCACCAGCCCTGAATTCAGTAGTACCTGAGTTCAAATCCAGCCTCAGACACTTGACACTTACTAGCTGTGTGACCCTGGGCAAGTCACTTAACCCCAATTGCCTCACATATATGTATACATACATACATACATATATACATATATATATATATATATATATATGAAATAAGCTGGGGAAGGAAATGGTAAATGACTGCAGTATCTTTTCCAAGGAAACCCCAAATGGGGTCATGAAGAGTTGGAGAACACTGAAAACTACCTAAACAACAAAAACTATGTGCCAGGCACTAGGTTAAGCACTGGAAAAATAAGGCTGTGTATTTTAACCCACATCTCCTCAAATTTTTTACTTGTACATTTGTTTAGTGGTTGTTGTTGTTTAACTCAAGTGAAAGACTTAACAATTGACAATTTTTTGATTCAACTGATTATTCCAGCTCATTGAAATCATCATGGATTATGACTCTGTACATGACAAGGACTGTGCTAAGCATTGCTTTCCCTCTCCATGCCCCATGAAAATTTAAGTATGTTCTCTAGTCACTAATAAAAACATTAGATAAAAAAGACCAAAGCCAGGTCTCTCAGACACTTTTTTAAGCTGTGTGACCCTGGACATATAACTTGACCACTGCATGCCTTAGGTTCCTTGTATGTAAAATGGAGATGATAGTAACACCGGCCTCCCAGGATTATTGTCAGGATCAAATGAGTTATAATTGTGAAGTGTCACCTTGTTAAAACAAACCATGGTGTGGTTAAGTGATAAAATTCAAGACAGTCAGAAATGTTAGTCTTGGCTCTCTGTGACCATGGACAGGCCTCAGCTTCGTCACATGTAAAATGAAGTATGTATAATTAAAATTAACAGTCCACTTGTTTGTGGTGGTGTTATTCAGTCATTTCAGTCATGTCCAATTCTTTATGACACTCTTTGGAGTTGTGGGGGGTTTTTGTTTTGGGTTCTTTTTTTTAGCAAAAATACTGAAGCGGTTTGTCATTTCCTTCTCCAACCCATTTAACAGGTGAAGAACTGAGGCAAACAGGGTTAAATGACTTTTCCAGGGTCACACAGCTGCTAAGTGTCTGAGGCCATATTCGAACTCAGGAAGATGAGTCTTCCTGATTCCAATCCCATTGCTCTATCCTCTTCACCATCTATAGCTTCTGTACTACTAGCTGGCACTCTATCCATTGCACTACCTAGGATGGGTTACAATCAGCTTTAGTGTAGAAGAGGCCACATCTATGAGATCACAGATCCATGAAATGACTTTATTCTTCAAAATAAGTACATTGCAACTTCAATTTCAACCACAGGGCACAAATTTGCAAATTGTGCTATAATAGATGAGAGTGCTGTACTTGCAGTAAGGAAGACCTGGGCTCAAACTCTGTCTGCCTCAGACTTTTACTAGCTATCTGACAATGGGCAAGCCACTCAATCTCCCTGGGCCTCAGTTTCCTCATCTGGAAAATAAGGAGGTTGAACTCTGGGACCTTTAAGGTCTCCTCTAACTCAAATATATAATCCTAAATAACTAAATGGTTCAAATCCAATCATAACACTGACATATCCAAAAAGAGCATTGGAGATGTACTGCAGAATTGTTAGAAAATTTTGGGAGTAGATTTCAAAGATAAACACATTTGGAACATTTATTGTCTCTGGCTAGACAGATGTACCAATTACTGTTTGAACTCATTAGGAACAAATGCTATTGATGGTAGTCATTAAAAAGGTAATCAGTACAGGTTACTCTATCATTACTTGCCTTGCTAAAGCCTCTGATGAAATAAATTCTTTTTTATTTCTACTGGAAGCTTACTATTATCTGTGTGTAGAGGAGAGAGAGAAAGGAAGACCTTGAAATGAATCAAATATGTATTATAGAATCTGGCCCGCCCACTATTTATGCCCTCTCTTTAAAGGGATTGGTTACAAATCCCTAATAAGAAAAGAATAAGGTCTATGTTTTTAAAATTCCAAGTTACCTGAGATATTTTGAAGATAAAGATGGTTCTATTTTATCTAGTTTACAGATAAAAACCATTTTGTGATTCTTCATTTCCTTTTGAATAAAGGTCAAACTCCTTGAACTGGCATTCAAAACTCCACACAATCTGTATCCAATCTACCTTTCAAATGTTATCTCGACAACATTTAATCTCATTCTCTAAACTCCAACCACACTGCTCTACTCACTGCCCTCAAAATATTCTTCATGCTTTCCTACCTCTGCACCTTTTCTCACATCCATATCCAAATTTCTTAACAGTAATATATAAATTAACTGAGATAAAGTAAAATATTTAAGTTTATTGAAAACTGTAAGAATATTTTGACTGATTTGCCTAAATTGAGGGGACTAATCTATGGAGGACTAATCTGGGGATTGTTGACTAACTGGCTATCTGACTGCTATTAACTTAGCATGGGCCATTTATAAAGTTCCACCACACTGCTCCACTCCCAAAATTGAAAAGCAAAATATTAAGAAGCCTCTTAATTAAATAATCAAAGCAGAGTTTATTTATGAGATACTATTTAAAATTAAGAATACAGGAAAATAAAATGTACAACCTGACTGCATTGCAGTGTGTTTCTTTCCACTGCATCTCTTTCCCACCTGCTGCGGCTTTGAACTTCTTGAATACAATAGGGGCCTTAGCCACCTCTTGCCTTAGGGCACTCAGGTCCTTTATTCTAACTCTGAGCCCCTTTCACTTTGTAAATCTCCCTGCTTCTAACTTTCCTCTCCTTACTGCCACTGCTGAACCCCTGTGTTTCTCTTTCACCTACCTTCTGTCTGTTTGTCTGTCTGCTCCGTCAGTCTGCCCTTCAGCCTCTCTTTTCTCTGTTCCTGTTCCTTCTCGTCTGCTGGCCTTTCCTCCTTGCTCCTAGTCCTTTAGCCTTCTCCTGCATTCTTGTAGCCCCCTGTCTCTCATCTGCTGCCCCTCTAATCTAACTCCCAGGTCTATATATATCTTTTCTTCTCTCCACTCAAATCTTGGGACTTCCTGCACCCCCACAGACCAAGCTAATCCTCTAGCCAGGGCTGCGGCTGGTGGGGGCACGCTCAAGCATCACGTGCCTCAGCACAGGCTATACCAGAGCCTGGCCTGGATGAGCCCAGGATCTCTTGGATAGCTCCACTCAGGTTGGAGGGAGCTGGGAGCTTTTTTCCCCCAGCTGTCTGACCTGGCATCTTGTACAGCCCATGGGGCTTTTTGGCTCAGCTGAAGCTGAGGGGGAGGGGCACCAGCACCTCCCACACAGAAGAGACCCTGAGGCCTAAGGCTTTCTAATCTCAGCCTAAAGGTAGGGTCCCCCAATCAAAATAAATTTCCACAAAACAAAACACACTCCTTATTATCTTTAAACAACTTTTAACTTGAAATGTATCTTCTTTTTGCTATAGTCGCTTGTTTGAGACAATTTGGCATTGAGTTCATGAGATTTCTGAAATTTTTAAATTCATCATTATGAATCCACACTTTATATTGTATTGAATATTAGGAATATTTTTGACAAAGAGTTGATTTTTCCAGGATTAGCCTTGACAAGTGGCTATTAGATTTGAAGAGGGTTCAAATTAGGTGAGTTCCAAGTCCATGGAAGCATGTTTAACTATATCTTTTTTTAAATCTTTTAACCTTTTATGACATGTGACATGGTACAAGGTCATGTTGTAGTATTCTAACTCTATTTGGGGTTTCAATAATTCAGGAAAAATTCTGCTTCTCAGTATATCAACATAATTACCATAGTTTAACATTCCCTTCTAGACATTTTAGACCCTGAAACTGAAAATCCCTGAAGTATTATTTGAGGGCGGATGTTTTACAGTTTAATGGAGATGCCCACATCTCACACACTCATTTTGGATTTCTGATAATTTGGGGACATCCATGACTGCAAATGTGATTTTCATCAATAAAAAAATATCTTTTTTCCAATCTTCAGTGCTTCAGTCAACATATTGTCTCATCCATGAATGTGTTTTTTCATCATAGCAAAGGTTAGGAGCTATTGGTGTGTTCACATGTTGTTCTTCTTGTTGGGTTTTTTGTTGTTTTGGGGGGAAATAAAGGTTAAGTGACTTGCCCAGGGTCACATAGCTAATAAGTATCAAGTGTCTTAAGTCAGATTTGAACTCAGATTCTCCTAAATCCAGGGCCAGTGCTTTATCCACTGTGCCACCTAGCTGTCCTACACATTTGTTTTTTAAATTGGTCTTCACACTATTCTTCCAGTTCAGGAAGCCTACAATAGACACTGATAACAACTTCTCATATTGCTAGGTCCCTCTAAAGTTCTTTGTTTTCTGATCATTAAGTGGATGATTTCATGTGAGTTAGATGTGTTTGAGGAATTATTTTTTTCTACTATGTTCTCTTTTTGAGGATTCTAGGAGTAACTCTGAGAGTCTGGGTTTTCTAATACAAGTTTGAATTATTGTGCTTCTTACTGTTAATCAGCCAGATAGGCTTTGGTTAGCTTTTTTAAAAGGTATTTACTGAAGTGGAATAAGAAAAATTGATATAAAAGTCTTTTCCTCCCAAGAGAGGTTCCTTCTTACAGGCTTAATTCAAACTGGAATACTCAACTCCTGATGTGACCTTTTCTATTACCATGTTGGACCCCCTTCTGACTGAGAAACTACTGGAATTCACATATTATGTAAAGCTCCCCGAGGTATGGCTCCTTGATTTGGTTAGTCAATCACATTTTCCCTCTTGACATAATCAAAGAAGTTTATACCCAAGGACTAGAGAAAAATTTGTTCACATATCATGCCCAATGATTGACTAATTCAATAACCCAGTTCAAAGAGGCATTCTCATCTTATAATGTATCAAGGCAGAGATTATCTTGCTAATCAAAGGAGGTGAAATTCTACTCCTTATAAAGGAAAAACTTCCTAACAGTTAAATCTATTCAACAATGGAATGGGCTGCCTCAGGAAATAACAAATTCATTTGCATTCTGTATGTTTCCACAAAGACTAGATGCACACCTGTGGGAATATTATAGAGCAGACTTTCTTACCTTTTTTGTATCATAAATTCCTTTGCCAGGCTTTGGAAAGCCTATATATAAATGTATAAAATAAAATGCATAAGAAAACATTTATATTGAAATCCAGTTATCAAAATATTTAAATAAATACAAATAATTAAACAAGTTCCCGGACACCAAATTAAGAATTCCTCCTACAGAGTGTATTCCTGGTGAAATACAATTTGGATTAGGTGGCCTCTACTTTCCCTTCAAATTTTGAAATTTTGTGAATCTTTGTATTCTATATAAATGATAATTTGTAATTACTACTGAAATATACATTTATACTTTATTGTTTTCAAATCACTTTTAAATATTTCATCTTCTTTGAGTCTCATAACCTCTGCTCTAAGGACAGGTATTGCGGCATTGCCCTCATTTTGCAGCTGATAAAACAGGTGTATGCAATTTGCACAAGATCTCAAGCTAATTTGAAGGTTTTCTAGAATTTCAGGGTGGGAAGAGGCCTTTGAAATGATTTTGTCCTACCATCTAAATTTGCAAATAAGAAAATAGGTCCAAGAGAAATGCAATGGTCCCTCAAGAGTACACAGAAATTTACTGACAGAACTGGGAGTAGGGTACCAAGCCTCCTCACCCGTGAGGCAGCATTAGTTTGATCAATCAGCAAATATTTTTAAACATGTACTATCTGCTAGGTACTGTGCTTGGCTCTGGAGACACAAATACGATGAATGAAATAATCACTACTTTCAGTGAACTTTCATTCTAACAAGGGAGAAAAAAGGATATATATGAACATATAGAGAACAAATATAAAGACCACAAATTCCAAGTAGTTAACAAGGGAGACAAACAAGGATGTATATGAACATTTAGATAATAATTTAAATAAAAACTAATTCCAAGTAGTTAACCTATAAGGTATTTTGGCATGGAGGGTACTGACAATTGGGGAGGAGGAAGGGGATAATCAGGAAAATCTCCATTTATCTTGAAAGAAGAAGAGGATTCTATGAGGCAGGAGATAGGAGAGAGATCATTCCAGGCAGAAGGATCAGTCGGTGCAGTGGGAGGAAGATGAGAAATGGAGTGTCATGTGCATGAAGAGATAGAAGGTAAGTTTGGCTGTATCCCAGGATACAGAAGTAAAGTACAGCAAAGTGGTTCATCACAAATCTAGCTGTATAAATGAAATTTTACATTGTGTAAAAAACAGCCATTAATGGATTTTCTGTGAGAGCACATTTGCATATATGTATCTGTGTGTGTATATATGTGAAAAATAGAGACTAGACTACACTAACTTAGTTATGTGAAGTATACACATTTAGTAATACAGCACATAACTTCAATGTTTTCATTTTTCATGTGATACATTTTGAATGGTTTCATCTATTTAATTATGTTTTATATAGTGAATTAAATATTACTTTGAACACATTTCTCTTTCTTATACATAACTAACATATGTATAGAGTTGTTCTGGTTTTTCTTAGTTTCTAGCCTTTAAGTCCTAAGACTGCATCTCTGCTGGGCATACTATACTAATCAGTAACACTGATTTATCAGTGCTGGCACAAAATCAGAAAAAGAAGAAAGTTCAGATACTACATAACTAGGACCCTCCCTTTCCCAGAAACTGACCTTAACCTCAAAAATGACAGGAACATTAATCTTATTAGTACAAATTCCTTGAGGACAGGAACCATAACTATTGGTTCTTGTGTATCCTCAGAATAACTAGCAAAGAGTTTAATGTGATAGTTGAACATATACATGTGTGTGTGTGTGTGTGTGTGTGTTAAAAGACAGGGATCTTATATGCTACACTTAACATGTCTAAAAACTGAATTTTTTCTCTTGCTCCCTAAACTCTTTCCTCTTCCAGACTTCCCTAATTCTGTAGAAGGCCCCATCATTCTTGCAATGTCTTGGGTTTATATCCTTGACATTATTTTTTTACTCCTTACTGTCTATCATCCAGCTATCCAATCAACAGGCAAACATTACCATTTCTACTTTCACAAAATCTCTTGCATAAGACCCATTTTCTCCACTCACAAATCTACCACTTTAATTCAGGTCCTCATTGCCTCTCATCCATATTATTGCAACAATCTGCTAAGTGGTTTCCTTACTAGCTGTGTGACCCTGGGCATCTCTACTAGCAATGAGCATACAATCTAATGGGGGCAACCACAAATTATATAAAATATCTAGCACACATATACTAATTGAATACAAAGTAACATGGGAGGGAGGGTACTGGGTACTGGGGAGGGATCAGGAAAGTATCTAATCATTTTAGTCCTTCCTACATACTGCTGCCAGAGTTACTTTCCATAAGCATAAATCTTACTTTGTGACTGACCTACACAACCAGCTCCAATAGCTTCCTAATGTCTCTAAAATCACATAGAAACTCTTCTGTTTAGTTTTTAAAGTTCTCTACAACCTGTTTCCAACCTCCATTTTCTTTCTTTTTTCTTTTCTTTTCTTTTTTTTTGTGGGGCAATGAGGGTTAAGTGACTTACCCAGGGACACACAACTACTAAGTGTCAAGTGTCTAAGGCTGGATTTGAACTCCAATGCATTATCCACTGCACTACCTAGCTGCCCCATTCTTTGTATTGGCATAGGGCCTGCCTCATTTCAGGTACTGTTAGTAAATACTTGATGATTGATAGATGTGCATCTGGAAATCATAATAAAAGAAAGGGAGGGGAGTACGATGGATTTGGATTCAGAAAACTTGGGTTTGATCTCTGGCTCTGCTACTTATTACTCGTGTGAATTTAGGCAAATAGCTTTACATCACTCAGTTTCTTTGTGTGTAAATGAGGGGGTTGGGCTAGATAATCTCTAAGGAAACTTCAAGATAGCCATTTTTAATCCTATAAAAATAACAATAAATAACATTGTGGGAGAAAAATATTCAGGAAGCATGTTTCACCAAGCATCTATGATTTGTCTGAGAAGGGCAGTGATCCATATTGATCACACAAGACAGGTGAGACTACTATTGGTGTAGTAAAGTCTTCTGAAGATCATAATGGCAGGAGTTCTCAACTCCTTATGATTCTAAACAGACAGCATGGAAACAGCACCCTGAGAGAGGACAAATGCCTGTGATTACCACACAAGAAGAGAGAAGTCAACAAAGTGTTGCTAATTGTCTTGCTGAGATCAATGATATTCCTGTGGTAAAAGCATTGATGGAAAGAGTATTTGAGTGATGTGCTGTGTTCTAAGTCACACTTGAATAAAAAAGGCTGTCAGAATGCAGTGAAACAGAAAGTTTGAGAAACAGGAGATGGAGTGCCCTCATTAGTGACAAAACTGAGGTTTTATGGCTGACAGAGTCCAGCCAGCCAAGATATCCCAAATGGAAAAATAACCAGGAGGGAACAGAGGTTCACAGAAACCCACATTGAATAAACAGGATTTTCAGTCTGAAATCCAGCAAGACAACCAAAGTGGAGAGCCTTTCATCTGAGTGCTAGGGCCTCTAGAATTGATGCTATTTAGTAAGAATTTCAAAAATGATGAAGGAAAATCATGAAGCACTCTTGTCCTAAAAGGGGCATGATAAGAAAATAAGGCATTCATTAATTTTGGACAATAGACAGCATCTCTACAGGGTATCCTGAGGACAAGTTAATTTTATCCTCTTGTATACTCATGATGCTTGGTCAATTGATCAGACTCAAGTTCTGATTTCATCTGGGAAGTTTTACCAATTATATGAGGCAGTTCGAAGATCCATTTATATATATATATATATACACACACACACACACACACACACACTAGAATTGTGGGTGACAGAAGGTCCAAATTAAATCTTCCTGAGTAGTTTAAACTGGAAATTTCAATCCTCACCATCCATGGGTAGGTGAAATTTCCAGCTTGAGCCCATAAACACTGAAGAACTTTGATTGTTATTTTATCTTGTTGCCAAATAGAGGTAAAGCCTTGCATAATTCCAAATGCCTGTGGTTAAAGTGACTGAAAATAACCCCCAATCCTAGTATTGTATTCCCTGTGGTTGTCCAAGATTTTGAAAGGTTTAAATAAAATAAACTCACTGTGGCTACTCACTGAGTTTGGAATAGTCAGTGGCTAGTGCTGATTTCCACCACTGGTGGAGGTTAAAGGTGCAGCATCAGATTATTATACCTCAGACTGAAAGTCTACTGGTCCATGGACAAAATTTAGTCCAGTCCACTGATATGCTGGCATCTCTACTAAACTAACTAGGGCTAGAGCCCTAGTTTGGGGTAGGGTACAAATTTCAAATGCATATACAAACCACTAGGGCCACAAAAGAGGACTGTACTTCAAGACATGTTGAAAAATATCCACCATACCAACAATTGCTCAGTCTTTCTAATGCACTGCTCTGATGACATCATTTTCCTTGAATATCTTCAGTGCTTCCTAGAGACAAAGGTGGCCTGAAAAGAGTATGTAGGTTTACTTGCTTGGAGCCTCAAGGTCAAAAAGATACTTTAATTTAACAGATTGTGGTAAAAATTATTTGTGGTATAGGCAGCTTTTGAAGGACCTCCCCTTTTGGGGGAGAAAAGATTGAATGCTCCCTGAAGGGAGGTTAGAGGGCACTTCCAGAACACTAGTTTGCCCTCTTGGGTTGGCGACTGCTTACCTGGTGGCGCGTGCTGGTTCTCGGTCTGGCCAGCTTTTCAGGTGTTTGGTGAGTTTGATTACAGAAAACCCTAAATTTTTTTGAACTAGCTAAATTAGAAACAGCCTGGGTTTTGACTAGGTTAAGTTCAGAGTTAAGAGTATTTATCTGTATTTCTATTTTCCTATTTCCTTATCTTTGATTTTTATTAGTTTCACCTTTGTTGTTTAATTAATTCCCAAGTAATAAAATCTGATCTTTTGGTGAACTAAAGCTTAGAGGCTCCTTTCTTATTGGCCTAGGAGAAATATCTAAAAAGGGCAGTTCAGAGGGGAGGGTTAAACCTAAAAGGTCCCTCATATTTCCAGGACCCCAACATTAAGTCAATTCACACAAATAATGCTCCGTATATCAAATTTTGGCCCTCACAAGATAAAGAACTATCATCATTCATTTATGGGGCATGATAATTTGAATAGTCTCACCACATTTATTATTTACTTTACTATTCCTTGAAAGCCAGACATGCTCTCAGAAATAGGTGCATTTGCATAGAAAATGGTTAGAAAAGCATTTGGCACAGTTTTTAATTTTTTTTTTAGTCAAGGCAACTGGGGTTAAGTGACTTGCCCAGGTTCACAGAAAGCTAATAAATGTCTGAGGTGATATTTGAACTCAGCTCCTCCTGACTCCAGGGCTAGTGTTCTATCCACAGTGCCACCTACATGCTGTTTGCTAGTTTGTTTTTTAATACAACTTAAGCACTATAAGGTAGCACAATTATGACTCCACTCCCCAGTATTATTTGTCATAGCCCAACAAATCCTACTTTGGCAAGAAAACAGAGTCAAAGGTATAAACATTACCAAAATGGAGATGAAATTATCCTTATTGAGAGATGATATAAAATTGTGTTTAGAAAACCCCAGAGAATCAGGAAAGACAGAAACTGAATTAATAGCTACTGTAAAGTCAAAGGAAACAAGATAAATCTAAAATAAGCTATCAGTATTTTTATGCAACAGTAGTAAAAATAGAATATAGAGAAAATATTAATACAGAAAATTCATAATAATACAACTAAAACATTCTTTTTAGAAATAAAGGAGGGGCAGCTAGGTGGAGCAGTGGATAAAGCACCGGTCCTGGATTCAGGAGTTCCTGAGTTCAAATCCAGCCTCAGACACTTGACACTTACTAGCTGTGTGACCCTGGGCAAGTCACAACCCCCACTGCCCCGCAAAAAAATAAATTAAAAAAATTTTTTTTAAAAGAAATAAAGGAGATGCTCATTTTTATCAGGCCTATACGAAAAATTATAATATTACCTAAATTAATGTACAGATGTAGTTCTCTCTCAATTGAATTGGGGTAGAGGGGATACATTTTTAAAATTGAAATCTTTATAACTAAAGTAAAAATAAAGTAAAAATAACAATATTAATTTGGAAAATTAAAAGTCTAGAATTGCAAGAGAAACAATTAGAAAAAATACAGTGGAAGAGAGCATAGTCATCCTCAAACAATATTATAAAACAGTAATCATCAACCCTATTTGTTACTGGTTTAAAAAAAAAAACAGAAAAACAGATCACTGGAACCGGCAAAGTAAGAAAGAAAGAGAAGAAATATAAAGCAGTAATCCAGTGTTTAATAAGCCTGAAAACATATATTTCAGGTAGAAAGACTTGCTTTTTTGACAAGAACTGCTAAGAAAATTTGAAAGAATGTAAGCAGGAATTATGTTTATACCAATATCTTGAATAAGATCAAAATGAATATACAACTTTAATATGAAATGCTACATCATTTTTTAAATATAGAAAAGCATGAGATAAGGTATCTTTTATAGTCATGTGTAGAGAGAACATTCTTAACCAAAGTGGGAATATACAGGAAAACATAAAGATAAAATTCACTATTTTAACAACATGAAATTATAAAAATAGCATGGTATAGCTTACTATAAAGAAAATTAACTCCAGATGGAGTCAGAGAATCTCTATTTACATCACTCCTGTGATACTTATTCTTACTACCTGTGTGACCTTGGGTAAGTCACTTAACCTCTCTGGGCCTCAGTTTCCTCATCTGTAAATTGGGAATTGGACTAAATGATCTCTGAGGTTCCTTCTAGTTCTAAGTCTATGATTCTGTGAAAATATTTTCCCATAAATATAATCAGGGTATTTTGTTGTTGCTGTTTTGGTTCTGTGGGTTTTTATGGGGGGGGAGCAATGGGGGTTAAGTGACTTGCCCAGGGTCACAGAGCTTGTAAGTGTCAAGTGTCTGAGGCCAGATTTGAACTCAGGTCCTCCTGAATAAAGGGCTGGTGCTTTATCCACTGCACCACCTAGCTGCCCCCTAAAACATGGAAAGGAAAGAAAGGAAAAGCAAATAAATGTCCCAAGCGATGATAAAAAAATACACCTCATCCCTCATGTCATAGAAGTGAGTGACTACTAGGACCAAATATTAAACACATTGAGAGACTCAGTCTCTCTAACTGATATTTTGCTGAACTGTTTTTCTTTATCATGGGGGGGGGGAAGGGCCCTCAATCTAGAAGTGGGATAGAAAATGATGGTGATTTAAATTTTTAAAGTTTAAGTTAAACATATTTTAACATAAATTATGCTTCATTGCTTTTGTACTTTTACTTTCATGGATGCTCATTGTAGGATATGTACCAGAGACAGGAGACTAACTGGAAAGATAAAGGGTTTGAATGTGAAGTAGTTCATAGACAATAGATAAACTCATGCTAATTACCTTAGATCTACAAGTTCAGAAGGAAGTTTCATCTCAAAAACATATGAAGAGAATTTAAAGTACAATAACTAGATAATTAACATCACTGATTGACTGGAAACTGTACTTTTGCAATAGAATTGGGCCTTAAAGGCCAGCATAAGGACTCAGTCTGATGGTGGAGATAAAATAGGGATAGGTCAAAATAAAGTCAGTAGAGCTATCCTATGTGTACTCACAGTGGCTATTTAAAGTTCTGTAAGTCCCTATTTATATCAGCAAAGTTTAGTTCAGCTCAGCAGCCTAGACTTTTGTTCACCCAAAAAATGAAAGAAACCTGCACCAAGTATTTCTATCACAATGCTTTCAAGTTACTTGGTATCCCTAGAGTCTATTCTATGGAAAGCCAAATAGTCACATGCAATTCTGTGATGATAATAATGATAATGAGACTTTAAAAGTGTGCCATCTTATACTAGGTGTCTGAAAGCCTCCTGATGAATTACCATTAAATATAAATTATCAATTTATCTTAGCATTCAAGCACACAATGTGGAAGTCTTCTTTTACTGCCTTATTTCCCATGGATACTTTTAGTATGATTTCTATTTCAATCACACTGCACTCACTATCTCCAATTCTTATCCTTACCCTCTATCATACCTTTAATAACACTGCATTCCATCCCTGGAATATAGTCTGTCATTCTTACTTCCATTTCTGACTATTGAAATAAAGTCACTCCTCCAAGCCCCCAACTCTAGTGGGAATTCTTCCATAAAGTTTTGCTGGATCTCCCCCATTCCTTAATTGAGCCTCCCTCTTCAAATTTCTTGTAGCTCTTTAGCTGGACCACACCTTTGCATTGTAGCATAGCTTTCTTGTATGTATGGTGTAGCCACTACATTATATAGTAAGCTCCTTTGGGGGCAGGGACTCTGTGACTTTTCATGTTTTTTACATATTACTTCAAAAGATGACATACAAATTAGGCACATAATATATTATTAAATTGAAATGAATACAAGACTCCCCCGACACCCCAAATTTGTCACTGCAACTTTTGGTAAGGAGCAGGACAAGTACATGTCACTATGCCAAGAATAAAGGGCTCGCACAAAAGTATATGTCTTGTGGTTTTCCATGGATAGCACAGTCCTGCAAAAGTCACTAATGGAGAAAATGGTCAAACTCATAAGCCTTGGTGAAAATCTTACCACACAATTATATTGCATTATAAGCAACCAAAGTAAAATTCAGGGTGTTGAGATATGAGCACTACTCCTGCAGTTCAGGTATTTGACCTTATCATGTCCCAGCTCAAATAATCAGTAGTTATGGGATCCTAGACAAGTTGTTTAATTTCTTTGAGATTCAATGACTCTGCATCCTTGGGCCATAGCTAAAGAAGGAATAAAAAATATAAAAATGACAATAAGACATGTAATGACTAATTTACAAGGCTGTCATATAGAACATATATTATAAACCTTAATGCCCTATAGAAATCTGAATTCATAATTACTAATATTACTATTATTATTCCAAAAACTCATTTTTTTATATAGGAGCTTTTCCTTCCTGTATCAGATGTTCCTAAATTCAATCACCTTTGTCAATTTCACAGGATGTATTAGGGTTGTTTTTTTTTTTCTGAGAAGGAAGGAAACATTTCACAGGTGGATTGCTGTCACTGACAAATTCTCTAAGGATAATGAATTTAGGGGGGTCTAAGCCAAGACACTTCAAAAGAGTCACAACAATCCTCATTGAGACTGATGGAGTCTATAATAAACTCTCAGCTTCCTGGATGAGGCTGCCAGGTGTATTGACCTAATCCCAGTGCCAGTGTGAATAGCTGAGAGGAGCAAATCTCTTTAATGAGCATCAGGAAGAACAGGCATGCTCTGTACTTTGAAAATGATTTTTAGGGAATCACATAGAGAGAAATAGGTATACGACAAAATAGGTAGGGTAGGCAAGGTAATAGGTAAGTGGTACAGGTAGGTAAGGCATAAAAGTTAAAGCAGGCAGGGGGTAGTAGGTAGGCAGAACGAGACATGCAGAGAAAGGCTTCCTTTCCCACCCAGAAGTCCTATAGTTATTATCAATGTGAGCACTTGAAAGATATTTCTCCTTGTTTTCATTCAAAGCTCAATTAAACTTCCCATCTTATGTAACAATTCTTTCCCATGGGGGCAGCTAGGTGGCACAGTAGATAAAGCACTGGCCCTGGATTAAGGAGTATCTAAGTTCAAATCCAGCCTCAGACACTTGACACTAGCTGTGTGACCCTGGGCAAGCCACTTAATCCTCATTGCCCCACAAAAACAAACAAAACAAAACAAGAATCCTTTCCCAATCCTCTTAATGTTAGTGCCTTGCTTGTAAGATTATCTCCAATTTAGCATACACACATACAAAACACGTATGTATGTACATTTTAAAGAAAGATATCATGTTTAGACACAGTTGTTTGCTTCTTGTCTCACCCATTAAAGAGAGACCACCCTGCTGCTTAAGGTAAGGGATTTCTTTTTGCCTGTCTTTGTATCCCCAGCACTTAGCACAGTGCCTAGCATATGGTAAATAATTAATAAGTGCTTGTCAACTGGTTGACTTGATTACTGACTTTTCCCCAGCTGTCTTCCCCACCTGGAAATACCGCACCTATAATTATGATCGCTACTTTACAGCTGAAGAAACTTGGCTATGCTTTTCAAGGACAAACCAAGAATTTTGGTTTTTCTCCCAGTGACACTGAATTAATCAGTTCAATGAGTGTCAATAAAAAAAGCAGACAACTTTTTTACTTCTTCCTTCCCACCATCACAAAAAAAATTTTTTTCCTATCATCTGATTTCTTCCTTTTTCAACTACTTGTGTTCCTGTCAATTTAACATACCCTGAGCCATTTAGTTCTATACTAATGCTCAGCAAGACATAGTTGTATGTTGTTTTTCACACAAGTGGAGTTCTAATAAACCATAGCACCATACCTCTAGAGCTGGAATTTCAGAGGTAATCCAGTCATGTTATTATTTGATTACAAAGTAGCCTTACAGAGAAACATTTAACAACTTTTTCTATATGACAATATTGCTTCAATAATGGTCCTTTTAGTAGCCTATTGAGTCCTATAACATTTTTCTGTTGGGACTTCTCAAGTCCAGTATTTGAAAACCCTTTCTTATTTGCTGGTTAAACTGTAAGTCTCTACTTAAGCTCCCTTGTATCATTTCTTAAAAATTTTAGCTCAAGAAGAAGAGCTGACTCTCTCCCTGATAACAAAAAAAAAATGGTAGGTGGCTCTCAAACTTCTACTTCCTTCCCCATTGCTCTATGGCACTCACTTGAAATCGATTTCATGGGATCTGACTACATTTGCTTCAGCCTATCAAACATTTATGGTTTCAATGTTGATGATGACAATGGAAAGTCTTCCACTACTCTGTACCTGATTAGTTTTCTGATACCAGACATGGGAATCATCCCTGAACCTGCCTTTTCTGGCTTGGTAGGATATATCAGAGCTTATCTTCTCATTGCAAAGCCTTTAAAGATGCAGATCTATCTCCACAGATTGATGAGGCATCAAAGCATAAGATTACTGTGGGTTCACTACATTTATACCCTTTTAAAAAGTTTTATCCATTGTATAAATTTCAATAATACCACTTGCATGCAGTACAATTCCTACAGTATCCAGTTTTAATTACATTGACTTTTATATTCACGTTTTTCCCTTTTGCACAGCCTGTAATCATCAGATTATGCATAATTCCAATGACAAACAAAAGAAATCAAACTATCAAATTACCAAATATGTGTCATTTGTATTCAAATGTTTAAAAATCTGGCAGCTTCAATTTGAGATTAGAAAATGAATGCACCAAAGAACAACCTATATATGTATTTGGGAGTATTTTTTTCCTTAGGGATTAGCTTTCCTGGAGCAGCATAAGGAACAGAACAGAGTTTGGTTAATAATAAAGACTTCTAGTTTTATTAAGAATTAGCCAAGCCTGACAAAACACAAGAAACTTCCATGTAGATTCATTCAATTGAAACTGTTATCAACATAAAAACAGTTTCAATTTAAACAACTAAATTAAAATAAAACAAATCTGTTCATTCTAGTTTGGTTTTTTCCATTCCCTGGTTTTATCCTTTGGAAATGAAATTATCTGTATCTGTAAGCACAACCAGCACAGATGACATTGAGAAACCTATTCACCATCTACTCAGAATTTTAAACATTGAAGGCATTACAAGCCAGCTTCTTTCTTGATCTTCAGATAGTCTGCCTTCCATCTTCTCCATTTAAATAACATAAAGCTAGGTTCCACAGAGTTGCAAGGAATAATTTCAGGGGACCCCTAAAAACATCATTTTTATTTTCATTAACATTTGGTTTCCTTTTTAATCCCATGTATCATATTTATATTTTTTAAATCATTTTTTTTCCTGAGGAGAATGCTAAAACCACCAACAATGCAAAAATTAGTTGTTGTTGTTGTTGTTGTTTTTAAAAACAAACAATCCTCACCCAGAGGGTGAAGCCATCGAAACAATCTTAACTAATGGGATCACTCTCTAACTGTGAAGGAGCAATGTGAACACATGCCCTAAATGACAAAATATCTACAAATCATGCTGGGCCACAGGTCAATTTTGTTGTTGTTCAGTTGTTTCAGTCATATACAACTCTTCCTGACCCCATTTGGGATTTACTTGGCAAAAATACTGGTGTAGTTTTCCATTTCCTTCTCCATCTCATTTTACAGATAAGAAAACTGAGGCAAACAGAGTTAAGTGACTTGCCCAGGGTTGCATAGTAGTAAGTGTCTATTGGTAGATTTGAATTCGGGAAGGTGAGTATTTCTGACTCCAGACCTGGCACTCTATCCACTGTACCACCTAGCTGCCCTACAGATCAATTACTGGAATCTTAGATTTATGATTGGAAGGGTAAAAAGAGGTCATTTAGTTTGACCCCCTTGTTTGACATACTGAAGACCCAGAGAGGTTAATAAACTCTCCAGTTCTTAAACTTTTTTTGTCTCATAAATGTCTATAGCATTCTGTTCAAGCCTAGTGACCTCTTCTCTAAATAATAAATACATAAAATAAAATGCATAGTATTGGAAGAAAACAAATTTTGTTGAAATATAGTTATCAAAATAAATATAAAACCACTAAGGCAGTATAGTAAGAATAATTGGCATAAAATATCCCCTCTCTCAAAATGTTGAGATATACTCTTCCACAAGTACATGTAGATACCAGAGAAACATGGGTTCAATATTCGAGTTCATGAGGCAAAGTTACTCATAGCTTCTCACTATTGAAAACCCTTTTCTTCCTTCATAGAGACCACCTAAAATTTCACTTTAGGTATAACTTTCTGCTGGGCTCTCTGTGGAATCCTTAAACTGACTTTCTTCAATGTGTTCAGTTTGTCCTCAGCTCTTGATGCAGTTGGTGCCATCAGCCACTGCTGTTCTAGGGACCTGGCTAAGTCCAGATCTTCTGAACTTTTCAAGTTCATGAGGTCATCCACTGCTCAAAGGAAAAAGAGGAAATGAGTCTTTTTCCATTCCCCTAATCCTTTGCCAAGTAATTCTCTATTAGAGGCTTGATCAGAATTGCTCCACCATTAGGCTGGCCTGCCTCTTGAATCCCCATATTTCAAACTAGCTGGCAATTGCTATACAAACCCCACACTCAAGGACTCTTCTCAGTGTCTGTGTGGCATCATTCACTATCATCCAATAGCTCAAAAGTGTTTTATTCTTTCTTTGATTGATTGTTCAAACCTAGTTTAGGCCTTTGGTTGATTAATTTTTTTAAAAGGTGGCTAGGCCTTGTTTATGCCTCCTTCCTACCTCTGATTGATTGATTCAATTGAAAAGATCTGGGCCTTCTGTATTTTATTACACTTTCAAACTGGTTTAATTTTCAGTAACTCCATCCTGAGCCCTACTGATACTTCTCCAAACACAGAGTCAATTTTGTCTATTTTCATGTCAGATTGTACTTGAAGGAGGAGACAGATAGTTGTCTTGCTGTTTTGGATAGGCCTACACACTGTAAAGGTTCTAGCCTTGGGCTTTTCTTGTTTAAGAATTCAATTATATTGAACAAATATTTGTTAACTATCAGTGTGTTTACGACACTGAGAAGAAAAAGAGCTCTAACACAAAGCCTGTTCTCCATGAGTTTCCAATATAGTGGTGGGAAGGAGAAAATATAGAGGGCACAAGTAGAGAAATATATACAGGAAGTAAGGCAAATGCAAAGGAGACCTTCAGGAAAAGTTCTTTTAAAAAGTTAAGAAAGAAGAGATCACTTTCACCTTGGAGGGTCAAGGATGGTTGTTTATTTTACCATGGAAATGGTGATGCCCAAGGCCTTGATGGCTTCATTAGGACCAAATACAAGCTTCTCTGATATTTAAAACCCTTAAAATAGTAACCACAAACTACCTTTCAAGACATATTTTACCACCAATTCTATACTCTACAATCTAGCCAAAGTTCTTTGTTGCTGTTGTTGTTGTTGTTGTTGTTGTTGTTCTTCACATGTTGTGCCTTTCTCCATCCAAGTAGACCAGCATAATTACATACTCATTAGGGAGGGAAACTTCTCCATTGTACTTTGCTGGAGGAGATGGGCTAACATATTTTTTCTATCTACCTTTGCTGTTTATCATTCACCAAAAAGCTTATTTTATTATAACTTTGACAAATGTTACATTTCTAGAATTCCAGCTTATTTTGTTAGCTACATTTTTTAGCTTATTACCTACTTTATGTCTCCACTTAAGTTCTACATTGATGACAAAAAAGTAAGAAGGGGTTCTGGGATCTTAAAGGTTATGCAGGGAGAAGAAGCTCTGGTAGTTCTACCAAATTAGGAATTCCCTGAGTATGCTTCAATGGAATACTGACTACCATTTTGGCTATGTCAACTCATGAATTATTTATTAAGACATAGAGTTGAAATCTGTAGAATAAAGATATACAACAATAAATTGTGGATACTTAAAGGAAGTTCTTTGATATTATTTTAAAGAAACTTCGTGGAAAGTTAGGAGGCACCCCCATTTCATCAATTTACTTATTAAAGCTTATGGCCAGTGACTTTTGGAGAGGTTTTCTTCAGGTGGATAATCTCATCCATTTTATGATGCTTATTTATAGCTTCAGTTTCAAATGGTAATATTTTCAAATGTTTCTAAAATCTCAGGATTTATCAAATTTAAGGTGTTTATTTTCATTGGAATATGATTCTCTTAGATCCACAGGACAGTACTAAAGCCAGTCAATGGAACATTTCAATAATATAGTCTACTGAACAACATCAATCCATCCAACAATGAAGTGGGATAGTAGTGAGCTTGTCATTGTTGAAATGGAACAATAATGATAGTGGAGGGCCACTGTAAAAATGTTCTTGAAGAATTTCCTATATTCAAGCCGTTCTTGTGCTCTCGTGCCTTTTGCTTACACTGATTCCTCTGCCTAGAATGTTCTTTCTTCTCCTTTGTATCTGTGGTATTTCTACCCATGCTTTAAAGAACAATTCAAATATTATGTCCTTCAGGAACCCTTCCCTGATCATCTCCTCTCCTCCAGTCCCTCGCTGTTAATAATGACCTACTTCAGACTTAATATGGCCTTTTACTTTGAAACTCTCTAACAAATGTGTCATATATTATAATTATCTATATTTGTATGCTAGCCTCCTCCTAGACTCTAAAGTCCATGAAAGTTGTGGTTATATCATCTTTAAACCTTATATTTCCTCTAGCAACTAGCACAATATTCTGCATACAGTATGCATACAACAAATGTTTGTTTGGTGTAAGGTACCAGATGAATATGAAAACTTGTCACTGGTTATTTCTTGCTCTTGTTATATGATCAACAAACTTCCTTTTCTGGTCATAGGTGTCACTAAGGCATCCTTATTCCAATTCTCCTGCATAAGTCTTTATTGGCAAACTGTTTTAACTTACACAGAATCACCACATGTTTTGCCATTGCCTTTTTTTTTTTGGTAAGGCAATTGGGGTTAAGTGACTTGCCCAGGGTCACACAGCTAGTAAGTGTCAAGTGTCTGAGGCTGGATTTGAACTCAGGTGCTCCTGAATCCAGGGCTGGTGCTTTATCCACTGTGCCACCTAGCTTCCCCTTCCCATTGCCTTTTTACCCTTGGTAGACCAGGCTTTATTATATGGTATTCCATCAAACTGTATCATAATAGACCCTCCTAATTGAGATCCACAATCACATATAGGAAATTCAAGTGAGAAAGAATGTCTATTTACAATTTGGTCTCAAACCATCTTTCCAACTTCCTTATATCTTATTTTCTTCCCACATACTATGATCCCAGCCAAACTGGACTTCTCTCTCAATCTGCTATCACCATGTTATGTACTGGACATCCCTCATAGCTAGAATGCAGTCATGTTCACCTTAAAGAATTGCTAGCTTCCTTTAAGATGCAAAAGAAGCACCATTTTCTTCATGATGCCTTTCCTCATGCATCTCTCCATCTACTAATGCTATCCTTCATTAACTACCTTACAATTAACTATGATATTTACTTTAGTTTATTCTATACTTATGCATTCATATGTTCCCCAATAAAATATAAGTTCCTTAATAGCATTTTCATCTCTGTATGCCAAGTGCTTAGCACATTCCTGGCATGTAGTAGATCCTTAATAAATGCTTATTGATTGATTACTTGTATGCATTTAGATAGATAATGCAAATTTCTTGTTAATTGATACACATATCTTGAACAAATATTTCATTTGGAGGAGAACAAGCTGAATTGAATATGGGAAATTATGCAGCAGTTTTAACTTCAAGTCTCTCCCTGAAATAAAGACCCATCTTTTAAGTGGCACTGTTTTTTCAATGATTCTATGTGACTTCCAGTCAAAGGTGGTACTTGATTACTTCTAAAACCTGTGTTAGTTGTTTCAGTCATGTCCAATTCTTCATGACCCAATTTAGGATTTTCTTGGCAAAGATACTAGAGTGGTTTGACATTTCCTTTTCCAGCTCATTTTGCAGATGAGAAAACTGAGGCAACTAGATTTAAGTAACTTGTCCAGAGCCACATATGTAATAAGTGTCTGAGGCTGGATTTGAACTCATGGAGATGAGTCTTCCTGACTCCAGTCCCAGCATTCTATCCTGTGCCACCTAACTGACCTTTGTGAGTACTCTAACTGAAATCTATTCCAATCCATAAAGAATTCATTAAGTGCTAAAGGAATGCAAAACCTTTCTTGAACTTTAGATCCACCTTTTTGAATAAAGGTTGTTGAAAGGAATCTCTTTGTTTCCTCCAGCTGTAACCTGCTACAATTCTACCCCTGTTCTAAACCAAAGTGGACACTTAAAGACTATGTTTAATGGCTTATTTGCCATTCACTGTTCAAGTAGTTAAATATTCTGTTGTTAAGGATATGTTGATTTAAGATCCATTTTCCTTTTGAAAAAAATAATTTAATTGTCAACAATTTGGAGGTTATGCTTTTTAGATACTTAAGAGTAAACAAGTTAGTACCTAAAATTAATTTTAATCTATCAGCAGCGTGGCAGTGAAATAAACATCTGTCCTCAACATGAAAGATAAGTTGTTATCTATCAAAGATTACTAGAGCAATATCTTTTTCCCTCAAACTTGCCAAGCCATCCCCATTCCTTCATTCAAGTGGCTTTTTAAAAGATACCTCATCAGGGACAGCTATGTGGTGCAGTGAAAAGAGCACTAGTCCTGGAGTCAGGAGGACCTGAGTTCAAATCTGGCCTCAGACACTTAACACTTACTAGCTGTGTGACCCTGTGCAAGTCACTTAACCCCAATTGTCTCACAAAAAAGAAAAAAAGAGATGCCTCATCCATGAAGATTGACAAAGTAGAAGGGAAGTATCCACTTGTTTCAAACTCACCTCTGGAATGATCCTACCTCAAACACAGAGAGAGATGAAATGCTATGGTAGAAAGGGTATGAGATCTAGATCCAGAAGACCTGGGTTTGAATACCAACTATGAGGCCTTGAACAAGTCACTTAATACTTCTGAACCTCAACTTCTTCATCTGTAAAACAGAAATAATGATGTTTATATCATAGCTCCTGTGAGAAATACCTTTTGTAAATCTTAACAGACTACATTCAAATGTGTTATTATTAATCACCCACATGGTATGATTTTAGAGGCACCATGTAAATGTCTCCATTGGCTTGCCATCATGGCTAAAACTACAACATTAGGAATTTCTTCCTTTGGGTTAAGGAATTGTAATTCTAGGAGTTCATTTTTTAAAAAACCCTGAAAATCAAAGAATCATTGAATGTTAGAACTGGAAAAGATAGTAGAATTCACCTAGTATAACCCTCTCCTTTCAGCCATCACAAAATGAGCCTAATGAAGCAAAGTGTCTAGTTCAAGGTAACATGGCTAAAATAGCAAAGCTAGGAGCAGAGCCCAGCTCTCTTGATTTTGTACTGCTCTGTTCTTTCCAATATACCACACTTCTTTAACTATCATTCTCTGATCTATACCACTTACACACTAGCTGCCTTGCCCCATTGAGGATTACTCCTGAAGCTGACTAGATAATTGGTGAATCTTTACCCAAAGTCCTAGTCAAGCTGTTTACTTTCCTCCTCATCTCTTTGCTCTATTCCATCTGGCATACTCTTACATCATTATCTTCCTCAAAAAACACTTTCCACCTTCACTTTATATGTTATTCCCCCCACCTCCATTAAAATGTAAGCTCCCTGAAAGTAGAGACCATTTTGTTTCTTGCTTTTGTATTCTTCCTTGGTACAAATAAGTGCTTACTATGTGATCTCTCTATCTATATAGTTCCTAGGGGTACCAAGGCAAAGCAAATAAACAGCCTTTGACCTCATGAAGCTTGTATTCTATGTTCTGTCCTGATCCCTGTTGTCAGTATCTGACAGAGTTTCTGCAAGAGAGAAACCATGATCAAGCAACTTGGCTCACACATTACCTGGTGTGGTTCCCTTGCCATTTAGGTGCTTAGTAATCACTTTCAATTATACCCATAATGTTATGGTTGAATTTCAATGGGTCAACACTTTCTTAAAGTGGACAGAGTTGAGAAGATTGGCTTCTAATCCTAAAATGTATAATATTTGACCAATCATCTGGCCTCTTTGAAACAATTTCTTCAAATATAAGATGAACAGGTTGGATTAAGATCCTTTTTACCTTGAATATTATGTAACTCTATAAGGAAAATAATACAGTAATTCTCAACAATTTATTAAGGAAAATGAAAGGATTGGGAAAAATAGACAAAAAAGCTAAATTTGTAGAATTCAGAGATTTCTACAAATATTTAAGATATTAACCAAACATTTTCTTATAGAAAATAATTAGGTAAAAATCATTCTATAATGGACTCCAAGGAAGAGTTTTAATTATTAACCTGAAATACTACATTATAAGATAATTTCAAACCTTTGCGTCACATTATAGCAAAGCTCTACTATATTTATTGGATTTAAAATGAAAATAAAATATTCTGAGCCTCAATTTCTTCAACTTTAAAATGAGAAACTTAGACTAACTAGATGGCCTCAGACATCCTTTCCACCTCTACTATTACATATTTTAATGCCTATTCAGGGCTATATTTTATAGGTGGCTTTAAAAATGCCTGTGTATTGAGGGGCAGAGTTTCTTAGGTTCAATGCTACATCATGGAACAAATAAAAACAAAGCCCAGGTTATATATTTTTTTTAATTTATTTAAAGTTTTGAGTTGCAAATTCTATCCCTCTCATTCCCCGCCCCCCTTGAGGTGGCAAGCAGCCAGATATAGGTTATGCATGTGCAATTATGTAAAACATTACCATATTAGTCATTTTATACAAAAAGACTCAAGTAAAAGAAAGAAAGAAAGTGCAAAGCATCATGAATCAACATCAATTCTTTCTCTGGAGGTATATAGTATATTTCATCATTAGTCCTTTGGGATTGTCCTGGATCATTGTATTGCTTAGAGTAGGTAAGTCATTCACAATTGTTAATAGAACAATCATGCCGTCATTGTGCACAATATTCCCCTGGTTCCACTCACCTCACTATACATCAGTTCATATGAGTCTTTCCAGATTTTTCTGAAATCATCCTGCTCACTGTCCAGGTTATATTTTCAAAGGACTTTTTCCTTATGTTAAAACAGAGTCAGCTCTTCCTTTCACACCCTATTTTTATGATATAATTGTTCCTTTTTATCTTTGCCAACCAAATTTCATTCTTTAGAATCACCCCTTCAAACACAACTCAGACCCAACCTTTCTTTCAAACTACCTTAGTAATGCAGACTATTTTAAGAATACTGATAACATTTTCATATATGAGAAATAAACAATTTGACCATAATGAGTTCCTTATAAATAGTCTAATATATTCCTTATATTTCTTTGGGGTCTTTTATATCAAATTTTCGATTGAGTTCTGGTCTTTTTTGTCATGAATACCTGAAAGTCTTTTGTTTTGTTAAATAACCATTTTTTAAAATCCAGGATTATACTCAACTTCACTGGGTAAATTATTATTGGTCACGACCCCAAATCTTTTGCTCTTCAAAATATAATATTCTAAGACCTATGGTCTTTTAATGTAGAAGCTGCTAAGTCTTGTGAAATCCTGATTGTTTCTCTGCAGAATTTAATTTTTTTTCTTGTTACTTGTAATACTTTCTCCTTAACCTGGGAATTTTGACACTTGGTTATGACATTCCTATAAGTTTTCCTCCTAAGATCTCTTTAAGGTGGTGAATAGTGGGCTTTCCCCCCTATTTCTGCTTTACCCTCTTGTTCTAGAATGTCAGGGCAATTTCCTTAATTTTTTATAATATTCTTTTTTTGATCATAACTTTCATATGTCCAACAATCCTTATATTGTCTCTCCTTGATCTATTCTTCAGATTAGTTCCTGTGCTGAGATTTTTCATATTATCTTCTAGTTTTTCTAGTTTTAATTTGATTCCTCCTGACAAATTCTGGCTTTCAAGGACTTACTTTCCTTCTCAAAATTTTGTAAATCTTTTTCCAATTGGTTAACCTTCTTTTCATAATTTTCTTTATTTTTTCCTATTTTTTCTTTGATTTCTCTGATTTCTAACTCCTTTTAAAATTTTTCTAAGAACTCTTTTTGGAAATTGCAGGGGTGCCCATTAATTGGAGAATGGCTAAACAAGTTGTGGTAGGTAATTGTGATGGAATGCCTCTGTGTTATAAGAAATGATGAGCTCAATGATCTTAGAAAAACATGGATAGACATATGAAATAATGAAGAACAAAATGAGCAGAACCAAGAGAATATTGTATACAGTAACAGTAATATTATTTTAAGAATGACTTTGAGCTAATGAGTCATTTTCACTATTATAAGTACTCAAATTATCTACAAAGGAAATATGAATGAAGATGCTCTCTGAATCCAGAGGAAAAACTGATAAATAGAAGTATGTATAGAATAATTTTATATATATGTGTACATAAATATGTATATATGTGTGTGTATATATGTATATATACACATATATTTGTGTCTAATGGTAGCCATCTTTAAGGTGGAAGGAGAATAAAAAAGGGAAAAAAAGAAATTTACATGGTAGTAGTATATATTTTAAAAGAATAGCAAGTTGTATATAACAGATTTGCAGCTTCATTTGCAATCATCTTTTTTATTATGATGTGTGATGGAAATTCTTGTTTTATTCCATTGATTAAAAATAAAATAAATTTTTTATTTAAAAAATACATACAATTACAAAAAAAGACAGTCAAATATTTTCAAACAAGATAAAACCTCTTAAATTCCTTTTCATCTTGGAAAAAGGTTAGAAAGTATTAATTTATCTGTTATTTGGGGTTTTTTTCATAATATGCACTGTGTAGTTCTTCTATTTAATTACAATAAAGCTTTCTCTTTCAAAAAAAATAATATAGGCATGGTTCTAAATAACCATAAAAAAGTGTTCATGCAAAATACCATGATGGCATGGAGATGTCAATAGTTAATTCTAGGAATACGATCCAAGTAGTTAAATTATAATACTTATTTTTCCTGATTATGGTAAAGTTCAATAATTCTCCATCCAAAATATTATAGTTAAATAAACAACCATCAGAAAATATTCTATCAGATTGTTTAAATGTCAAAAATCTACTGAAAATCCATTTCTTATTGTCTGCCAGTGGAATGAGTGCCATTAATATCATATTTGGATGGGTAAAACCAAAGCTAATTTTTGTACTAATTACTATTCAGAAAGTGCACACCATTCAGTAAAAATAACTGGAATTATGGTATACACATCACATTTTCACTCAACTCAAGCACAGAACTCCCTTTAAAGTCCTGGAACTGAACTGGATATCTCATTGAAGGAATTGGGTTTCAAATCTATGAAATTCACAATGTTCCAGAATAGGTCTATTCTGTGGATTTGTTTGCAGCTTGGAATACCTCTACTCTTCCATTACATCTAATTGTTATAGTGCAATGGGAAGACCTTCCAGTTCAATTTTGGACTTCACCTCTCTTGGCCTCAGTTTCTTCTTTAAAAGGGCGGAGCTAGACTACATAATCTCCAAGACTTTTTCTGGTTCCAAATCCTATAATGTCATGACAAACTAAATACTATATTTATAGTATTTTGTAACCCTAAAGCTCCATATTATTCCAAATTTCATTTGAAATGCTTTCCCAGAAACTCTTTCAAGATTAATATCATCCAGCTCTGATGGCTCCTATATTCTCCTTATTCTAATGACAAGTGTAATTCATGATGATGATAACAATAAGAAGTCACATCTTTTTAGGATCTTATGGTTATCAAACCATAATAATCAGGACATGTTCATGGGACAATTAGGAGGTTGGTTTGATGGGAAGAATATATGTCAGGAGCTAATAGGAAATCAGATTTTAAAGACAGACCAAAGTCAAACTGTGGAAGGCCTTGAAAATTAGCTCAATTCAATTCAACTAATATTTATGAAGCACCAAGCGCCAACTATGTGCAAGGCATTGGGAATACAGAGACAAAAAGAGAGGAGTTGAAACTAAATAGGTAAATATAGATCATAATCACAAATTTAGAACTAAAAGAGCAAGCCCTTAAATACAACCTAAAACAAAATCTAGGACATAAAAGGAATATATGAATGGACTTTAAAATAACCTCAATGATTGTTTATCCTTCCCCAGCTTAAACTTCTCCAATGGTATGAGAAATTCACTGCATACAAGTCAGATGATATTTATTAGATATGCAAAGGTGGATTTGGACTGTCACTTACAGTCCAAAGGAACCCAATGTCCATTCTTCAAGGAAAGTATCCCTTCTGCTTTACCCCACTAGAATTATTCCATTCTCTTGAGAAGAGCAATAACTGGTTCCCAAAAGTGTTGTGTTCATGAAGACAGCAATAATACAGGAGAACTGGGCTGAACAACAAATAAATATCATAAATACACATCCATTCTCCATTCTATTTTAATGGGAAGACTTTCATAATAGTGACAATATAGAAAAGGAGGAAAAGTTAGTGGGTGCAGTTTGTAAGGCTTCCACCAGTTAGGAAAACATCATTCTGATTATAATATAGTTATTATATTTGGGAAGCATTTTTCTCCTCTGATTTTCCACTATTCAGATCTTGAGCATACTTATTTCTACCAGGAATGATTTTGAAAGCCGTTAATGCCTGACTTTATTTTTTGGACACTAAATGCAGCAAGAGAACAGCAAAGCTATGTGTTCATTAGTCTCAATTCGTGCCCAAAGACTTATCCTCATCCAAATGAGTCGTTTTGTTTTCTCTCCCTATAGATGTTCCAGCACATGTCACGAAATGTCAATAACTTTGACAAACTCTATAAAAAATACAAAAAAACAAGTGAGAAACTTACAATGCTTCAGTGCCTTGAAAGAGAATTTCCCTCTAGGCAAAACCTTATTGAATATCCCCTCCTCCAAAAAATGAAGTTAGTTTTTAGAGTAATATCAAGAATATGGACATAGAGGCAGATAATTTGAGGTGCAGAAAGATATTGGCTTTTTGTTGTGACCTAGTATACTATGAAGTAATGTGGAGAGAAGAAAGGAAAGCATTAGACCCAGAAGCAGAGAAGAGCTGAATTCTAATCTATGTCATCACTTACTAGCTATGCGGTCCACAATAGCTCATTTAAATTCTCTGAGCCTCTGATTCCTCATGTGTAGAATGATGGTGATGATGCTTACACTAGCTCCTCCATAGAATTGTTTTAAGGGAGCCACTGTATCTCTCTAAAGTATTATATAAGGACAAACTATCCTGGCGCATTGCTACCCCCAGGCAGGTCACTTAACCCTGTTTGCCTCAGATTCCTCATCTTTAAAATGAGGAGAAAGAAAAAACAAACCACTTGAATATCTTTGTCAAGAAAATCTTGAGAACAAACTCTTGCAATCCCCAGGCTTTATGCGCAGCTAGGCACTCGGAACTGGGCACTCGGGGCCAAAGGAAGAGTACTCGGGAGCCGGCATAGGAGGACGTGATGGAAATTGCGAAGGCAGAGCAGCCTGAGAGCATTCCTCAGGATTTGTCAGAGGCCCTGAAAGAAGCCATAAAGGATGTTCACAATCAGGCTGAGAATGTGGAATTCCTGTAGAATTTCCAGAAGGGGCAGGTGCCCCAGGAAGGCTTCAAGATGGTGAGGACTTCCCAGTATCACAAAAAGGAGATGATGCGGGACAAGACCCACCCTGCCATAGCCCCCATCTACTTCCCGGAGGACCGCACGCCTGCCCTGGAGCAGGACATGAAGTTCTGGTATGGCCCCCAGTGGAGGAAGGAGATTCCGTACACGGCAGCCACCCACTAGTACGTGAATCTGCGTCTTGAGCTGGGCCACACGAAGCCTGAGCTGTGGGTCGCCCACGCCTACACGCGTTACTTGGGGAACCTCTTCGGAGGACAGATCCTTAAGAAGATTGCCCAGAAGTCCCTGGGGCTCCCCAACACAGGGGAAGGGGTGGCCTTCTTCAATTTCCCGGCCATTCCCAACGCCACCAAATTCAAGCAGCTTTACCGTTCCAGAATGAACGCCATTGAGATGAGCCCGGCCACTAAGAAGAAGGTAGTGGAGGAAGCACAAACATCCTTCCTCCTGAACATCCAGGTGTTCGAGGAGCCGCAGACATTATTATCCGAGAACCCAGAAAATGGGAACCTTCCCGGGAAGCAGGAACTTCGAAAAAGGTCTGGCAACAGAGGAGAAGGCCCGACTTCCAACGAGACTACTCCCCAGAAGCCCAAGCAAAGTCTCCTCTCCCACTTACCCTTCCGTTGGATCCTCACCCTCTCCACCGTGGCCACTGTCGTCATGGGGCTCTATGACAAGTGAATGAAACAGAGGCCTCCCCTTCTGAGTCTGGACTGCTTCCAGCCTAAAAGTCACTCACTGAGCCTGCTCGGGTCATTGTGGGTCAGGTTCCCTGGGACCCTGGGCCCCGGCCCTGGTACTTTCACCTCCAGCGGAAAAGATGGAGGAGAGCCCCATGCTGACCCAAAGCACCTCTGTTCTGACGGACTTGAACTTTTAAGGGGGCCCTCAGTGGCCGCCCACAGATGTAGCACTCTCCCCCAGAGACCCTCAGCCTGCTTCCCGATTGGACCCAGGAGTGACCGCTTTCCCTTTGGCCCGTTTGAGAATGTTGTGTCTTCCTTAGAAGCCAGTTTTCTGTAGGATGTTGTTTGGTCCCATTTCACAATGTTTGGGTTTGTTTTGTTTTTCCCCCAGGGTCAGGGGTTCTGCCTCATTTTGTTGGGGGTGTCTCTGTGTGTGTATGTGTATGTGTGTGTATATATGTGTTTTTAAATACCATGGTTCCAATGCCAGTGTCCTTGAGCCGGTCTGTGTAAACTTTCAATAAATAGTGTTGTCTTAACTTCTCAGGAAAAAAAAAAAATCTTGAAAGGAGTCACAAAGAGTTGGGCATGACAGAAACAATTACACAACAACAAGAAATACACACGCAAAAGGAACTCTTTAACAACTGTAAGCAATAACACATCAAAAAAAAAACCCAATAGATTTTCCATAAGGAGTACATGAATGCCTAAAATAAATAAAGCAAGCGATAAAACATGAAATAAAAGTTTTGGAATAAAGACATGAAAGGAAAATGAGTAGCTTATACAAGAATATCATAAGCCTTATCCAAATAATGGACTACCTGACATCCAGAACAGTACAAAATCAATGATCCCATGAGATAACAAGAAATATAGTAAAACAAAATCAAAAGATTGAAAAATAGAAGAAAATAGAAGTAACTATATAATGTGAAAAATAATTGACCTGGAAAACAGATAAGGAAATTAAAGAGTAATTGAAATTTGAAGATAATTAAAGAATAATATTTGGAAATTAAAGAAAATTAAGAATAATTGGACTTTCTGAAAAATCATGATTTTAAAAAGCCTGGTGCTATAAAGAAATGATGAGCAGGTTGGTTTTAGAAAAATATGGGGGCAGCTAGGTGGCGCAGTGGATAGAGCACCGGCCCTGGATTCAGGAGTACCTGAGTTCAAATCCGGCCTCAGACACTTGACACTTACTAGCTGTGTGACCCTGGGCAAGTCACTTAACCCCGATTGCCTCACCAAAAAGAGAGAGAGACAGAAAGAGAGAGAGAGAGAGAGAGAGAGAGAGAGAGAGAGAGAGAGAGAGAGAGAGAGAAAGCACTCCAGACATAGAGAATGGAATGAGCAAAGGCATGATGATAGGACATGACAATACAAGAGCACATGACAATGCCTAGTTTGGATATACCACAAAATATGTGAAGGGCAGTAATACAAGATAAAGGTAGAAATGTGGGTTGGGGCTAGATTGTATAAGACCTTGAAAACTATGGTCAGAAGCATTGACTTGATTCAGGAGACAATGGGAAGCCCTTATTTTTTAAGAGAAGATTTGCATAATCATAGTAAGAGTTCTGTTTTATATTGCCAACAAATTTTTGTTATTGTTTCCTACAAAATCATAGATAATATTACTATTGGTATATCAGCTTCTTGCAGCTTCTTGAACTTAACCCATCAAAGATAGATGAAAGAGATATTCTCTTTCTCGAAGAATATTTTTCTGCAAAACAAGCACTTTGACACCAAGTCCTTGTGAAGAATCCAAACATGGAGGTCTTCTGAGCATCTGAGTAATAAACTTAATGATTTCTCCCAATAATAGTCAATATCTCTGGGGTAGGAACCTTGGGTACAATTATGCTGTTTCCTCTTACATAAGGAAAATTCACAGAAAATCTTCTGTGCAGAAAATACTCATGGTTTTAATATAGCAAACCAGCTGTTAGTCAAATATGCTCTATTCCACACAATCATAGAGTACTAACTCATGATTGGTACAGAAAGAGGAGTGATGTCAGAACAATGTCTACAGGATGGAGCTCCTTGTGTTTTATGGTACACACTTATTGTGTTGTGTAAAGTTAGAGTTTTTAGAATCAATATAATTTGGTATTAAAACACATAATTACACTCATTGTTACTGTAAAGAGATTGAATCAGATTAAAACCTTCCCAATAGAATAAACATGCATTCAGTAATTGGAAGAAGGAACAGACTAGGTCTATGTGGATTACAACAAAACATAATGTGCAGAAGCAACTCCTATAGTGCAGGAAACAACTAGGTAACACAGTGGATAGAGTACCAGGCCTGAAGTCAGGAAGACATGAGTTCAAATCTGGTCTAAGATGCATTCTAGCTTTGTGACCCAGGGCAAATCATATAACCCTATTTGCTTCAGTTTCTTCATTTGTAAAAATTAGCCGAAGAAAATGACAAATCACTCTAATGTCTTTGCCAAGAAAACCCCAAATGGGGTCACAAAAAGTTGAAAACATTTGAAAAATGACCAAAAAAACTGGTGCAGAGGAGACATCTGTAGTAGAAATAGATAACCATGTGACCCTGGGCAAATTATTTCAATTTTCTTATAATTCATTTTCATTTCTATAAAATAGGAGTAGCAATACTTGCACTATCAGATGGGATTTTTAAAAAATAACAAAATGAGCAATGAAGAGATGTGAGTGTGGGAATTCTTACTAGTAAGGTAAATCCACCACTCGCCCTTCTAACACTAAGGTTCTTAACGTGTTTTTTTTTTTGGCAAGGATGCCTTTGGCAGTCTAATGACAACTATAGGTCCCTTCTCAAAATAATGTTTTTATATGCATAAAAGATATGGGATTTTACAAAGGAAAATAATTTCATTGAAATATTATTTTTAAAAATTCATGAAGGCCAAATTAAGAACCCCTTTCCTAGGAATTTGCCACTCAGAGGTAAAGTGACTTTCCCAGGGCCAGAAAACTAGTATCAGGGGCTGGACATGAATCCAGGTCTCAGAAAAACCTAGCCTAGCACTCTATTCATTATATTAACATGAATCTGTGTTTTGTAAGTAAAGTGCTCCATCATCCCTAAAATTTTGTGGAAACACAGCTGCTATTATGATAATACACATATTTGTCCTGGAAAATCATCAGCATATTTATTCTCACATCTTTAAAAGGAATTGTTTTTCCCCATAGAAAAAAGAGTCCTAGCAAAGAATTTCTCAAGATGAGTTCAGTGTTCTCTGGTCCATTTCCCCTTAGCATTGCATTCAAGCTCTCTGTAGCACTCTAGATGTAGAAATGCTGAGCATTACTTTCATTTTCCTCTATTTCATCTTCCTGTAATCCCATGAGCCAGTTTGAAAGTCCTGAGTGGTACTGATGACATGGATTTCTACAAACTGGGGCCAGATCACCTCTTTCATCTCTTTCTCTGAGACTTTGCTATATCTTATAATTCACTCATTATAGACTGGTCTCCCTCTGTTCTTGACCCAGAAGGTATTTTGTGGCCTTTCTAAATGACCTTGGGTAATGGCTGCAGCGAAACTTCTGTCTGCTCAAAGAGCTCTTTAATAGCAGCTATATTTTAGGTCTCACTAAATAGAAGTAGCCTGGCTGTGCTTGAACTGGGGTTGAGATGCCCCTTCCAACTCATTTCTCAGAAAGTAACTATTTTTTGATGGAGTTTCACTGAGGCCTATCTCAAGTAAAATGGTAATATAGGGAAGTTTTTGTTTGGACTGACTGCTCTGTTCTTGTCCTCTGACATATTTTTGGCAACCTTTAACTTGTTTTTCTTCTGTACTCACCCTTTGTCCTTTCACAGACCTATTTTGAAGAAAACAAAGTAAAAAAATTGTTTGAAAACTCAAAAGGAGATGCATACTACAAGTCTATTCCTTTTATAGACATTCTCTTCTCCATTTCTCTTCTTCATCTTCACAATAAAAAGTGGCTAAGGAAGGTCTTTAGACTCAATCCCAGTGCCCTTCAAAGATTGGACTTGGATGTCACTTTAAAAAAGGACTGAGTACCAGCCATGATGGTGGAGAGAAGCCAGGAAGTTACCTGAGCTCTCCCAAGCTTCCCTCAAAACAACATTAAAGCAAGCCTCTAAACAGATTCTGAACCTAAGGAACCAACAAAAACACATAGAAAAACAGTCTTCCAACTTGAGATTATTTAGAAGACTTCAGGAAAGTTCTGTCTCAGTTGGGGAGAGGGGAATTTGGTGCAACTCAGTGCAGTGCAGTGTAGAGGGGGTCTGGGAAAGTAAGCAGGAGGCTTTTGGCCACAGCAAAGACCAGTAACTGATTCCCCTTGGTCTTGGACCAGCAGGCTTGTGGTACAGCAGGATAGTTGGGAGAAATGCCAGCCCCGGCTGAGAGGACAAAGAGCCAGATAGTGAACTACCCACAGAATAGGCGCAACTACGCCAAGCCATCCCAGCACAGAGAGCGGGTCTGGGGTGGGGAGGAATCTGCAAGCCACAGAGCCTCAAAGCAGAAAGCTAGTGACCAGGCACCTATCCACAAGTGCAAGAACCTTGCAACAGTGTCCCATGTGCCCCAGGAGCAAACCTCTACTTTAAGAGTAAAAAAAAAAAAAAAAGCCACAACATGAGTAAGAAACAGAAAAGGGCCCTTACCATTGAGAGCTTCTGTGTTGACAGGGAAGACCAAACCACAAATTCAGAGGAGGACATTACTCTCAAAATGCCTACATGTGAAGCCTCAAGGGGGGGAGATGAATTGGTCTCAGGACCAAAAAGCCTTCCTGGAAGAGCTCAAAAAGGATTTTGAAAATCAAAGGAGAGAGGTAGAATAAAAAATGGAAAAATAAATGAGAGTTTTATAACTCTTTGGGATGCTTCACAATCAACTTCATTAATTAAACCCACTCCCACATGAGAAAGACAACTGACCTAGAAAAGAGATCCAGTAGAGGTAATATAAGAATTATTGGACTACCTGAAAACCATGATCAGAACAAGAGTCTAGATACCATATTCCAGGAAATTATCAAGGAGAACTGCCCTGATATTGTAGAATCAGAGGAAAAAATAGTCACTGAAAAAATCCACCAATCACCTCTTAAAAGAGACTCCAAGAATAAAATTCCAAGGAAATTCCAAAATTATAAAGTGAAGGAGAAAATACTGCAAGCAGTCAGAAAGAAACAATTTAAATATCAAGGAACAACTATCAGAATTATGCAGCACCTGGCAGCTTCAACATTAAAGGACTGGAGGGATTGGAATATGATATTCTGGAAGGCAAAGGAACTGGGATTACAACCAAGAATGGACTACCCAGAAAATTAATTATAATCTTTCAGGGGAAAAGATGAGCATTCAATGAAATAGGAGACTTAAAACTCTCCTAATGAGAAGTCCGGAACTGAACAGAAAATTCAGTCTACAAGACTCAAGAGACACATGAAAAGGTAGAAGGGAGGGGGTGGGGGTGGGGAAGGAACACTATTATTCAATAAGTTTAAAATATTTGCATCCCTAAATGGGAAGAAGAATTAGTAATCTTAGATGACAGACCACCTAGAAACTAGATCTTTCTTTCTTTCTTTCTTTCTTTCTTTCTTTCTTTCTTTCTTTCTTTCTTTCTTTCTTTCTTTCTTTTCTGTTACATGTAAAGATAGTTCTCAACTTTTGTTTATACAAGCTTTCCAATTTCAGATTTTTCTCCCTCCCTTCCCTCCCTCCTCACTCCCCAAGACAGCAGGTAATCTGATATAGGATATATATACAAACACACACATAACAGCATTAATCCTATTTCTGCATTAGTCATGTTATAAGAGAAAATTCAGAGCAATGATGAAAAACCTCAAAATAGAAAAAACAATAGCACCAAAAACAAAAGAAACAGTATGGTTCATTCAGCATCTATACTCCACAGTTCTTTTTTTTTTTTTCTTGGATTTGGAGATCCTCTTCTATCATTAGTTCCCTGGAACTCTTCTGTACCATTGCATGGGTGAAAAGAATACAGTCCATCACAGTAGATCAACACTCAATGTTCATGAAACTGTGTACAATGTTCTTCTGGTTCTGCTCATCTCACTCATCATCAGCCCACATGAGACCCTCCAGGTTTCTCTGAATTCCTCCTGCTCATCGTTTATTACATCACAATAGTATCCCATTGTAATCATATACCACAACTTGTCCAGCCATTCCCCAATTAATGGGCATCCCCTCAACTTCCAATTCCTTGCCACCACATAAAGAGCAGCTATAAATAGGTTTGTACATGTGGATCCCTTTCCCCTTTCCATGATTTCTTTGGGAAAAAAGACCCCAAAGTGGTATTGCTGAGTCAAAGGGTATGCACAGCTTTATAGCCCTTTGGGCATAATTCCAAATTGCTCTCCAGAATGGTTGGAACAGTTCACAGCTCCACCAACAATGCATTAGTGTTCCAATTTTCCCACAGCTTCTCCAACATTTATTATTTTCCTTTTTTGTCATTTTAGCCAATCTGATAGGTGTCAGGTGGTACCTCAGAGTTGTTTTAATTTGCATCTCTCTAATCAATAGTGATTTAGAGCATTTTTTCATATGGGAATAGATAGCTTTGGTTTCTTCATCAGAAAACTGCCTGTTCATATCCTTTGACCATTTCTCAATTAGGGAATGACTTGGATTCTTATAAATTTGATTTAGTTCCCTATATATTTTAGACAAGAGGCCTTTATCAGAAGTACTGGCCACAAAAATTGTTTCCCAGCTTTCTGCCTCCCTTCTAATTTTGGATGCACTCCTTCTGTTTGTACAAAAAACTTTTTAATTTAATGTAATCAAAATCATCTATTTTGCATTTTATAATATACTCTATCTCTTGTTTGGTCATAAACTGTTTTCCTTTCCAAAGATCTGATAGGTAGACTATTCCTTTCTCTCCTAATTTACCTATGGTATCACCTCTTATGTCTAAATTGTGTATCCATTTTGACCTTATTTTAGTATAAGGTGTAAGATGTTGGTCTATACCTAATTTCTGCCATACTATCTTCCAGTTTTCCCAGCATTTTTTGTCAAATACTGAGTTCCTATCCCAGAAGCTGGAGTCCTTGGAGTATCAAACACTACATTACTAGTGTCATTTACTACTGCATTTCCTGTGCCTAGTCTATTCCATTGGTCTACCACTCTATTTTTTAGCCAGTACCAGATAGTTTTGATGACTGCCGCTTTATAGTAAAGCTCCAGGTTTGGTACTGCTAACACCCCTTCCTTTGAATTTTTTTTCATTATTTCCCTGGATATTCTTGATTTTTTGTTTTTCCAGATGAATTATGTTATTATTTTTTCTAGCTCTATAAAATAATTTTTAGGTAGTCTGATTGGTATGGCACTGAATAAGTAAATTAATTTAGGCAGTATTGTCCTTTTTACTATATTAGCTCTGCCTATCCATGAGCAATTGATATCTTTCCAATTTTTTAGATCTGATTTGATTTGTGTGAAGAGTGTTTGGTAGTTGTGTTCATAGAGTTCCTGGGTTTGTCTTGGCAAGTAGGCTCCCAAGTATTTTATATTATCTACCATTACTTTAAATGGAATTTCTCTTTCTATCTCTTGCTGCTGGACTTTGTTGGTCATGTATAGAAGTGCTGATGATTTATGTGGATTTATTTTATATCCTGCTACTTTGCTAAAGTTGTTAATGGTTTCAAGTAATTTTTGAGTTGATTCTCTAGGATTCTTTAAGTATACCATCATATCATCTGCAAAGAGTGATAGTTTTGTTTCCTCCTTGCCTATTCTAATTCTTTTAATTCCTTTCTCTTCTTACATTGCTAAAGCTAACATTTCTAGGACAATATTAAATAATAGGGGTGATAATGAACATCCCTGTTTCACCCCTGATCTTATTGGGAAGGCCTCTAATTTATCTCCATTGCATATAATACTTGCTGATGGCTTTAGGTAGATACTGTATTATTTTAAGGAAAGCTCCACCTATTCCTAAACTCTCTAGTGTTTTTATTAGGAATGGGTGCTGTATTTTGTCAAAAGCTTTCTCTGCATCTATTGAGATAATATATGATTTTGGTTGATTTTCTTATTGATGTGGTTGATTGTGTTAATAGTTTTCCTAATGTTGAACCAGCCCTGCATTCCTGGTATAAATCCCACCTGGTCATAGTGTATTATCCTGGTGATCACTTGCTATAATCTCCTTGCTAATATCTTATTTAAGATTTTAGCATCAATATTCATTAGGGATATTGGTCTATAATTTTCTTTCTCTATTTTTGCTTTGCCTGGTTTTGGTATCACCACCATATTTGTATCATAAAACGAATTTGGTAGAACTCCTTCTTCACCTATTTTTCCAAATAATTTGTATAATATTGGAATTAATTGTTCTTTAAATGTTTGGTAAAATTCACCCGTAAACCCAACTGGCCCTGGGGATTTTTTCTTAGGGAGTTCATTAATGGCTTGTTCAATTTCTTTTTCTAATATGGGTTTACTTAAGGATTTTATTTCCTCTTCAGTTAACCTGGGCAGTTTGTGTTTTTGTAAATATTCATCCATTTCATTTAGATTGTCAAATTTATTGGCATACAATTGGGCAAAATAATTCCTAATTATTGATTTAATTTCCACTTCATTGGTGGTAACATCACCCTTTTCATTTTTGATACTGGTAATTTGGTTTTCTTTTTTTTAAATCAAATTAACCAATATTTTATCTATTTTATTGGTTTTTTTCATAAAACCAGCTCTTAGTTTTATTGATTAATTCTATAGTTTTTTTTTTGCTTTCAATCTTATTAATTTCTCCTTTAATTTTCAGGATCTCTAGTTTGGTATCTAATTGGGAATTTATAATTTGTTCTTTTACTAGCTTTTTAAGTCACATGCCCAATTCATTAATCTCCTCTTTCTCTTTTTTATTCATGTAAGCATTTAGAGCTATAAATTTTCCCCTAATCACTGCTTTGGCTGCTCTTTCTTACAAGTACTTTTTATTGCATCATGATCTGAGAAGGATGCATTTACTATTTCTGCCTTTCTACATTTGACTATGATGTTTTTGTGCCCTAATACATGGTCAATTTTGGAAAATGTGCCATGTGATGCTGAGAAAAAGGTATATTCCTCTCTATCCCCATTCAATTTTCTCCAGACATCTATCATGTCTAACTTTTCTAGTAATCAATTCACCTCTTTCACTTCTTTCTTATTTATTTTTTGGCTAGATTTATCTAATTCTGAGAGGGGGAGATTCAGATCCCCCACTAGTATAGTATTACTGTCCAATTCCTCTTGTAACTCATTTAACTTCTCCTCTAAGAACTTGGATGCTATACCACTTGGCGCATACATATTTAATATTGATATTACTTCATTATCTATAGGACCTTTTAGCAAGATGTAATTTCCTTCCTTATCTCTTTTAATGAGATCTATTTTTGCCTGCACTTTGTCTGAGATAAGGATTGCTACCCCTGCTTTTTTTACTTTAGCTGAAGCATAATATATTCTGCTCCAGCCTTTTACCTTTACTCTGTGTGTATCTCTCTGCTTCAAATGTGTTTCTTGTAAACAGCATATTGTAGGATTCTGGTTTTTAATCCACTCTGCAATTCTCTTCCATTTTATAGCAGAGTTCATCCCATTCACAATCACAGTTATTATTACTGTCTATTCCCCTCCATTTTATTTACCCCCTTTGTACTTTTTCCCCTTTCTTTCACCCTGTTCCTCCTCACCTACATTTTACTTCTTACCCCTGCCTCCCCCAATCTGCCCTCCCTTTTCTTTACACTTTTCTCCCTTGCTTTTGTCCTCCCTTCTATCAGTCCCCCCCTTTCCCTTCCCCTTTTGCTTCCCTAAAGAATGCGCTGTTTCTTTATCCCAATGAATGTATATATTATTCCCTCTTTGAATCAAATCTAATGAGATTAGGGTTGAAACAATGTTCACCCCTCCTTTCTTTCTCTCTATTGTAATAGGTGTTTTTTTCACCTCTTCATATGATATAATTCATCCCAATTCCACCTCTCCTTTCCTTTCCTCCCCTTAGACTCCCTTTTTAACCCCTTAATTTTTTTGTATCATCACATCAAAGACAATTTATATTTATACCCTCTGTGAAAACTCCTTCTCTCTGCCCAAATACATTTACAGTTCTTAAGAGTTATGAGTAATGTCTTCCTGTGTAGGGATATAAGCAGTTTAACCTAATTGAGTAACCTTTTTTTTTCCCCTCTGTTTACCTTTTTAAACTCCTCTTGAGTCTTGTATGTTAATATCAAATTTTCTATTCAGTTCTGGTCTTTTCGACAGGAAAGATTGAAAGTCTCCAATGTTATTAAATGTCCATCTTTTCCCCTGAAAGGGAATGCACATTTTTGCTGGGTAATAGATTCTTGGCTGCAATCCAAGCTCCTTTACCTTCCAGAATATCATATTCCAAGCCTTGCGGTCCTTTAATGTTAAAGCTGCCAGGTCCTGAGCAATCCTGACTGTGGCTCCATGATATTTAAATTGCTTCTTTCTGGCTGCTTGGAGTATTTTCTCCTTCACCTGATAATTCTGGAATTTGGCTACAATATTCCTTGGAGTTTTCCTTTTGGGGTCTCTTTCAGGAGGTGGGGTGGATTCTTTCAATGATGATTTTATCCTCTGATTCTATGATATCAGGGAAGTTCTCCTTAATAATTTCCTGGAATATGATGTCTAGATTCTTTTTCTAGTCATGGCTTTCAGGCAGACCAATGATTCTCAAATTGCCTCTCCTTGATCTGTTTTCCAGATCAGTTGTCTTTCCAATGAGGTATTTCACATTTTCTTCTATTTTTTTTCATTCTTTTGGTTCTGCTTGACTGATTCCTGGTGTCTCACAGATTTCCTTTTCTTCCAATTGACCAATTTTAATTCTTAAGGCATTGTTTTCTTCAGTGAGATTATGCACCTTTTTTTTTCCATTTGGCCAACTGAATTTTTTAAGACATTGTTTTCTTCAGTGAAAGTATGCACTTTTTTTTCCATTTGGCCAGTCAATTTTTGTGCTTCCTTTTCCAAGCTGCTGATTCTTTTTTCATAGTTTTCTTGTTTTGCTTTCATTTCTCTTCCCATTTTTTCTTCTACCTCTCTCAATTGATTTTTAAAATCCTTTTTGAGCTCTTCCAGGAAGGCTTTTTGTTCTTGAGACCAATTCACCTTCCTTTGTGAGGCTTCACATGTAGGCAATTTGAGGGTATTGTCCTCATCTGAGTTTGCGTTGGTTTCTTCCCTATTGATACAGAAGCTCTCAATGGAGAGGGCTAGTTTTTGCTTCTTATTCATTATTACAGTTTATTTATTTATTTTTTAAGTCAAGGTCTGCTCTGGGGGCACCAGGGTCCCTGTTTTGGACTTCTTGAGCAGGGCTATAGGTGCTGTGTGACCGACTTTTTATTCTGAGGCCTTTATAGCATGTGCAGTTCGCCCCCCTGCACTTCCTGTCTGAGCGCTCGGCCAGGCGCCTGATCCCGGCGCCTGATCCCGTCTGACCCATTTGTGGCCCTCCCAGGCGCAGGTAGGTTTTTCCACTGTCCTTCTTGGCCACCAGATTTTTGAGCCAGGTTCCAGGGGCTTCAGTTGTTCAGCTGTGGCCCACAGCTCCTGCTGACTTGCCCCAACCCCCTCGGTGCTGGGCTGCTGCCCTGCGTTGGGCCTCCCTTTTGCCCGAGTCAAACCGACCTTTTCCTGAAGTCTTCTAAATTATCTGTGGTTGGAAGGCTGTGTCTCTCTGTCTCTTTGCAGATTCTGTAGTTTCAGAATCTGTCCAGAGGCTTGATTTAATGTTCTTTTTGATGGAACAGAAGGAGAGCTCAGGCAGCTTGCTGCTTCCTCTCCGCCATCTTGGCTCCACCCTGTAGAGACTAGATCTTAAGTAAAGAGATATCATAAACACAGAGACCATCTGACTTTGACAAATTCAAGCATGTCTTAAGGAACATTTGCAGAAAGGACCAAATGAATCTTTAGGTTCAACTTATGAAATGTAAACCCCAAAAACACAGCTGCAAGGAAAAAGGTACCCACCTATGGGGTTGGCTTAAGCCCCCAGGAACTCCAAATTAGGATAAGACCTCCCATGAAGCTCCCACAAGGAGATTAAGATATTGAGGAGATAACCTACTTTTTCTTATTATAAATATAACCATTTTCATCCCCCTATTCAAGACACCTATCTCCATGATGCTCTCCTTATGTTCAGCAGTCTTTCAATAAAACTTGGGAAACTGAATCACTGAGTCTTGTAATTCAATCAAATCCACCCCCCTAAATCAAATTCTCCTATAAAACAGAAGCAGATAGCAGAGTGGATTAAAAAACAGAATCTTAAAATATGTTGTTTGCAAGAAACACATTTGAAGCAGAGAGACACACAAAGTAAAGGTAAAATGCTGAAGCAGAATATATTATGCTACTGCTGAAGTACAAAAAGTAGGGGTAGCAATCCTTATCTCAGA